>NC_058130.1:21053536-21097500 GCF_016433145.1 Gracilinanus agilis | reverse complement strand
CTTCCTTCCTTCCTTCCTTCCTTCCTTCCTTCCTTCCTTCCTTCCTTCCTTCCTTCCTTCCTTCCTTTCCTTATATTTTGTCTTATTATCAATTCTAAGACAAGAGCAACAAGAGTTAGGCAATCAGGATTAAGGGACTTTCTTGGGAAGTGTCTGAGGCCAGACTTGAACCCAAGTCTTCATGACTCCATGACATGCTATCTAGGTGCCCCAATGGTGGGACGATATTGGCTTACACAGCTCATGAGAAATCTTCCTGTCTCCCAGGAAATCCCGAAGAGGCACAAAAGACTATGACTATATCATCAGTAGCCGACTGGGAAGAAATGCCTACAAGGAGCAGTACGCTTTTCTCTATAGGTAAGTGCATATTTCAGTGGGTCTGGGAGGCCCATAATGCTAATGCTCTCCCCAATACTGACCATCGAGGCCCATCACCCCCTTCTCATCCTGTGCTACTCTTACCTGCGTCCTTCTGTAAACCTCTCTTTGGAAAATCCAAACAAAAATACTGAGAAACTAAAGAGAATCCTAGACTTAGCGCTGAAAGTGACTGGTAGAGGCCATCAAGTCCAACTCCCTAACTTTACTGAGGAAGAAACTGAGGGCCTGAGAGGTTATGTCATAGAGGTAGTGAGTCTCAGAACCAGGATTTGAACCCAGGCCCTCTGACTCCAAATCCAAGGTTCTTTCCATGGCCTCCATCTTCCTAGACCCATCCCAACATGGCATGGCTATCGACAGACTAGATTTCAGTTATAACCAATTCTTGTCATTGTCATAGCAATTCAGGAACTCTAGCTACTAAAGGTAAGGATGGACCTTGGTATGCATTTGGTGAAGGCATGATGGAATCCCCGGCTTTTCCAGGAATCCCAGGGACTCCTTTGTAGGAATGACTTTTTTTTTCTCAGAAAGTCTACCTCAGAAAGGAAAGTAAGACATCGTGGATAAAAAACTGAACTCAGAAAGCCAGAAAAATGAGTTCAAGTCTTGCCTCTGACGTAGAGGGATGAGAAACTTTGGACAAATCATCTCACCTCACGGGGCCCCCAGGCAAATGTGTGAGACTTTTCAGTTGTCTAGAGAAGCAGTGATGTCCCGGGTCCACTGTATACCACACAAGGCATCCCTCACTGCCGCTGCAAAATGAAGAAGGTGGCAAAGTAAATGATGGGTTGATATTACAGTGACTAACTGGCCATCCTATAAGGATTTGTTGGATTTTGTAATGGATCCAACAGTTTGTTTGTGGAGGTTGACTAAGCCTTTGGGCCAGCCTAAGAGTTGTGCAGCTGGTTTGATTGTGGTCTTTGGTCTCTTCCATTCAAGTCACCATTTATTAAGCTCCTAATGTGTGTAAGGAATTTGGCTCCTCCTGAGGATGCAAAGAAAGCCAATGGTCTGGGCTGTCGAGGAGCTTACATTCCACAGGAGTGAAATAACATATACACAAAGGAGATCATGCCAAGAATATACAATGTCCTGCAGGGAAATTCAAGATGGAGACAGAATAGGGATCGGAAAAGTCCTTGTCGCCTGAGCTGAGCTGGGAGGAAATCTGGGGGTTCTCCTAGCTGACAAAGGACTGAACGGTCATCTTCTGTGGTTTTCCATTTTCCCAACTAAGAAGAGAACAAGCCAATAATTCATATTTCTCAGGGGTCTCGGATACCCTGGGGATAATTAAGGTCTGGCTGACGATTCACAGAGTAAGTGGTGATTAAATGATTCATTAACAGTGAATCCAGCAAGGGCAGGGGGACAACCAAGTCATCGTTTAGTAAAAGTTGAGCCCAAAGCAGAAAGCCACGAGTCTTTCCCCCAAAGAGGACATTGATCTGGTCATCTGGTCTTTAAAGAGATTTTTAAAAAGTGGAAGTGGTGCCGACCAAAGTACTATTTCCTTTTGGCCTCATTTAGGAAGAATATGGTGTCTGTGAAGAAAAGCTATCACTATCATGACGCTCAGAATGGAGATGAAGATGCCTTTTCCAGAGAGCCCTTTGTGGTCTGGTTCTACTCCCCTCAAACTGGTGAGTCCCAGCTAAGAGCTCTGACTTGACTGGGTCAGAGAACCAGAGGTTTAGAGCCAGCAGAGTTCCTCAACATCAGAGTTTGACTTTTGCATTTTACAGATGAGGAAATTAAGGCTCTGAGACAAGTGACTGGCCCAAGGTCCCACTGGTGGGAAGTGGAAGAGTCCACGTGCCTCTGAATCAGGAGGCACTGCCCCATAATCCAGCCTCCTTTGTTTAGATTCTGAAGGATCCTAATCTGAGCGGATGAGCAATCTCCAAGGCTTTTCTGATGGGCAAAATCATTCTGTTTATAGATCTGGGTGGGGCTCAGCATGGATTTTTCAAATTAAGAACTTTAATTTTATGAATGACAAGGATGTGGTTTCCAGCAGCTTCATTTCTCAGAATTGGCTGGTCACTAACTCTTTCTCAAGAGTTGATTGGCTATGACTCCCCTAACCTGAAATTCATTATAACTTTAGGGTCATTGAGATGACAGAAGTTAATAAGAGGGGCCACTAGGTGGATCAATGGAGAGAGAGCCAGACTTGGAAACGGGAGGTCCTGGGTTCAAATCTGACCTCAGACACTTTCTAGCAGTGTGACCCTGGGCAATCACTTAACCCTCATTGCCTACCTCTTACTACTTTTCTGCCTTGGAACCAACACCTAGTATTGATTCTAAGACAGAGGGTAAGGATTAAAAAAAAATATTAAATGCCTACTTTATTCAAGCCAAGATACCAACATAAAGACATAAAGGCCTAAAAAATTGTTGTTATAATGAAAAATAAATCCTTCATAATTATCTTGGGGGGAAAAGAATTCTTTTTTTTTTTTAAACCCTTATCTTCCATCTTGGAATCAATACTATGTATTGGTTCCAAGGTAGAAGAGTGGTAAGGGTGGGCAATGGGGGTCAAGTGACTTGCCCAGGGTCACTCAGCTAGGAAGTATCTGAGACTAGATTTGAACTCAAGACCTCCCATCTCTGGGCCTGACTCTCAATCCACTGAGCCACCTAGTTGCCACTGGGGAAAGAATTCTATGACCAAAAGCTTCCATGACATTGCACACAAAGTAAGCCACTGTATGATCCTGCAAATGGAAACTTCCATGTGGGTCACCATTGTTTTGCTCTCTTTGTATCCCCAGGACTTGGTACAGTGCCTGACAGTAGAGAGGGTGCATTTAATACATGCTTGTTGACTAAGGGGGAAAAAGCCAAACCAATGAGTCTGAGAATTTCCTTTACATTTTGAAATGTTATGGTGGGAAAAGCTCAGCCCTGATAGAACCCAAGCAGTGGGGCTCTGCAGAGATTTGTCTGTGTGTGAAGGAGCCCAGACTGCCAAGAATCACCATTAAGGGTCCAAATGAGGGAGCCCCGGGCCGAGGAGACGGGAGACCCACCATGAGTCCATTCTAGTCCTCTTTTAGAAGAGTCCGGTTGGTAACTGGCCAAGATGTTGAGGGAGTCGCTTAACTGCTGCCCATCTCAGCTGTGTAACTCGGTTTCGTTTTAGAGGGAATTCAGATATGAATGGATCAGGTGGGGCTTCTCGGGGCCCTTCTGCTTCTGACTTTCTAAGGGTTTATGAAGTTGAATGTAAACCCCTCCCCGCTCCAAGCTATATGGGGATCTATTAAAAAAAAGAAAAAGAAGACATAAAAGCCCAACCTTGGAGTCAGGAAGACCTGGGTTCAAATCTCACCCTCGACACAGCCTAACTGTGTGACTAAAGTCATTTAATTTCTTAGCCGTCGGTCAGCTCTCTGAGATTCTAGATTACAGATGTGTTGTTGGCCTACCCCAGTGGAGGGATTTCCACCCTGGGAGTTTCCTATGCCCACATCTAGACCAAAACTAACATAATGAATATTGACATCACAGTGATCTGAAGTGAACTGATTTTACCCAATGGAGACATAGCAGTAAAACACAATTCTTCTTTAAAATAGGGAAAACAGGGGGCAGCTAGGTGCTCAGTGAATTGAGAACCGGGCCTAGAGACAGGAGGTCCTGGATTCAAATCTGACCTCAGACATTTCCAAGATATGTCACCCTGGGCAAGTCACTTAACCACCTTTGCCTAACCTTTACCGGTCTTTTGTCTTGGAGCCAAGACAGAGTATCAAATCTGAAAGAGAAGGTGAGGGATGTCATAATAACAACAATAAAATAGAGAAAACAACAAGGATGATAAAAATAACACATCCTGCTTTGAAGTAAACAAAGAGAACAAAGGTGGGAAAGAAAGGACAAGGAATTCGATTGTAGTCCTTAATCCTCGAAGGGGACCAAAATGGCATCACTACGTCGGGGTCACGGTACAGTGTGTCCACCTGTAGGTGGCTGGACCAGTGTGAAGGTGGAAAGCTCTCCCACAGGAAGGGCACAAAGAGCCCCGTGAACTTCGGGGCTGGGCCTGTTTGGAAATTGGTGCCTCCTGCGTTTCTCTTGAGCTACTACAGTTCTGCACGATGCCTTCTCTGGGGTGGGCATGCCATGCTGGAGGGTCCTTTGTCAACATCTCCCGCATCTCATAATCAATACCAAAGTGCTTCAGGGAGGCCTTTAGAGAAGGGCGAGAGAATTTACATTTCTATTGAAAGTACCCTGGACAGGCAGACCCTTGATAGTCTTTCCCTAGAAGCATCATCTTCTACGACCCTGACAGGGAAAGCCTGACTAAGTCCCTGTTCTCTGCTTCCAAGCTGTCACAGATTTCGTGATCATCCCTCTACACACGACACCCGAGACATCTGTTCGGGAAATCGATGAGCTCTTTGACGTCTACATGGATCTAAAACGCCAGTGGAAGCCTGAGGTCATTACTCTCGGGGGGGTGGGCTTTAAATATTGAGTGGGAGTTTGTATTTCGTCATAGAGCTGGCAAGGGAGCCTCTGAAGACTCTTGAGATGGGGAGTGACGCAGTTGCTATAAGATCACATGCTGTAGAAATGCCAATTTGGCAGCTCTATGGAGGATGGGCAGTTTAAAGATATGAGGACTTGACCTAAGGGGGTGCCCATGTGAGTGCAGAGAAGGGAATGGATGCAAGAGGTAGGAGGCGGAATCCACAAGATTCGGCAATGATGTGATGTCTTGGGGTAGAGAGGAAGAAGAGTCAGGAGTGATTCTGAAATTGTAAACGTGGGGCACAGGAGGCATAGTGGGGTCCTCCACAGAAATAGGAAAGTTAGGGAAATGGGTGGGTTCTAGGGGGGAAGAGAACGGATTCATTTCCTATTCTACAGAATGACAGAGTCATGCGAAATGATGTGTGAGGCTCCTTCCTCTTCTAGGGGATGGGTAAGACAATGTAGAAGGCTCCTTCCCTTTCTGGGATCAAAGCTAATGCCTCTGGGCCCTTTTTGTCAGGAGATGGGAAAGTATTAGAATGATGTGGAAATCAGAAGATTAGGTGATGAGTTGGGCAGAAGAGAAAGAACGAAAAAAGAGAAAAGAGAAAGTAAAAAAAGAAGCGGTGATCAGGAAAAGAGAAGGAAGGAGAAACCTTAAACTCTTTAGAGTCTTGGCGAGAGCCCGTCTTTGGTTGCTCTCACCAACTCTGGGGAGGGCAATGATGTTCCTTAGAAATTCCGTATGGGCAGCGGGAGTGGAACTCAAACTAAAACCGAGAACAAAGTTCATCCAGATCCAAAGCCTTGACAGCTTGGTAAGGAAACTCTCCCCTGCAGCCATGAGCGGAGGAGGAGGTGCCCTGATACCCAACTTCCCTGCCAGGCAGTTTCTACGAGAGGAAACTCCCTCCAAGACACCAGAGAGTCCCCAAACTGGTAGAGGGAATTACTAGGCATAATATTCCTACTTGAAAACAAAAAGCACTCCTTTCACATGGGCAGATTGGCTGGAGTTGTGTTGGAGCCACGGGCGAGATTGCATCCGTGTAGATGGCACTGTGCAGACTCGGGAGGCACCCTACAAATTTGGGTGGCACTGCAGAAATGTGGCGTAGCTGTGAGTGCGTGATGAGAGGCGTTGTGGAGAGGCGGGTGGCATCGTGTTGGATATCTCTTATGGGCGGCATTGTGCTCCAGTGGGTGACACCGTAAAAAGATGGGCAACATTAAACAGATGTAGGAATGGTTAGATCTGGAAGGCTCCTGTGTAATAATGCATGTATACTCGTACATTGTAAGCATATTTATACATATATGTTTGTCTACATACATATATGTCTATGTGTATATTTGTATATAAAGTATATGTATGTAATGTATAATTTACATACAAAGAGAGATTGAAGAAAATATTTACCTTGAGAAATACCCTGTGAGGAACAGCACAATGGATAGAGCACCAAACCTGAAATCAAGAAGGCCTGGGTTCAAATCTGACCTCAGACACTTCCTAGCTGTGTGATCCTGGGCGAGTCACTTTATCCTAATTGCCTGGCCTTTACCACTCTTCTACCTTGGAACCAATACTTGTATCGATTCTAAGAAATGAGAGTTTGGGGGGGAAACGCCACACGTACTAAAGGATCTGTTCCCGGGTCTGTGGCCCTTCCTACAGGGTTGTAGGTTTAGGGCTGAGGTCGTCTGGTCCTCCCCGGTTGTTTTTATGGTCCAGGAAACGGAGCTCCGGTACAAGTAGTAAGAGGCGGGCTCAGGGTTGGAACTCGAGCCCTCGGACTCCACGCCCAGCGGCCCCCGCGGGGTCCTGCCCAAACTAGGACTCGTGGCGAGTTTCCGTCCCAAGCCGAGCGCCCTCCTTTCGGGGGTGTATTTTTAAAGAGAAGTGGGGAAAGTGGGCTCCTTTAGCGTCACGGTTGTGGGAGAGGAGCAAACGCGTCTCCCCCTCCTTCTGCTTCTTGACTCGACGGGCCTGCGTCTTTCAGAACTTTATCTTCATGGGAGACTTCAACGCGGGCTGCAATTACGTCCCAAAGAAGTCCTGGAAGGACATCCGACTTCGGATGGACCCCAAGTTTGTCTGGCTGATTGGGGATCACGAGGACACGACGGTGAAGGGAACCACTAAGTGTGCCTACGACAGGTAAGGGCAGGCCCTTCCCCGGCCCTTCTAAACCCCTCACGATTCCTGCTGACCGCGGCTCCCCCAAGGAGGACCTTCCCAATGGTCAGTCATTTGGGGGAGCAAATCGGAGGGGACACGCGGTAGGGTTTTGCAAGAAAATCTTAGTCTGAGAAGATTAAGGCTAAATAGAGTAAATAGACTAAGGCCGAAGGGATGACAAAGGCTGAAGGACCAACCATGCCAGGAGCGTGAGTCAGCTCTGGGCTTCTTCCCAACTGGCAGCAAACTCACCGAGCTTCATTCTGTGAGATTCCGTTTTGCCCTATTTAGTGCCGAGAATTGTTCTGCAATTATCTTGTGTCTCTTCGGTGCCATCCCCTTGGGGGGCTCTGAGTCACCCCCAAACCTTCAGTAATCACCTTTGTTCAACTGACATCTAGAGCTACGAGGCCAGCATAGAGGGAAGAGCCTGGGCTTGGGGGCGGAAAACCTGGAAAAGAATCCTTGATCTTCTAACGCTGACTCTGGGCCAGTTCCTTAACTTTGTCTTGCCTCAGTCTCCTCATCTGTAAAATCTAGGGGCTGATCTAGATCATCTCTAAGGCCCCCTCCACACCAAAACCCGTTATCCTATGAGGCACGATCTGAGTGCCACCATTAAGAAATGAGAAGTGACTAGAAGCACTACCTCTAGCGTGAGTAGCTCCTTCTCCTTTAAGGAGGGACAAACATACAGAGCCCATAGAAATGAAACTACCACTGCAGGAGGGGCAGGTAGGAAACTCGGTGTATTGAGAGTCAGGCCTAGAGATGGGAGGTCCTGGGTTCAAATCTGACCTCAGACACTTCCCAGCTGTGTGACCCTGGGCAAGTCACTTAACCCCCATTGCCTAGCCCTTACCCACTCTTCTGCCTTGGAACCAAGACAGAGTATTAATTCTTAGATGGAAGATAAGGATTCTAGTCTTTACAGCTCTTCTACCTTAGAACCAAGACAGAGTATTAATTCTAAGATGGAAGAAAGGGGTTTTAAATTTAAAAGGAAAAAAAGAAACTAAAACGACTAAATCCTTGGACTATCAGCTGAAATTGTGATCTCGGCAATGACAGGACAGATTTTCCCCTGTGCTCTATAGAAAAGAGCCCTTACCAACAACCCACAGCCCCCAAGGTCCATCGTTGCTCCGAGAAAGAGAAATTGTAGTAAGTCCGAGACCCCGCTGGCATCTGTGATTCATCTTCTGACTCCTAGCCGAGAGGGGCTGAGGGAAAGGAAGAGTCAGAAAAAAACCCAAAGCCAAACAGAGACGGAGATGGATGGCAAAGTCTGGCCTCCTCCACTTAAATCCATTTGGGAGCAGAACCAGGACAGGGTGTAGGAAGGGCCTCTTTCATCCCTCCTGGCCACCCAGAGCAGAAAAGACCCAAAACAGAGCCCAGAAGCGACTGCTTTTTGGTGTAGAGGTCTTCTCCCCCTCGCTCTCTCTTCCACGCACGTCGTTTGGGTGAGCTCCCTCTCCACTAGTCTTTTAGTTTCCCTTTTGCTTCAAGTTAAATTTAATGAATCTTATTAAATATAATACTCGGAGTCTTTTTCATATTCATTTTAAAAATCTATATTGGCCACCAGAAGAGAAGGGAAAGTCAAGGGTGAAATACGGCAGGAAGCTGCTGCCTTGGCACCTATCAGAAAGGAAAGAAAAGGGGCAGCTGGGTAGCTCAGTGGATTGAGAGTCAGGCCTAGAGATGGGAGGTCCTGGGTTCAAGTCTGGCCTCAGACACTTCCCAGCTGTGTGACCTTGGGCAAGTCACTTGACCCCCATTGCCCACTCTTACCACTCTTCCACCTATGAGACAATACACCGAAAGTTAAGGGTTTAAAAAAATACTTTTTTTAAATTAAAAAGAAAGGAAGGAAAAAAGAAAAGGAAGGCTCCTGATGACTTGCCCAAAGCTCCCTATTTCCTGTCCAGGTAGCTTTCCTGCTCTTGGACATACAGCTCTTGGCTGCATTCTGCAGGTATACCTGAAGGGTAAGGCAATAGCCAGTCTCCATTTCAAACTCGTTCTGAAAAAAGGTCACAGGACCGTAGATTTAGAGTTAGACGGGACCTTGGAGCCAACGGCCCAACTCTCTCATTTTGCAGATGAGAAGGTTTCAGCCCAGGGAGATTCAGCCCATTGGGATATTCCCAAAAGTCGCACAACTGACAGAAGCAGAATTTGAATCTGGTCCTCTGACCTCTAGGTGTTCTTTCTGCTTCTTCTCTGAAAGAGGTCAGGATCTCTTAAACGGAAAGGGTCCTGCTCCCCTATTTGAGCTGAAAACCATCATTTCTCCATCCGGTCTGTGTGACTCATCAGAAGTTTAAGGAAAAGTCTTTTCTCCTACGTGAAAAGAAAACCAGCTCATCAGTCCAGTCCACTGGGGACCAGCCATCCTGAAAGAAATAAAAATCATTCTCATAAAAAAACAAAAAACAAAAAAAAACAAGGAGGATAAGTAAAAGAGAAATTGGAGAGAAGGAAGGTAAAGATACTACGTATGAGGGAAAGTTATGTA
The DNA here is from genome assembly GCF_016433145.1 of Gracilinanus agilis. Lineage (NCBI taxonomy): Eukaryota > Metazoa > Chordata > Mammalia > Didelphimorphia > Didelphidae > Gracilinanus > Gracilinanus agilis. The sequence goes on along the minus strand of NC_058130.1, from coordinate 21,087,907 downwards.
AAGGAAAAGTCTTGTAGAACTAAGCAACTTCTTGGGGATAATGAAAAGGAATAAATGAATAAATGAATAAAAAAATAAAAATCATTCTCATAAAAAAAACAAAGAGGATAAATAAAAGAGAAACTAGAGAGAAGGAAAGGAAAGATATTAGCTATGAGGGAAAGTCATGTAAAGGAAAAGTCTTGTAGAACTAAGCGATTTCTTGGGGACCATGAAAAGGAATAGATTAATAAGTGAATAAAAAAAATAAAAATCATTCTCATAGCCACAAGGACTCAGTTGTCCAATTTGTCAAAGCCAGATTTGGGGGAAGCTTGACCAAAGACATCTAAGAGCAGTGTTTAGAGTTCATCTTTCGGTGAGGAAGTCTGGGCTTCTTTGGGAACCCCGGCTGCCTTCCCACCTCCAAGTAGTTTGCAGAAATAGATATCCCAGATCTTCAAAATCTCCCCACCAGGTCCCACAGCCCATTTCATCTCGGGAGGTTTGCAGCCATCCACTAAGTTGATCATTTTGCCTATTTGCAAAGAAGTCAGTCTCATTTCTCTTGTTTTGAGGCGGGGAGCTTGTTTCTATCTTATAAACCCTCTCGGTTCCCCTCAGGGCTTTCAGAATTGGGAATTTCCTTTGCAGAAGTAGTCACTGTGGGAACCAGGCATCTGACAACAGGGAAAAAGTCTCCCACTAGCCCTTCCAACTCTTCATAGAGGAAATGGCCCGAGCGCTGGAGTCAGCAATATCAAAGCCAAAAATCATGGGGGAACTGTCTTCAGCCAGCCCAAGGGTTCCTCCCATTAAACCCAGCTGCACAGCCTTCTGTCCAGCCCCACTGAAAGGCACAAAGATAACCCCAGAAGTGTCCAACCTAGACCCCAATCGAGAGACTGAGGCAAGCCGGACATAACCGAGTCGTCTTCCCTGCCTTAGGATTGTGCTTCAAGGCCAGAAGATAAACAGTTCTGTTGTTCCGGATTCCGCCAGCATCTTTGATTTCCAGAAAGCCTACAGGATGACTGAAGAGGAGGTAAATTCCCCCCCCCCCCCCACGCACCTCTCACATTTTCTGTAGGGCTATCCTTAGCGATGTGGAGTTTATTCCCATGGGATCTTCCCTTCGGAAGACAAGGGGCAAAGACCTGCATTCGAAATCAGAGCTCTGGGATTTCAACTTTGGATCTCTTGTTTTACAACTCCCTTTGTACCATTTTTTACAATGTTTAACGATTCCTCCTTTTGTGTCATTTCACTAGACCTCAGTTTCCCCATCTGTAAAATAAGAAGTCAGATGAGATGGCTTCTGAAGGTCTCTTTCACCTCTGAATCTATGATTGGATGGTTGGAATTCAAGAGGACAATCATGCCTTGGGCCCTTACTCTACTCTATTCTCTAAGGCCAGTGCTGGCAATAAATGCTGGCCTGCATCGATCAACAATCCGTCCTGGTGTGGCTGGAATTTAGGGAATTTCTCAAATCGGTTGGATCCAAACAATAAGTCACTTCCTAGTGCAGTCCATGTTTTACATAGTTCAAACTCTAAAAGTTGATGCCTCCTGCTTTGTTTTCTTTTCTTAGGCTTTAGATATCAGCGATCACTTTCCTGTGGAATTCGAATTGCAGCCTGCAGGAAGCTTCACTGGCCTTGTCAGATCAATCGCTCCAAAAAAGAGAGGGAGAAAAAAGTCACAGAAGAAGCCCTAAAAGTATGGGCTGATTCTTAATAATCCCTTCTTTTTATTTTCTTTAAAAAAAACACAAACAAACAAACAAAATCAACCCAAGCACCAGCATCTCTGGGAGTTATGGCAACCACTCAGTTTGACCATAAACCATTAAGGGAAAATGGCGCTGGGTTTGGAGCCAAAAGAACTTGGATGAAAGCCCCATTTCTGAGACTTTTTACCTACGTGACCTTGGGAAGGTCACTGGACTTCCTTGCCCTCAGTTTCCTTCTCTTTAGAAAGAGAGGGTGGGACTATGATGATATCTGATTTCCCTTCTAAATCTATGAGCCTATGAAACTCCTGGAATTGATAATGTGAAAAGTATGCGTTCCTTCTGACTCAGAACACACCTTGGTATCCATTCCCAAGAAAGTGAAGGACAAAAGCAAAGGTCCCATAGAAACCAAAACAGTTACAGTAATTTTTTAGGGGGGGGGGGTAGCAGCAGAAACATTGGGAACAAACAGTAGGTGCCCATCGATTAGAGAATGGCTGAACAAACTGGTTATGTCAATGCAATAGAATATCATTCGGGACAAAATGACAAATAGGAAGAATTCAGAGAAAAGTGGGAAGATTTGCCTGAACTGATGCAGAGTGAAGGAAGAAGAAGCAAAAAAAAAAAAATCAGTCTATCCAATGAAGAAGACAACAGTATTGAAGAAAAGATCACTAAAAGGATGTCAAATTTTTGAGTAACTGGAAAACTAGTAATCTTCTGGGAGAATAGACAACAAAATATATTTTGGTCCACTCATCAGAAGTGAGGGTCTGCAAGGGCTGAATGCTTCCCACATTATCATGGGGGGGTGTTTTTGCTTGTTTCCCTTACTCGAATCAATTCCACATGCATTTCTATGTGCCAGGTCCTGTGCTATATTCTGGGGACACAAAGGCAATCCCTCCCCTCAAGGAGCTGACATTCAGCTCAAATTCTTAGTCACCAGGAAGGGTTTGATTGAGATTGGGATTGGGAGGGATGGTTGGAGGATCCACAAGGATAAAGCTATATCCAGCAATGATTGTGATATAGAAACTAAAGGCATTAAATAAAGCATGTTACATTTTAAAAATGAAATATTCTTAAAAGAACAGTGCACTTAAGCACACAGAAAATACTTGGCATGAATGGATAATTGGATGGATGAACGAATAAATGAATGCAAACTGCTAATTAAGTACTTCCTATGTGACAATCGTGGTGCTAAGTGCCTGAAATACAAATACAAGCAATAATACAGCCCTTGCCTTCACCGTAGTAGGGAGATGACACATCTGAAAGAAGAGGGTGGTGACTAGGGAAGGAGGTTTTTGTTTGGGGGGTCACAGACAAGGGGAGTGGAGCCATATTCCTCCCAAAAGCAATGATAGTATTGATTTGATAACTGTTCCCCGAGCTAGAGGTGGATAAAGGGGGCTACTCACATAGTGGGATGGCAAATGCCTCTGAGATTACTAGATAGATTAGGTCACATACATTTTGTACTTGTTGACTCACCAACTAGGATGATGGAGAGAAGAACAATTATGACAATAATAAGATAGTTCACATTTATAGAGCACCTACTATGTGCTAAGTGTTTTATAAATATCTCATTTGGTTCTCACAACACCTCTGCACGGTGGGAGCTATTAGCATCTCCATTTTACAAATGAGGAAACTGAGGCTAACAGAGGTTAAAATAGCCAGCCCAGGGTCACATAGCTAGAAAGAGGCCAGATTTGAATTCAGATCTTCCTGACTCTGGCTCCATCATTCTATCTTCTAGTCACTCAGGGTAGCCTCGAGATGTTCAGCAGTCCTGAGGGAGCAGGACCAGGGTGAATGGCAAGGATGAAATCTCCAGAGATTGAGAAATATCTACAAAGAAGAGCATGTCACCAGTAGTGAACGTTGCAGTCCATGTAGGATAACCAAGAGAAGGGAACACAAGTATGACCCAGTGAATAAATAAGACGGGTTATCCCAAAGAGGGCTGCCCTTCAGATCTCAGGATCCTGTCTTGCTCTCTTTTCTCTCTTGAACCTAGAGTTAGACCATCTGTCTAATCAATACTAATGATTACTTCTCAATTTAATCAACACCATCCCCAACTTTCATTTTGTAAAGTAAATATTGAGTAATTACTGACCTCAGTTTCCCCATCTGTAAAAAAAAAAAAGCCAGAGAAGGAAATGATGAACCATTCCAGGATCTTAGTCAAGAAGACCCCAAGTGGGGTCATGAAGAGTTGGACAACGTTGGAAAGAAAGGGCCAAGCCAGAAGGGGACAGTACTCGGGCGAGACGAATAGAGGAGAGACTTTGTCCAAAGCTCTGCTGAGATTTAGACCGGCATCGCCCTGACCTTCCCATCTGGTTATCGTGCCAAAAAAAGGGAATGAGCCTAGTTTAGCGTGACGTGTTCTGCATTTGGTGGCCATCCGTGGCTTCTCGAGGGGCTCAGAAACCATCCCTTTACTAATTAACGTGCTCTCAACTTTCTCCAGGTGGAAAATTCATGCTTACTGGCCTCTTGTTTACCACCTTCCTCTCTTTCCCTTTTTGGAAAAGTGATCATTTGTCTTCTCAGTTTGGAATCACAGAACCTGGGTTTGCGTCTTCTCTCTGCCTCATGCATGACCCTGGACGAATCATTTAACCACCATCATTTATAAAATGGGGATTCTAATATCTGTGCTTCCTACCTCACGGGATTGTCCGGGAGAGAGTTCCATGATCCTTCCGAGAGTTATAAATTATTCTTTGTAAAATGAGAAGGTGGCACCACGTTGTAAAAATGAAGGAGTTGGTCAAACCCTCAGCTTCTGTTTTAGAACCAATACTGTGTATTGGCTCTAAGGCAGACGGGTGATAAGGGGTAGGCCATGGGGTTCAAGTGACTTGTCCAGCTAGGAAGTGTCTGAGGCCAGATTTGAACTCAGAACCTCCTGTCTCCAGTCCTGGCTCTCTGTCCACTGAGCCACTAGCAGACCCCCAAAATAAAACTTGAGGCTCTTCTCCAAGCAATGATCCATCTCATCTTTGAAGACCAAAGAGGAAGAGCACTACCCGTCTCCGGACAGATTGGGGTTAGACTAAATACGAAGAAAGGCACACATTTTTGGACATGGCCAGTACAAGAATCTGTCTCGCTGGACTATGCATGTTTGTTACAAGGATGCCTTTTTTTTTTCATTTCCCTGGGAGCAGGGGGAGTGGGAGGGAGAAGAAAAAAGATAATTGGGGGGGGGGGGGGAAATAGGCAGCTAGATGGCACAATGGATAGAGCACAGGACTTTGAGTCAAGAAGACCTGAGTTCAAATCATGCCTTAGACACTGACTATATGGCCCTGAGCAAGTCACTTAACCCATCCTCAGTCTTCTCTTCCATAAAAAAGGATAATAATAGCACCTATTTTGTAGGGTTGGGAGGATCAAATGAGTTAATGAATAAAATGCTTCACAAACCTTAAAAGATACAAAAGTTACCTATTATTTTTATTGAGAATAAACTCTGAATACAAATTTTAAAAAAGAACAAAGTTAGGTCAGACTAGATTAGTCTTAAAGTCTCTTTATCATAATTTCCAAAATTCCCTGGTCTCTATTGGGACCACAGATTTAGAACTGGAAGGGGACTTTTCCCATTTTACATGTAAGGAAACTGAGGCTCACACTGCTCATAAGGGACAGTGGTGGAACTCGAACCAAGTTTGTCTGAGGCCCCAAGCCAGTAGTTTCATGCCAGGAAGTCGCCCCATCGCATTTTGGGGGAAGACCTTTGAAGGCCATGGCGGGCACCAGACTGAAAACCCAAGCCTACGGCTATGGTTTTGTCCCTCAAAGTAGACGGCGTCCATCTCCCGTTTCTGGATAGCACCTGCCAGTCAGAAAGGAACACAATCCCAACCGCTTTCATTTTCCAGCCACTCGACTTCATCCTGTTTAGGTTTCTTGGCAAGAGAGGAACTGAAATCAGCATGAGAAATCGGATGACTTTTGAACAAAACCATCATAGAATCTCAGAAGTGGAAAGTACCTCAATCTAGTCCATCCAGTCTTTGGACAAGAATCCTCTCTACGGGGCAGCTGGGTAGCTCAGTGGATGGAGAGCCAGGCCTAGAGAGGGGTTCAAATCTGGCCTCAGACGCTTCCTAGCTAAGTGACCCTGGGCAAGTCACTTAACCTCCATTGTCTAGTCCTTTCCTCTCCTTTGCTTTGGAACCGATACCTATTATCGATTCTAAGAAAGTAAGGGTTAAAAAAAAAAGATCCTATTATGTGTTAGATGCTAAGATTACAACTATAAAATCAAAACCATCCATGCCCTCAGTCTACTTAAAGACAACTCTAAGTCTTTTCTTCTCCATGAAAATGAATATTTAAAATATTTAAAAATTCATTAAAAATGAATATTAAAAAATTCAATCATTTCAGCCATACAGGAAAGAGAAATGCCATCACAAGTGTAGAGCAGACATCATAAGTCTAGAGATGAAAGGGACCACAGAGACCATTGATTCCATCCCATCCTTATTCTACAGTGAGGAAACAGGCTCGAAAAGGCAAAGCTTAGACAGGGAGTAAGTCTAGAGTTGGGGTTTAAACAAGGCTCCTCTCATTCCAGAGGCAACGTCCTTCACTCTGTGTGGCGCTGGTTTAAGAAGCCTATTTCTTGGTGAGTTTTAATGGATTTAAAAAACCAAACCCAAATGGTATTATTTTTACCCCACTCTGATCTCCATCTTTTCTCTTCCTGGTTCAAACAAGGAAAACAACCAGAATTCCTTTTATTCCACTAAAAAGAGGGGCAGGCACGAAATCACTTTTCCACGAGGCAGAGAATCCAAATTGAATTTGGATCGGTTTGCTTTTGGTTTCATTACTATCTGATCAGGCAGGACCTCGGGGTACATTGGTCATAAGAGAAAGAGAATGGGGCCCAACCCAATGAGTGTGACCAAAGGAGAGATGCCATCTTTCCAGGAAAAACAACCCTCCCTGGGAAAGCTCTAGGCTAGGCAGAAGAGGCCGTTTTGGTGGAAAACACACAGCTGAGTCAAGCTCCAATCATTTGCTGACGTGAAGCTGAATTCTGGGTTTCCTAATGGAACTGTCCAGATGGCAAAACTCAAACAGGCTTGACCGAGTGTGCACAGCATTGATTAATTATTCGATGGTCACATCCTGAAGTTCATCAGACCATCTCGATGCCGTAGTTTCCTCTCAATCCCTTAACAATTTCAAGTCTCAGAATTCATATGTGCCCAATTAACAGACTCCATCGTGTTCTCAATTAAGGAACATTCTTTCCTCTCTCCTTTGCACACCACCACTCCAGGACACACGCTGTTGTACACACTTGCCAAATGAAGCCATTTCACAGAAACAATAGGTCGGATTCCCCCACCTCCATTTTATTCTTCCTTAAGAAAACCCATTGTGTAAGAACCAGAGGCCCAAGACAAACATTTGGCCAGTTCCTTTTGGTTTTTCAAATTTACCAACATAAAATGGAAGTCAACAATTTCTTTCTTAAGCACCTTCGGACACTGTGATGGGTGCTAGAGATACAAAAATATAAAACAAGGGTCTTTGATCTCAAGGCTCTTACAGTTGCATCAAGGAAATATGCCAGATACTTGAATAAATAGGATACAAATTTGAATATGATGGGGCGCAGGAGAGATAGTCTCAAAGAATAGGGTAGAGCTTGAAAGAGGCTGCTATGAGATAGTGGTCTTTGGAACCACCCTCCAGGATCAACCACTTAACCAGAATTGATCTGGTTTTCACTGGTTAAAGGGCAGCAAATGAAAAGAGGTCACCGTATAGTGCCCAAGGAATAGGCATGCCAAGGAAGGAAAGGTCTATATTTTCTAAGAGACCTTGGCTCAGAGTTGGAGGAAGTAGACGTTGATGGAAAAGAACAAAGATTCCACATCTACAGAGGTTATATGCTCTAGACTGTTGTTGTTTGGCAAAACAGAAGGAGTTACTGAGATATCTGTTGGGATTTGTGGCCACGCAGAGCGGAGAGGTACCTGAGACAAATGGAGCTCTTTGGAAATTGTACGACTGGGAGCCACTCTTGGAAAGATGGGGCTCAGGGGAACTGCTCGTTGACTACGGGAGCGGGGAGGGAGGAGGGGAAGGAAGGAACATGAATCATGGAACCTTGGAAAAATAGTCTAAAGCAATTCATTAAATAAGTTTTAAAAAAAGAAGAAAAAGGAAAGAAAGGTGGAACTGCATACAAGGCATGGCTGTGGCACCAAAGTGGGAAGTGGGATAAGAGTAAAGGAACAGACAATTGACTTAGCTTAGCATATGTCTTCAGTCCCAGGGACCCAAACTAGATTATGCCCTGGCCACAAAGAGAAACCGGGCCCAGGCTTTCCCACGTGGAACCATGAGTTTCACAGATGCTTGAGCCCCCTCCCATTCCAGGTGAGAAGAACAAAACCATATTCATTCAGGAATGTGGCTGATATTTTCAGTTGCTCTACTACTGTTACCTGGGAGTCAAGCCTATAATGTGTGCCCAAAACTCTCTTCATTCGTGGAGGGAATGGTGGCTTGACACAATGAGCCTGTGGAGTGGCAATGAATGTTTAATTAAGTTTATTTATTGAATTAATTAATTTAGAATATTTTTCCATGGGTACATGATTCATACTCTTTCCCTTCCCTCCTCCCACCCCACTCCAATAGCCAACGAGCAATTCCACTGGGTTTTACATGTGTCTGCAATGAATGTTTAGAGGGGAGAGACTTTTTTTTTCTCATTCCTGCTTCAAGAGGGCACAAGCAGAGTTCCAGACATTCTTTAGAGAAAAACACATAGAGAGACAAGAGACTTTGAAAATCAGACAAAAGACAAAACAGGCTTCCCAACATGCCCATTTTCTTCTTTCTATCTATCTATCTATCTATCTATCTATCTATCTATCTATCTATCTCTATTTGTCTATCTACCTGCCTATCCAACCATCCATCTATCTATCCATCCATCCATCTTTTTATCTATTCATCCATCTATCCAGCTACCCATCCATCCATCCATACATACATCTATCTATCTATCTATCTATCTATCTATCTATCTATCTATCTACCTATCTATCCATCCATCCATCTATCCATCCATCTATCTATCTATCCATCCATCCATCCATCCATCTACCCATCTATCTATCTATCTAATCTATATCTATTTGTCTATCTACCTACCTATCCATCCATCCATCTTTTTATCTATTCATCCATCCATCTATCTATCTATCTATCTATCTATCTATCTATCTATCTATCTACCTACCTATCTATCTATCCATCCATCTATCCATCCATCCAACCATCCATCCATCTACCCATCTATCTATCTATCTATCTATCTATCTATCTATCTATCTATCTATCTACCTATCTATCCATCCATCTTTCTATCTATTTATCTTTCTATCTGTCTTTCTTTCTTCCTTTCTTTCTATCTATTCTATCTATTCTAACTTTCTATCTATTCTAACTTTCTTGGAGAGTTTGAGAATTTCCTTTTGGGTCAGAATGGGGCCTCTGTTGGTTAAGCTGAAATATCTCACTCAGTAGAAGAACTTATTTATTCTATCTGTTTTCTGGTATAGTCTAAGTGATATGGCTTCTCTGATTTCTGATTGTTCTCTGCTTGGACAAATGGGTTTCCTTGCTATTCACTATTTGTAATGTTCTTTTGTGTGGCTGATATTTGGTAGGAAGGGGTCAAGATTGTGTATATAAGCTTGGGGTACCCTTTTCCCTTTAAAGGATAGCAACCAGGAAAGCAGCTTAAACCTAAACTTTACCCCGGGTCAGCAATATTTAGTGGGAAGGGTAGTAGATAGATATAATTCTAGTATGATTCCCCTTTGTCCTAGAAGAGAACATTGAAACTAGTGTGAGAGAAATGAAGGGATTAGGAGAGCAAATGGTTAATTTTAGGAATTGAGGGAACCACACTGATTCCATCTTGTGATTCAGTTCTGAAGCTAACTTAGTTCCCTTTCTATTCAACTATGGGTCTAGTCCAACTTCTGTCCTGTGAGAAAACTTTATTCAATCTTGAGAATTAAGAGATGACCTTATTGTATGGTTTGAACCTAGCCCTGCATGGCTGGGAAACTGGGCCACCCATACTTCCTATTTAGAGACTTATAACCAAGGATTTAAGCTATGTTGACCAGAAACACAGTCAGATCCTAAGACTGATGCAAGGAGTTTTCTTGTAATTGCTCTCAAGCAACTCATCTGCCTACTGGCTCCCGTACTTATTAATCATTTGTTGTTTCCATGTTCCTTTGATTGTTTACAAATATTTGGGGAAGAATGGGACATCACTCTTCCTGAATTCAGGGGATTGCACCTGTTCATTCTCCCCTTTCCAACTTAGAAAGTCTCTACTCTTTCCTCCAATTAGAAATCAGATTAGCAGGGGAAAACTAGATGACACAATGGAAAAAGAGCTAGGAGGACCCGAGTCCAAATCTAGCTTCAGATATTTCCTAGCCAGGTGGCCCTGGGCAAGTCATTTAACCCTGTTTGCCTAGCCCTTCTGTTCTAGACTTTCACTAAGACAGAAAGTAAAGGTAAAAAAGAAATCAGATCACCTGATATATTGTTCCTTTTAATTTATTGGCCTTATTTGAGAAACCATTTTTCATGTTTAAAAGTCTGTCTCTCTCTGTATTCAGGGTCTAGCCCTAAACTGAGGAAGGGGTCTGGTCCCGATTTGTTGGGCGATCGGCATGCATTGCTTAATAAATCAATATGCTCAGAAGATTACACCTTTGTTTCCTCAGTCATTTCATCTCCTGTTTGTCACACCAGCCTCATGGCCCTTTCTCTTGCTCCCCTCCAGGCAGGAGTCAGTCTCCCTTTGAGAAGATGGGCAATATTCCAGAGACCTCTGCTCAGGACTCCTCACGAGCCATATTTAAACGACCCAAGTGGATGTACAAATAACCTACATGGGTCCTATAGACAACCTGCCCTCTAGATTGTGGTCTGTTGTATGCCTCGATGTTTGTTGTTTACCTCTATTGTTTAATATAGTGAGAATTAAATACTTAGATCTTATTTAACCTCAGAATTGTCCCATTTTCTAGCTTTCTGGTTTTCTAGAGGCAAGGGTCAGACATACTATTAAACAGTGGTTCCCAAACTTTTTTGGCCTACCGACCCCTTTCCAGAAAAAAATATTACTTCGCCTCCTGGAAATTAATTTTTTAAAATTTTAATAGCAATTAATAGGAAAGATAAATGTACTTGTGGCCATCACCACTCCTCTGGATCGCTGCAGCACCCACCAGGGGGCGATGGTGCCCACTTTGGGAATCACTGCTATTAAGCATCCTCAGAGAATTTGAACTTAAATCTAGGAAGATCCAGATCTAGGTGTTCATTAACTCAATTAGATTGAATTTGGGGGCTGGGAGTGGGGGGTGGAAATCAAATTTATATTAAATCCTTACTTTGTACTCAGCCCTAGTCTAATTAGGATTCAAAATAAATAATCAATCAGTAAATATATATTAACTGCCTCCAGGAACATGTATAATCTCTGGCTTTGAGAAATTTGAGTCTAATTATAAAGGTAAAGCTAATGAATATGAAACAGAGAATAATTAAGTGCAATATTCTGGGATACTGACTTCAGGTCCAGTAGGGAAATGAGGTCCTTCCAACTCAAGAGATTCTGCATATCTTTGAGTCCAAGAACTGCCTATCTTTTCTGTTATTTGACCCAACAGAACACAGAAGATGGTCAAACTGAGAAGCCAACAGCAGCACTGCCCAGCTGAGACTAAGCGAACGACAGTCTCTGAAAGAGATGTGGGGAACCGAACTGATGTGACTAGAAGTAAACACCGATGCTGAGAGCTGATCAGAGAAAGCAAAATCCTCTACTTTTTTATTCCTTTTTCTTTCTTTTTTTTTATACTCTTACTTTCCATCATAGGATCAATACTGTGTATTGGTTCCAAGGAAGAAGAGTGATCAGGGCTAGGCAATGGGGACTAAGTGACTTGCCCAGGGATTTAGAACTATGCCCAAAGGTCTATAAATCCAGTAATACCGCTACTACTATGTCTATGCCCAAAGAGACCGAAAAAAGGGGGGACCTACTGTACACAAATAATTATAGCAACTCTTTTTGTGGTGACAAAGAATTAGAAATTATGGGCATGTCCAACAATATTTAATATAAACTTGAGCAAATTCTGTGGTCTGTGATGGTAATGGAATACTATTGTGCTATAAGAAATGATGAATAGGATGATTTCGGAAGACTGGAAAGTCTTACATAAACTGATGCAGAGTGAAATAAGCAGAACCAAAAGAACGCTGTACCCAATAACAGCAATATTGTATGTGGATCAACTGTAAAAGGCTCGGCTACTCTCAGCAAAACAATGATCCAGGACAATCTTGAAGGACTTATGACAAAGAAGCTCTCCACCTCCAGAGAAAGAGCTTTTGGAGTCAGAATATAGATCAAAGCATACTCTTTTTCACTAGTTTAATTAGGTTTTTATTCTGGGGTTTTGATTTTATATGTGTTCTCTTACAATCATGAAATATTGAATATGGACATAGGTTTTACATGATAATATGTATATAACCCAAATCAAATTGTTTACTGTCTCTGGGAAGGGGGAGAAAAGGGAGGGAGGGAGATCATTTGGATCTTATAACTTCAGAAAACTTATGTGGAAAATTGTTATTAAATGTAATTGGTAAAGTCAAATATTTTTAAAAGAAAAAAAAGTGACTTGCCCAGGGTCACATAGGAAGTATCTGAGTTCAAATTTGAACCCAAGACCTTTTGTACAGTTGTGCCTATTCTCCTCATAGTCATATGTGTGGGAGTGTACATGTGTGTGCTTTTGCTTATGTGTGGATTATATTTCTTTTTTTTTTTTAACCCTTAACTTCCATCTTAGAAGGTAGAAGAGTGGTAAGGGCTAGGAAATGGGGGTTAAGTCATTTGCCCAGGGTCATACAGCTAGGAAGTGTGTGAGGCCAGATTTGAACCCAGGATCTCCCATCTCTGGGCATGGCTCTCAATCCACTGAGCCACCCAGCTGCCCCCACCTGGGTTATATTTTACAATTGATTTAATGGTAATCTTTTGGCTGATGTGTTTAAATAGTTTATACATTAGTTGGGGCTCAGGAGCTATAGTTGTAAGTAGTAGATTTTGTCTATCCTCTTTCCTACACTAACTTAGAACCCTAAGAGTAAGGTGTGGCCCTCCTCCTGAAAAACATCTTAACCTACCAGGGTGAGTGTAGGCAGGGCGAGCTAGCCAGATCTAGCTCAGGGGCATTTTGGTGGTTGGTACCCTGTCCGTCCACTCTAAGCCCAGAATGTGTCCTTCTTCATCTTCACCTCCTAGAATTCTTCTCTTCCTTCAGGGCTTAGCTCGGGTGACACCTCCCCAGGAAGCCTCCTTGACCATCTCCCCCCATTCTTCATCCTCTTTCTTCTTTCTCAAATATTCCAGGACTACAAGATCCTAGTTCTAGAGGTGGAAGAGATCTTAAACTTGAACTAGTTCCTTTTCCTTAGAATACAGGCGAGAAGCCCGGAGAAATTAGATGGTTTGCCCTAAACCCTACAGGTAGCAAATAGCAGAATGAGAATTCCAACTCCTGTCTCACTGACTCTCCTTCTAGCCATCTTCCCATTCACTGCCTTGGTCTAGTTCCTAGAGGATGACTTGAGGGGAAGGAGCACTATCCTCAAATCTGAGATCCTGGGTTCAAATCCCAATTCTACCCCTTAATAGCTGTGTGATTGGGGGCAAGTCATTTCCCACATTTCAGTCTCAGTTTACCCATCTATAAAATTAAGAGATTGGACTAAGTCGTCTCTAAGGGTCTTTCCAGACAGAAATCTTGAGGAACCTCTGGAAGCAGGGATTAGCCAGATACCAGAGAAGGGATTCTTGTTCAGGTCAGCGAGAGACTCCTGATGTCCCTTCTGCTTCGGAGATTCTGTAGCAATCTGGAAGCTCTTTCGGTTGTGCCTCCACATACCACCTTGCACCCACACACTCACACACACCCTCTTTGCTCTTTAGGCATCAGAGTATGATGGAGAGAAGCCTGACTTTGGAGTGGGAGGACCCGGGCTCATATCCCACCCGTACAATCCCTCTCGGGCACCTTGGCTCCTTGGACCTCAGTTTCCCTGTCCGTCAAGTGAGGGCTCAATGGGATGACCTGGAAGATTCCCTCCAGCTCGAGCTGTTTGATCTTATTATCACCCCCTGCCATCTGGTAGTCTCTTCTCTTAATTAATTCTCCTTGCAAAGTAGGTTCTAAGCGCTGTTTACACGTTGCCCAAATACTGCGGATGCCCTCAGCGCCCTCTCCGCTCACCAGCCTGGGGCGAAGCTCCAGATGCCCTCTCTGATACAATGGCCTGGGAGGACGGAATTCCTCTGAGACAGAAGGGGACCAACCTAGATGTCCTTGAGTGCTCCTCAGATTTTGTTTAACCCCTCACCTTCTGTCTTAGAATCAATTCTGGGGATCAGTTCCAAGGCAGGAGCGTGGTAAGAGCTAGGCAACTAGGGTTAAGTGACTTGCTCAGGGTCACCCAGCTGGGAAGTGTCTAGCTGGTCCCTCACTATATATATATTTAAAATTTTGTATATAGTATATGCAATATTATAAAATATAACTATATAATATATACTAATATATAAAAATACAAGTTCATAGATTATATAGTATATTGTTATATTATATTTTGTATCTAACAAATATAATTTAACATAAATATATATAAATAGATAAAAATGATATATGATAAATATGCGATAATGTGTGTTCTATATAATAAATATATAATAAAGAGCATCGATATTATATACAGACCCTTACCTTCTACCTTAGAATCAATACTGTAGGTTGGTTCCAAGACAGAAGGACTAGTTATTTAGAGGGAAGTGACTTACCCAGGATCACAGAGCTAAGAAGTATCTGAGGCCAGATTTGAACCCAGGAGCTCCTGTCTCCAGGTCTGGCTTTCCATCCACTGAGTCAACTAAGGGCCCTCATTATATATGTTTTAAACATATCTGTGGCAGGGTGAGGGGGCTGGGATGGAGCAGGGGTCCGGCTAAGCCTGGATAGGATTCAGTCTCCTTATGGACATCAATGGGAGGTCAGTGCCTAACCTTCTAAGGAGATCTCTTAGAGAGGAGGCTCTCAGTTCTCTCGCAGCTAGTCTCTGTAGAGTCCTTCCCAGGAAAAGGATGGCCCTCTTGACCTGTAAAGCCAGAAAGACCTAAGTTCAAATCCTGCTTCAGACCCTTAGTGATGAGCCTGAGCAAGTCACAATAGTGAGCCTCAGTTTTCTCATCTGTAACGTGGGGAGAATAATAGCATCGACTTGGCAGGGTTGTGAGGATTAAATGAATTAATATCTATAAAACCCTTCGTAGGGGTCCTGGCATAGTAATCACTCTCTAAATGTTGGCGTGATGATGATGATGGTGGTGATCAATAATAGCCTCGACCTCCCCGGAGGATTACTGACAGCGTCCTTCGTTTCTAGGAGGTCACTTGCGCACCTTTAAGCGCTTGGCCAATGCTGGCTACCTCCCAGCCTCTCTGCGCACCCCCAGCGCCCGCCCCGCGCACAGCAGGCGCTGCTGCGTCTTGATTGATTAGAGCTATTGATCCGGCTGGGCCGTCCCGTCTCGTCCAGGAAACTTTCGCGCGGCGGTCCAAACAGATGGCATGGCGGCTGAGCTTTGTTTTTCCTCGATGCAAAGTAATCTCCTGGCTGCCGCTTGCCTCGGCGTCCCTCTTCCCTCTCCAGAAAACACAGGTCGATTCACTGAGTAGTTTCGGGAATGGTCGAGACCTTCCTGCAGCTTCCGCACCATTTTCCCAATCGCCTCCACCTGCCTGGGATTCAGGGCAAGATGGTGCGGCGGCTGCGCCATCTGGTGGCCATCCTGGGAAGTTCTCTCTGGGCCGCTAAGGAAACAAATGGAGATCTGGCTGGAGGCTTCCTTCCATCATCCCCAGACCAGCGAGGCAGAGGTCCGGAGGGCGGCAGAGCGCCACAGAGGAAAGGCCACGGAAAAGGGTTGGAGCCGGGGCTGCGGGGCTCTGGGGGGGCCCTCACTCCCCTTTGCTAAGGCAGGAGGCTGTTGGCTTCCTTGCTCTTGCCTTCTCCTCTAGGAGGGCTTGGCCACCCCCTCCCTCCCCTCTCCTCCCCTCCCCAGTCTCGCGGGACTGAGGCTGGAGAGAGCCCAGGTGGCCAGAAGCCAGCAGATGGCCATCGAGGCTGGCTGGGAGAACTCTTGGGGCCAGGTGCGGCCCCTGCCTGGGTAGGAAGCACCCAAAGAAAGGACCCTCAGAGGGTCAGAGGTCAGAGATTTAGGGCCAGAAGTGACCTCTGAAGGCCACAAGTCCACCCTCTCGTGTTCCAGATGAGGAAACCAGGGCCAAGGAGGTCGTCGCTTGTTCAGGATCACAAAACGGTGACTGTGGCAGGATTTGATCCTGGATCTTCCAGACTTGAAGGCCAATATTCTGCCTCTCAAAGGCAAAAAAGAATCAATAAGATAATAATAGCGAACATTTATTTAGTGCTTTAAAGGTTACCACGTCCTATCCCGTGCTTCCTCGCCTCAGGTAGTCTAGGGATCAAATCAATCAGTCATCCATAAACATTTATCAAGGGCCTACTATGAGCCAGATGCTATTCTAGGAGATAAGATTTTTAGGAAGAGCTTCACAGGGTGCCTAGTGTAGAGTACATGCTACATATAAAGGCTTCTTCTCTTCCTTCTCCTTCCCCCTTCCAATAGGACTCATGGTTACTTAAATTATATTACTTTCTCCTCCCACAAAAAAAAAAATCTTATAACTTATTTTTAAAAATAAAATGGCCAGGAGGAGCAGCTGGGTAGCTCAGTGGATTGAGAACCAGGCCTAGAGACGGGAGGTCCTAGATTCAAATCTGGCCTCAGACACTTCCCAGCTGGGTGACCCTGGGCAAGTCACTTGACCCCCATTGCCCACCCTTACCACTCTTCTGCCTTGGAGCCAATACACAGTATTGACTTCAAGATGGAAGGTGAGGGTTTTAAATAAAAATAAAAATAAAATGGCCACGTTCCCACATTCCTTATTGTGCTCATTTAGGGAATATGGGAACATGGTCATTTCTGACTTTGTGTTTTTGCCATAAAGTTATGGCTTTAATAACTTATATTTTTATCAATCTCCATCAAAGTCTTCTTCCAAAGTCCCAGAATGATGCAGTGGAAGGAAGGACAATGTCTGCACCCCCAAAGGCTCGCAACAGTTCCACCAAACTAGAAAGTGCTGCTTCTAGGGCAGGTCCAGTGATGGTCTGAATGGCTCTTGTGCAAGCACTAGTCCCCACCCCTGTGCCCCAGTGGAGGGCAGAAGGCTTCATCACTGGGTTGGCCCAAGGGTGACCATTTTTAGCCATAACAATTCTTAAGGACATTGGACTGGGCAGCTGCTGAGGAGGGGCCTCCAGCTCTATGATCTATTAAGTTGTAGAGAGACGAATGAGCTGAGTGATCAATGCGGGATCATTTGCAGCAATAAAAAATAAACTTGGAAACCTTCAAATATTTATATAACACTTAAAATTCTATAGTGCTCGAAGTTATAAAATAGGTCTGTGTTTTTAATCACATTTGCAAAGCATTTATTCATTGTTGGTTTTTAGAAAAGGTTTATTCCATTTATTAGTTTAATTGTCCTTTAATTTTTTCTTTTACTAATTTCTCTTTTCATTTTGATGAATGTACTTGGCACAATGCCTGGCACATTTTTTTAGCCATTTTTCAGTTATGTCTGACTCTTCCTGACCCTATTTGGGGTTTTCTTGGCAGAGATACCAAAGTGGTTAGCCATTTCTAACTCATTTTACAGATGAGGAAACTGAGGCAAACAGAGTTAAGTTACTTGCCCAAGATTATGGTTAGTAAAGGTCTGAGGCCAAATTTGGATCCCCTAGGATGAATCTTCCTGAATCTAGGACCAATACACTATCCACTGTGCTACCTAGCTGACCCATGCCCGGCACCTGGTAGAAGCTTAAAACGTGCTAGCGAACTAACCAATGACTTTTCTGCCTTCTCCTGATATATTAATTTTCTAATCTTCTAAACAACTTGTTATTTTTTTTTCCTTTTCTTCCTTGGTAGCATGAGAAGAAGTTTTGTTCTAGGAGATCCCCCCCCTTTACTTCTATCATCTAGGCTCTGGCACAACCATTAACCACCATTGTCTTTCCCTTATTGATCACTATTTTTATTGCATTATGATATATAAAGTCACAATTTTAAAATTCAGAATTTGGGATATTCTTCATAATGTCTAATTGGCCTAAGATGGGGTCCATTTTTGTGACCGTTTTCCTCAACTTTTTCCCATTCTCTTCTCTCCGCACATCTACCAAACATAATTTCTTCAATAGTTTATTGAAGTCTGATATAAAATGTGACGGAATATTATTGTCCTGTGAGAAATGTTCACTACGAAGAATTCAGAGAAACACGGGAAAATTTATATGAATGGATACAGAATGAATTCATCAGGATTAGCAGAACAACATCGACAGTGATTATGCGAATGTCAATGGAAAGACCATTGAAAGGAAAATAATGGAAAAACCAATTATGAGCCTAGAGAATCAGTGAGTCAGTCAATAAAGATTCATTAAGTGTGTCCTACGTGTCTGACACTTCGCTAATGAAACATATTTCTTCTTCTCGTTAGAGAGGGGGGAACTATGAAGGACGAATGTTGCCTTTAGGGTTAGACATATTTTAAATCAATTAATTTAATATTATTATATTATCCATTTAATTTAATTTATTTATATTTATATTTAAATTTTTTAAGCAAAGGAAGGTTCGAGTTTGGAATTGGATGTTAGGGAAGGAATATATACCTAGAAATGAAACTTATATAAAACATGGCAAATGTTGCTCCCCAGAGAACATCCAGTCTTCTTTTCAGGAACAAGGAAGAAGTTTCAAACCTTGTTCTCCCAAGTGTCCACCTCTGCAGGACAGGGCAAGAGGAATTTGGCTGGTTTCTCATATTCTCCCAATACCGTGTAGTGGGAAATCCAGCTATTCCCTACATGGAAAAAGCAAAGCAAGCTTCCAAGTGCCCCTTCATGCTTCAAGGAGAGATCAGCTTCAGAGACTGAAGCATGGTCAGGATGATTTATAGGCATGAAATGGCATTAAACAGTTTCCTTAAATTAATATTACAGATTCTTATTTTCCTCTCCTTTCATTAAATGGAAAAGCAGAGACTTCAGTAGCATCAGCAGAGGATGTGGGAGAGCAGGAAGCTACCAAGATGTGTCTAAACTTCATGAGATTCAACAAGTGGACATTGTGGACCATCTAGACCAAGAACATATTGAATACACCCAAATCAGGACTAGACATGAGCCAAATTCAGATGCTTCTAGTATTACCCTGGAGTGGAATGGGGAGGGGGGACCACAAAACCAAGAGTTCAATTATGCAGAAATGTCTGGGACTGGATTCAATTTCCTCTAAACCTTGAGCTTTGGTTCTAAACGAAAGACAAATAAGCCAAGAGATGGAATAGAATCTCTTCCTCCATCGTTTTCCAACAGTTACTTTTGGCATCCAGAATTTGTCAGTGCATCTTCAACAATCAGGGCATCATCCATCTGGATATCCGTAACGACAACTGGAGCCCAGCTCTGACTACGTCCAAGGTTTTATCTTCTATCTGTTCCTTCTTGACAGTTTGCAATCGGGCAGAAGTTCTGGTTGGAGAAGGAGCCACTCAGTATTTGACCGACAGAGCAGAACGCAACAGGATCCCAGATGTTGGACCCAGAGAAATGTCACACAAATGGCGTCTTTTTTGCCCAGCGTGAAGAAACAGGAGGTCCCTTTACACTGCAGAAAATCAGACTTCTTTGTATATGCTATACGGATTCTGCTTTCTGCTTTGATCCTTTGAAGAATGGGAGATTGCCCAGAAAGGTAAGTGCTATCGTGAGTAGAACTTTGTAGCTGTGGTTTAGTTTTGTTTAAGGTGCCTACTTTGACTTGTGGATCTTGGGGACATCAAAATGTATTTTGTAATGTACTGAGGACACTGTTTCCGAAGTCTACTAAATATCATAGTCCATCCTAGCCGAATCCACTAGTAATTAATAACTGTATGAATTAATTCATTTAATTAATTACTTAATGATTAATAACCATATGAAGTTATTAAAGTAGAAGTAGGTGACTAGAAATTATATCATTTGTTTTAAACCCAGCTCTATTTCTAATTATGGGAAAATATTTTGCTTTTAGCCTTTGTTAGTTTGTAATGAAAGGATTTCCTTTTAACCTCTGTAACTCAGACACCATAATCATGTTTCCGGAAAAAAGAAAAAAAAGAAAGAAAGAAATAACTTGGCGAGATATCAAAGACACCAAGGTCATCCACTGCATTCTGGGCCATGTCACCATAAGGGTGACAACTCTGTGCAGCTCTGCCTCATTTAAATCCAATTCACTCTGACCCAACCCTTCTGGAGGGCAATTTGGAACTATGCTCAAAGGACTATAAAAGACTGCCTGCCCTTTGATCCAGCCATACCATTGCTGGGTTTGTACCCCAAAGAGATCATAGGGGAAAAGACATGTACAAAAATATTTATAGCTGTGCTTTTTGTGGTGGCAAAAAACTGTAAAATGAGGGTATGTCTGTCAATTGGGGAATGGCTAAACAAATTGTGGTATATGCTGGTGATGGAATACTATTGTGCTCAAAGGAATAATGAACTGGAGGAGTTCCAGGCGAACTGGAGAGACCTCCAGGAACAGATGCAGAGCGAAAGGAGCAGAATCAGGAGAATATTATACACAGAGACGGCTACACTGTGGTAAAATCTAATGTAATGGACTTCTGTACTAGCAGCAATGTAGACCCAGGACAATTCTGAGGGATTTATGGAAAAGAACGCTACACACATTCAGAGGAAGAACTACAGAAGGGGAAACACAGAAGAAAAACAACTGCTTGAACACGTGGGTTGATGCAGACATGATTTGGATGTATACTCTTAATGATCACCCTAGAACAATTATCAATAATATAGAAATAGGTTTTGATCGATGACACATGAAGAAACCAGTGGAAATGTGTGTCGGCTATAGGGAGGGTGGAAGAGTGAAGGAAGAGAGAGCAAGAACATGAATCATGGAAACATGGAAAATTTTTTTCTAAAAAATAAACAAAATAAACAAAATAAACTAAAACAAATTAATTAATTAATTCGCTCGCCCGTGATTCCATTGGTCCTCTGAAAAATGAAGGAAGAACAACAAACATTAAAGTGATCATGGGCATTCTAAATGGAAGATGCTTGTTCAGCCACCAAGTAGATAACTTACTCAGGAAAGAAACACTTCAGTCTTAGGATTCTCCTTCTACAAGAAAAAAGAAAGGAGTGAGTCACTAGAAACTGAGAGATGGTATATTGGTCAACCATAGAGAGACCAGGAGAGGAGCTAGTTTTTATCATCTGTCCAAAGACTATAAGAAACATTTCACAAGCATTTGAAATTTGAAATCCCCTTCCTTTTTGTTTGTTTGTTTTGTTTTTTTTGCTAAATTTTACATTTTTATTGACAGCTTTTGTTTTTATGTTGGCTTCATTGCTGAATATATCCCCCTGCCCCTCCCAACGGGCCATTCCTCGTAATGAAGAATAAAAGTAGGAAAAAGCAGTTCAGCAAAACTAACCAATCCATCAATGGAATCAGACCATTTATAGTGTTCCACACTCAGCACCCCACCTCTGCAAAGGAGGAAGGCAAATGCATTTTCCAATTTCCAAGTTATGCTGTTTTTTTTTTTTTTGTCTTTTCTTATGATCCATGAGCACCTTCTCCCTCTATGTGTAAACTTCTCCAAAAGACTTTGATATGTTTATCTCCATTGCTCTTTCTACAAATTCACTTACCTTTCTGGAATTGTTTCCATCTGGAGGTACAGAAGGACAATTAGATTGTAAACTCCTTGAAGTGAAGAATGCTCTCACTTCTATCTTTGGACCCCTAGAGCCTAACAGTGCCTGGCATAGGGCAGGTACCTAAAAAATGCTTGTTTGTGGGTTGACAAGTCGGTCAACCTCTCTAGACCTCAAATCTTCATTTGTAAAATGAGGGATTTGGTGTACCTAAAGGGCTCTAAAATTGTGCATACTCTTTAATCCAGTAATATCACTACTAGGTCTATATCCCAAAGAGATTTTTTTAAGGGTGGGAGGAGGATCTATTTGTACAAAAATATTTATTGCAGTTCTTTTTATTTTGACAAAGAATTGGAAATCAAGGGGTTGTCCAATTGGGCAATAGCTGAACAAGTTGTGGCATATGATTGTGATGAAATACTCTAGTGTTATAAAAATGATGAGCAGGAAGATTTTGGAAAAATCTAGAAAGACTTACCTGAACTACTATATGATTATTTCAATAGATGCATAAAAGACTTTTGACAAAATACAACATCCATTCCTATTAAAAAATACTAGATAATATTGGAATAAATAGAACATTGCCCAAAATGATAAATAGCATCTCTCTAAAACCATCGGTAAGCTTTATCTGTAATGGGGATAAGTTAGGAGTCTTTCCAGTAAGATAAGGAATGAAGCAAAGATATCCATTATCACACTATTGTTAATATTGAACTAGAAATGCTAGCTATAACAAGAGAAGAAAAAGAAATGGAAGAAATGAGAATAGATAATGAGGAAATAAAGTTGTCATTTTTACAGATGATACAGATGGTAGACCAAGAGAATCCTGAAGAATCAACCTAAAAACTAACTGAAACAATTAACAACTTTAGCAAAGTTGCAGGCTAGAAAATAAACTCACATAAATCATCATTTCTTTATAGTAGCAATAAAGCCCAACAGCAAGAGATAGAAAGAGAAACCCCATTTAAAAAATTGTAGACAATGTAAAATGCATGGGAGTCTACCTAAGGCTAGGACAAATTCAGCAATTATATTAGAACATCACTACAAAACATCTTTCACACACATAAAATAAGATCTAAAAAACTGGAAAAACTTAATTGTTCATGGGTAGGCAGAACCAATATAATAAAAATGACAATTCCACCTAAAGTAATTTACATATTCAGCACCATATCAATCAAACTACCCAGAAGCTATTTCATAGACCTAGGAAAAATAATAACAACCATCTGGAAGAATGAAAGACATGGAATGGCAAAGGAGTTAATGGAAAAATATTAAGGAAGGTGACAGGTGGAGCAGTTGTCAAACTATATTATAAATTGGCAACTATCAAAATAATCTGGTACTGGCTAAATGTCGGAGGGGATGTGTAAAAGCTGGGACATTGGTACACTGTTGGTAGAGTTGTGAATTGATCCAACCATTCTGGAGAACAATTTAGAACCAGGTCCAAAGGACCATCAAACTGTGCATAGCCTTTTTGACCCAGTGATATCACTACTGGTTCTGTATCCCAAAGAGTTTAAAGATAGGGAAAAACAACCCACCTGCACAAAAATATTTAAAGGGGCTCTTTTTGTGGTGGCAAAGAACTGGAACCTGAAGGGATGGCCATCAACTGAGGAATGGCTGAACAAGTTGTGGTATATGCTTGTAATGGAATACTATTGTGCCAAAAGAGATGACAAACAAGATGATGATAAAGAAAACCTCGAGAGATTTATATGAAGTGATGCAAAGTGAAGTGAGCAGAACCAGGAGAACATTGTTCACAGTAACAGCAATAATGTATGATGATCAACTGTGAATGACATTATTAGCAATGCAAAGATCCAGGACAACTCCAAGGGGCTTGGCTATCCACCCCCACAGAAGGAACTGATGAAGTCTAAATGCAGATTGAAGTATTCCCTTCTTGACTCTATTTCCTCCATGAATTTTTCTCTAGTATAAGCAATATGTGCCTTGTTTCACAACAAGACAAACATGGAAAGATGTATTGGATGATAACACGTGTACAACTTATATTATATTATCTACCTTCTTTGGGGGTGGAGGTGGGAGGGAGAGAAAGAATATGGATTGCAAAATGTCAGAAAATGATTATTAAAAATTGTGTAGACATAATCTGGGGAAAAATTTTTAAAAAGACATATGAATTGATGCAAAGTGAAGTGAGCAGAACCAGAAGAATATTTTACATAGCAACAGCAATATTTTTTGATGAACAGCTGTCAATGACCTAATTATTCTCAGCAATGCAGTGATCCAAGACAGTCTCAAAGACTCAAGATGAAAAATGTCTTCAGAGAAAGAACTGATGGAATCTGAATGTAGATAGAAATATACTATATTCCTCCTCTTCCTCTTCCTCCTCCTCCATTTCCTTCTTCTTTGTCTTCTTTGACAAAATAACTAATATGGAAAAATATTTTACATAATTGTACATATAAAATCTTTATCAGATTGCTTATCCTCTCAGGGAGGGGAGAGGGGATAAGAAGGAGGGAGAGAATTTGGAACTCAATAATCTTTTTTAAATGAATGTTAGGGGGCAGGTGGGTGGCTCAGACGATTGAGAGCTAACCCTAGAAATGAGAAGCTGGGGGTTCAAAAAGACACCTAGCTGTGTAACCCTGGGCAAATCACTTAACCCCAATTGCCTTGTCATTATCACTTTTCTGCCTTGGAACCAATAAATAGTATTGATTCTCAGGCAGATGGTAAGTGTTTAAAAAAAAAGAATGTTAAAAGATTGTTTTTACATGTAATTAGGGGAAATAAAATGTTATTAAAAATGAAGCTTTTATTTTTACTGTGGGAATTGAACTAGATGACCTCCGAGGTCCCTCCTACTTCTCACTCTAGGAGCCTCTATTGTAGAGGGATTTCCTGCTTCAGGAAATGGGGTTTGGACTAAATGACCTCTGAGGTCCTGTCCAACTCCAAGATTCTGTCAATCTGTGCTTCTACATTTCCTGTATTTGGAATTCTTGATGATTTTGTTATAGATGGGAAAGGGGACATTCCTCAGCTATCCACTTAGACCAATGAATGGCCAGTTGTATTTCCCTGGGCCAGGGAAGAGATTTCCCCTAACAAGATCTCTAAGAAAGAATGTTGGCATATACATATACATTTCCTCTACCCCTCCCTGTCTCGACATTCAGCAAAGAAGCCAAAGGTTAAAAAAGCAGTCAAGGCTTGGTTTGGTATTGCCAATTTTGTGATGTTTGAAGGCAAGGGGGAAATGTTCATGCTTACACGTATTACTCCCTCCATTACACACACACCAGAACCCAAATAATTTTTCAAAATCTGATGTAGCGAATGCACCCTGGTTAGCTAACTTTAGCAAAGTTGCAGGATACAAAACAGACCCACATAAACCATCAACATTTCTATATATTTCCAACAAAGTTCAGCAGCAAGAGATAGAAAGAGAAATTCTTTTTAAAATCACTCTAGACAATATAAAATACCTAGAAAACAATTTACCAAGACAAACCCAAGAATTATATGAACACAATTACAAAACACTTTTCACACAATTAAAGTCGGATCTAAACAACTAGGAAAATATTCGTTGTTCATGGGTAGATTGAGCTAATATAATAAAAATGACAATCTTATCTAAATTAGTTTATTTATTCCAGGCCATACCAATTAAACTACCAAATAATTATTTTATAGAATTAGAAAAAATAATGATAAAATTCACCTGGAAGAACAAAAGGCAAAAAATATCTAATGGGGGGGAAAATGTGAAAACAGCTTAGCAGTACCAGATCTCAAACTGTACCATAAAGTAGTAATCATCAAAACAGTCTGGTATTGGCTAAAAAATAGAATGGTAGATCAGTGGAATAGATTAGATACACCGTATAAATGACTTTAGCAACTTAGTGTTTGATAAACCCAAAGACCCCAGTTTTAGGGATAAGAACTCACTCTAACAAAATCTGCTGAGTAAATTGATAAACGACATGACAGAAACTAAGTATAGATCAATATTCATATCCTGTACCAAGATAAGGTCAAAATGGTGTGTGATTTAGATAGAAAGAATGATACCGTAAGTAAATTAGAGGAATATAGAATACTTTACCTGGTGGATCTATGGAAAAGGGAAGAATTTAAGGCCAAACAAGGGACAGAGAACTTTACAAGGTGTAAAAGGAATAATTTTAATTATATTAAATTTAAAAGGTTTTTTTAAAATAAACAAAACTAATGTAACCAAGATTAGAAGGGAAACAACACACCTGAGGGTGGGGGGAGAATTATAACAGATTTCTCTGATAAAGGTCCAATTTCTCAAATCTATAGAGAAATAAGTCAACTTTACAAAAAATGTAAGCCATTCCCCAATCAACAAATGGTCAAAGGATATGAACAAGCAATTTTCAGATGCAGAAATCAAAGCTATCTATTATCATACCAAAAAATGCTCTAAATCCCTTTTGATTAGAGAAATGCAAATTAAAACAATTCTGAGGTACCACCTGTTAAGGGGGGAAAATTATGGTTGGACTGAATATCCAAGAGAAGGTCATCAGGAATTGAATAAATATCAATTCCAAATGATTTTTAGCAATTTATTTATAAAATATAGGAGAGAGTGAAAGTAGAGAAAATCAAAGAGAGGATAGGGTAAGATATTTAACCTAACACACTAAATAGTTTGCTCCGGCCCTTGGCTCGACCCAGGCAGGGCTAATCAGTCCTCAGCCAGAGGGACCTCAGCTTTGAGCCGAGGGCTGAGGGGATGAATAAAGCAAAGGCTTCAGTCACGAAGCCTCTCTTAAGAGGAGAATCCCTTCAGAAAAAATCCAGGAAGGAATCAGTCTTCTCACTCACCACGTGGCAGTTCAAAGGGAGAGATTTAAGAACAGTCTCTTCAGGTCCAAGGTCTCAGGTCCAGTCAGCAGAGTCTCCAACTCCAACTCCAAAGAAGGAAGCAGAACGAACTCACAGGAAGTTGTCACTCCCTTTTAAAGGTGCTTCTTTTGCATCGCTTCCTGTGCCTTCCTCTACTTTACGTGTACCAATCACAACAAAGGCTTTGCTTAGGACAGCCCAGGATGCAGTCAATTGATTCTGATTCACCACCCACTATTGTACACGTGGGTTACGGACCTCCCCAACTTGAGTGTAAGTGGGGTGTTTACGCTTCTGGTGGTTAAATTTAAAAATAGGCAGCGTAGGATTAATCCCATCATCACACACCTCACACCTATCAGATTAGCTGATATGACAATAAAGTGATAAATGTTGGAGGAGATGTGGTAAAATTGGGAAACTAATGCATTGTTGGGGGAGTTGATCCAACCATTCTGGAGGACAATCTGAAACTAGGCCCAAAGGGCTATCAAACTGTGCAGACTCTTTGATACTGTTATACTACTACTAGATTTATATACCAAAGAGATCATAAAAAAGGGGAAAGGACCTACTTGAATAAAAATAAATATAAGCTTCTCTTTTTGTGGTGGCAAAGAATTGGAAATTGAAAGGATGTCCATCAAATGGGGAATGGCTAAACAAATTGTGGTATACGATGGTGATGGGATACTATGTGCTATAAGATATGATAAGTAGAAGGATTTCAGAAAAAGCTTGAAAGATCTCCATGAACTGATGCAAAGTGAAATAAGCAGAACCAAGAGATCATCGTTCACAGCAACAGCAATATTGTACAGTGGTCAAATGTGAAAGACTTCGCTACTCTCGGCAATACATCAATGTGGGACAATTCTGAAGGCTTATGCCAAAGAATGTTCTCCGCCTCCAGAGAAAGAACTGATGAAGTCAGATGCCGATCAAAGCAATTATTTTTCACCTTAGTTTATTTGTGTTTTTATCTTGAGTTTTTTTGGTTTGTATGAGTATTCTCTTACAATAATGGCCAATAAATATGGAAGTATGTTTTGCCTGATAATAAATGTATAATACAGATTAAATATTCTACCATCTCTGAAAGGGTAAAGGGAAGGGAGGGAAAGAGACTATTTGGATCCTATAATTTCAGAAAATGTGTGTTGATAATTGTTATTACATGTATTTGGGAAAATAAAATATCTTTAAATTTTTTTTAAGCCCTTACCTACCATCTTAGAATCGAAACTAAGCTTTGGTTCCAAAACAGAAGAGGAGTAAAGAATAGGTCATTAGGGTTAAGAGATGTGCCCAGGGTCCTACAAGTAACCAGGCAGGGTCTGAGGCCAGATTTAAAGCCAGAACCTCCTGTTTCCGGGCTCACCTCTCTACCCACTGAGCCTCCTCGCCGCCTCTATATGAACATCGGGGATGGAGATGTCTCTAAACTTGGGCATCTCATGTTTCTTTTGAACTGCTTCAGTTCTGCTTTGCTCATAGAACACAGAACCTTCTTTGATGTGGGCACACCAAGCTGGCCAGTCCTGGGCCGGGGGGCTGAGTCACCCTTCCATCCTCCTTAGGAGAGGAGAGTAATCTGGATGATATAATTGGGCTGCAGATCAACTGAATTCAGGTTGCCTGGGCGCTGGGTGAGGTTACAAAGGAGTTTTCTCATTGGCCCAAGTGGGCAGTAAGTGAGGTCACAAAGGGAGCCGTAGCAGAATTCCCAGCAGAACTGAGACCTGAGTAGAGGTAATTATGACACAAAAGCTTGACCTTTAGGCCAGTTTCTCTGGGGATGTGGGTGAAGTTACAGAGGTGGGGAATCTGGTCCTACATGGCATGGGACAGTATTACAGCCTAGGCCAGCTTGACCAAGTCTTCAAATTAGACTTCAAATCCATTTTCAATTTTATGTCATTTTTCTCTGTTCCAGTCAGACATAAGGGCTGGAGGAGAATTTTTGCAGAAGAATTAGACCAGCCAATCACTAATGAAAGGAATCTTTATTTGGCTCCTTTTAACTCACACTAGGGAAGGTGATGGGGCTTAACTTGAGAGGCTGTACCAGGAGTCCAGAGGGACAGAAAAGGGCAAGAAGAGAAGAACAGCAGCCAATGTTAACTGGGAATCTTTCGTCGTAATCCCGTAGGGTATGATTGAAGGAATGTATCCCGTCCCTGCTAGTTCTAGCATCAGAGGCCATGGCTTCCATTCCAGAAAAACTCTGGACAGCCTTGATGAGATCGGTTGAACAGATAACGCCCACCCAGATATTCTAAAGAAGGAATCCTACGGATAGCCTGCCAGGAGCTGGTCACAAACCCCTCATCCCTGCTCCTGTTTGGACGTCCCTCCCTCTTCACAAAACTGATCCCAGAGGCCATCTTCTCATTCCTGCTTGTGCTTTTAACCCTTAAAAATCCTGCTCACAGTCCCCTCAACCAGTGACTGTTTCTCCTGGTGGGAGGGACTTCGCCCCCTATGCACGCTTGACTTTTCTCTTGATAAATTCCTTTGAGCAGGAGAGAGATTCCTCTTCAAAATTATTTTTTTTAACGTAACACCAACATCTCCCCAAGTAGGGCAACTCTTACTCGGGCCCCAAATGGGGAAAGGGCAGAACTAAGGGTTTTTCCAGAGCTTTTTGCACCCTCAGCACATGCCGGGAGAAGAGGGTCCGCAGTGATCTTGAGAGAAGCAGCACCTTGGACTTGGGACATCATTACGTTAAACTCTTGCCATCACTCCATAAAGGAGAGCAGCTCAGCGAGGGAACACAGAATCACAGACTTAAGGTAGAATGGATCTAGTCCAGCGCCTCATTTGTCACCTGGTGACCTCACTGGTCCCCTTCAAAAACAACGGGATGACCCCGACAACAATGGATGAGGATGCGAAGTATAGGCGAGCCCAGCAATTTGTCCAGGGACATTTCATCCAGTGGGCTGGTAGAAAAAGAGATCCATCTTTCCCAATTGACCCAGAAGTTTGAAATAATATACTCCAGGGAAGAGTCCTGCATCTGGAATCAAATGACTTTGTTTCAGATCTTTCCTTTGATGTTTTCTTTCTGGGAGATGTTCGCCTTATCCTTTCTCCTCCTTAGAACTCAAGTTTGTTCATTGGTAGTTGTAGGCATAGAAGATTACAGAAAAGGGAGGGAGTACCAGGTAGAATGGGGCCACAACGAATGTAGAGACAGCCTGTTGGAATAAAGCCAATGTCAAGAAAACCAGAAAGGATTTCTGGACTAAAATACCTTCCAAGGTTTCCCACAGCTTCCCCTGGGGAAGCCCAAGGAGAAACGTTGTACCGAAAAGTCGATATAAAAAATAAGGGGAGAAAAAACGAAGGAAAATCCAGCACAAAAAGTCTGCTTTAGCAAACTGGGTCCTGTTTACTGCAAGAGAGAATTCTTTGCTTTAAACATGAGCCGTTTGCCGTTTCGAGCTCCTTCCATCCTCCCCAATTTGGTTTTTAACCATTCGATTTTCCCGGCACTTTGGGGGAAGCTTTTTTGTGTAAAGGACGGGGATCAGCGGCCTCGTGTAGGAGCTTCCAGCTCTGGCCAAGGCTTGAAGAGGGCATCCAAATATTTGAACAAAGAGACGAGAACCGACAAGTCCTGGCCACCGATCTGATGCTAAACAATCTAAGTGGAAAGGACAGAGTCCTGGGTTCACTGTTGAAAGAAATGAGGACCAGGAGACCAGGAGCAATCATACCGAAACCCGACCATTCTTCTGGTGTTTTGTGGGTTTGGTTTTCACTGGGGCCAGGGGTGGGAGGAGAGGGAGAAGAAACTCAAGAAAAACTCGGTCAGCCTCTGGTTCTGGTCTTAAGAACAAGCTCCAGTAGGGCTCTCTCCTGCCTGAGCTCAGAGCCTCTGGTCAGACCTGGAGGGCTGGTGGAAGATCCCATTGCGGAAGTAAAAAGTATCCCGGATGAGCCCAGATCTGGCATGAACTGGAGCCTTGGCTTCCTTCATGGCATTCCCTAAAAAAAAAAAAAAAAAAAGAGGAAGGGAAGAGCTTGGGGTGAGTTCCTGGGTTATATAGTGCCTCCCCTTCTCCCAAGATCCTCTGGGGCAGCTCCCCCAACACAGAATTAATTAATCAATCTTTATTGAGTGCCTCCTATGTAATGGACACCAGATACAAAAATAGGCAAAAAGAGTCCCTGCCCTCGAGGAGCTTATACTAATTATTATAATCCAATGGGGGAGACGATATACAAACAAATAAGGTATCCCTTCCACATCACGACTTTTCCCATCACAGTGTTGGTATAGCGAGAGGTGGCACAAGAAATTAAATGGAAAATTGTTTCTAAATGAAACTGAAAAAAATAAATTAAAAAAAAAAAGTTAAATAAGAGAAGACCCAGAGCAGAACCTTCAGGGATTCCCTTCCCTGCCAAAAAAGAAATGAAATGGGAATTTGGGGGGAGTTTGAGGGAAGCCGCAGACGATGGGCAAAGACCAGCAGATGACCCAGAAAAAATTTCAAAACTCCGAAATGCAGAAAACAGATGTATAGGATTGCATAATATCAACTATGGTGTCTTTTAGTACCATAAATGCACACAATTTCTTTTTTAAAGTTAAAATAAAGTGAAAGATGAGTAAAAAAAGTTATAAAAGAATCCAAAGGCCAGCAGATAATACAGAAAGGCTAGAAATGGAAGGATTTCTTTTAAAAATAAGGAACTAAAAAATACTATACACATTGTAAATGTCCCATAAAAGAAAAAAGAAAAAAATCAGATTTCTTTTCTGGAACAAAGGGAGAACCAAGACATTTTATAAGGATTTTCCAGTGGCAGAGAGGGGGATGCCGTGCCCCCAACATCCCTTGCTCCCACCCCTGCTATGTGGAAGGGATACCTGTATATACAAACAGGCTTTAGACAAGTAAATAGGAAATAATTAAGAGGGAAGGCCAGGGAATTAAGAGGGATTGAGGAAAGCTTCCTGGAGAAGGTGAGATTTTCGTTGGGATTTAAAAGCCAGGTTTCCATCATCGCGACATCCTTCTGCCTATGGGAACTATGGGAATGGGTCTGTCAGGGACCCATCAGCCTAGGTTCCACACCATGAACTCTCCAGCCTATCTTCTCCCAGTCACAGACATTGCATGGCTTTGCTCTAGCCAATGGCCGCCATTTGCAATTGTGCCAGGAGTGACAGTTTTGCTCTCCACCCAATGGCTTATTTAACCCATGTCTTCTAGGGACTGTTTGCACAAGAAAGCAGTAATGGTTGAGGTAAATTATAAACTCTCCCTTGTTTCCTCTTTTATTCTGGAGATTAATGGGGAAGGTGTGGCTTTTTTGGATGGGCAGCAGCTGTGATTTTATGAAAGGAACTCTCTGAGAGGACTCCCTCTACCAAGCAGAATGGGCCCCTGCTCTGCCATCTTCAGTCATAAAGTGACCTGGGCCATTGAGGGGACATTACCTGGCCCCTGCCCTCCTCCCTACAGACTCTTCCTCCTCTATCCAGTCAGAAGAGGTAATAACTCCCATGTACTCCTCAGAGAGGAATGGAAAGGCTTAAATGAGAATGATCCCAGGGGGCAGCTGGGTAGCTCAGTGGATTGAGAGTCAGGCCTAGAGATAGGAGGTCCTAGGTTCAAATCCGGCCTCAGACACTTCCCAGCTGTGTGACCCTGGGCAAGTCACTTGACCCCCATTGCCTACCCTTACCACTCTTCCACCTATAAGTCAATACACAGAAGTTAAGGGTTTAAAATTAAAAAAAAAATAATTAAAAAAAAAAAGAATGATCCCAATCCTCAGAGCATGCCCAGTGATGCAGGAAGCTCTGGCACTGCTTCAACATAAGGCATGATGTACTTTGGAATGGAAAAAGGAGTAACAAGGAGGAAGCCCTGGGAGTTGAGAATTTACCCTTGAAGAGACCAACATTTACTAATTAACACCAATTTCTTGGAGCCTGGTGTTCGGTAGCACCATTTATATCTCATCTGTGGTCAAAAATGGGGGACGAGAAGAAACCAAATGGGGCTTAGAGATCCCAAATGGGGCTTGGTTCTCAATTTCCCTTGAGAGCCAAGTTCCTTCTCATGGCTTTCTAACCCTCAGCCTTGGGAACAACTTCTCCAGCTTAGCTTGGAAGTGAAGGAGACTTTTCTCTTCTTACAAGGGAAGGAAACTGAGACCCTTCCAGATCCCCCGTACATGGCTAGTGCCCTCCCCCTCTCACTATCCTCTCTTGGACTCTTTTGTGCATCTGTGGGCGTACTCTGTATTTACTGGGTTTTTATTAATGCTTTATTCAGGTTTCTGTGCATTGGTCTCTTCCCTCAGAATGCCGGCTTCTTGGGAGTCCAGACTGTTCCAGCATCCTTTTATTCGTCCCGTCAGCGCCTGCCTTCCAGTAGGTACTTCACAAATACTTGATAGATTGGCTGGTTGAAAAGTGAGGCAGCTACATATTATCTCCTCTGGATGTCCCTGTGGGGTAGAGATGTTTTCCCTTTTTTGCAGATAAGGAAACTGAGGCTCCAAGGAGTCAGTGACTTAGTCAAGATCACACCACTAATCAGGAACCAAATTCGCTTCGAATCCAGAGCTCCTTCAGAGACAAAAAGCAGCCTGTGCTGCTCTCAGCCTTCCATCCTCTCGTCTCCCAGAACCTCAGAGTAGGAAGAGGTTTCTGGGGCGATTTAGCCCAGCCCAGACCCGAACAAGATTTCCCTCTCACACTTAGCTGAAAAATAGTTAGAGAAGAAACCACAGGGTGGTGGAGGGGAAAGAATGGTTGATTTAGAGGCAGAAGGCCTGAATTCAAGTCTTCGTTCTGTCACTTAGTCTCTGTATGGTCCCTTCCCCTCCCTGGCCCTCAGTTTCCTTCCCAGTAAAATGAGAGAGACAGACGAGAGAGCCTCTGAGGAGCAGCCAGCACCCTCTGAGTCTTTGCCAGCCTCCTTTTCCCCTTAGAATATTTTCCTTTTTTTTTTTTAAACCCTTAACTTCTGTGTATTGGCTCCTAGGTGGAAGAGTGGTAAGGGTGGGCCATGGGGGTCAAGTGACTTGCCCAGGGTCACACAGCTGGGAAGTGTCTGAGGCTGGATTTGAACCCAGGACCTCCTGTCTCTAGGCCTGACTCTCACTCCACTGAGCTACCCAGCTGCCCCCTTTCCTTTATTTTTTGAATCAGCTGCAGGCTCGAAGAAGGAGCTCTGCCATCCTGAACTATCTGAACTCTTCGGCCCCCGATCCCACCCAGGGGAGGCGTTTGCTCTTCTTCTAATGCTCAAACATGTATTATTCTCTGCAGGGCAAAGAGTGCGGAACTCGGCCTCAGAGGATCCGTCTTCAAAGCCCAGCTCGGTTGCCAACAGGCTGTGTGACCTTGGACCAGTCCCTTTCCCTCGGATCCCTCACCTTGGAAATCGGGGGATTCCATGACCTCCCGTGTTCCTGCCAGCTCTCACATCCCATGAGTTATGAAAATAAACGTAGATTCTGACAGCCCCAGCAGGACCTTTCTCAAAGAGCCCTTTTTTCTTCTTTTTTTCCCCCTTTTTCATGAAACTGGAAGGAATTTCTGGCCGGCCAACTTGGGAAGGAAGGAAGGAAGGAAGAAAGGAAGGAAGGAAGGAAGGAAGGAAGGAAGGAAGGAAGGAAGGAAGGAAGGAAGGAAGGAAGGAAGGAAGGAAGGAAGGAAG
>NC_058130.1:21020058-21043575 GCF_016433145.1 Gracilinanus agilis | reverse complement strand
GAAGGAAGGAGGGAAGGAGGGAAGGAAGAAAGGAAGGAAGGAAGGAGGGAAGGAAGAAAGGAAGGAAGGAAGGAAAGAAGGAAGGAAGGAGGGAGGGAAGGAGGGAGGGAAGGAGGGAGGAAAGGAAGGAAGGAGGGAAGGAAGGAGGGAAGGAAGGAAGGAAAGAACTGGAGTAAATACCTCCCACACTTGCTTGGGATACCCTTAGAGATACAGGGTCAAGATTATAGCATTTTGTCCCCAGAGAAGGGCTCTGTTTCACTGACTGAGCCTAACAGGGTTCTAATTGGTTCTCCACAAGTGGGGAGGCCATAGCCGACTTGCCCTCTGCAGAGAAATGACTTGCTGAGAGGACCCTCGGAGAAGAGGAAAGGGAGGACGGCACCCTAATCTCCTGGGGGGGAGAAGGGACAGGCAGGTTGCCAGGGAGAGTTTCTGCTCCCCCAGAGCACAGGAAGCCGGGGCTCCAGGGCTGTGGCCCATTTTCTGGTGGTTTGGTTGTTTTCACCTCCCGCCTCACCAAGAAAACCCCAACCCAAGCTGGGGAGGCTCCGGGGCCACCAGGAGCACCTCGGACACCGCCTGGGGAGAACAATTCTGAACGCCCGGTGCCCTTTGGTCGGTCACTTGGGCCGGTGCTTGTCCCTTCGAGGCCCACCAAATGCCAGCAGGCCAAAGGGATGATGCGCCAACACGGGCTGGAAGGAAAAGGGAGCTAAAGTCACTGGGCAGGAGCAGGGAAGCGCCTGGCATTTGCCTCTGGCTCCAGGCTCGGGTTTCAGAGGTGCCGCTTCCTCCTGCCTCGGGACTGTTTGTGTCCACATCTGCCAGCTCCCCTGGCAACCTGGGTAATGAGGTCAAGGTGCCCCTCCTGGCTCCGGCCCAGGCCCTCCTTATGGTGGATAAGCAGCTGACCACACCGCCCGTGCCCAGCAGGGCCGGCGCCTCCCTACTTTTTAGCTGTTGGAAATGAAGGTTCAGAGTCCTGGAGAAGGTCCGTCTCCTTGGAACTGGGGGGGCTGTGTGGCCTAGTGAAAAGAACCCTGGTTTTGAGGCCAGAGGACCCGAGTTCAAATCCCACCCGCTACCTTTGTGACCTGGGGCGAGCCCCTTCTGAGTGGGGACAGCGGGCTCCTGAGTGCAAACTCCACCAGGGCCCAGGCTTGGGGGGGCTGAATAACCACCCAGAATTCTGCCCACACTCAGCCCAGGACTTTTTCCTCCTCCCTCTAAACTTGGTGGAGTCGGGAAGAAAAGATGGACGAGTGTTCTTGCTGGCTGGGAAAATGTGAAGCACCCTGAGAAGGGGCACCCCCGAGCCAGCCCCCCTTCTTCCCCCTTAGGGTTTGTCCGGAGCTCACGCTATGGGCTGGGGGGCACCTTTCTTCTGGCGGCGGCTTCAGCTCGAGGGAGGCTCTGGCTGGGACGGATCTCCCCTGAGAACCCAGGAGAAATCGGGGAGGGGGGCTCCCACCAAAACAGAGCCCAAGGCGGGGAACCGTTTGTGGGTCACGCAGAAGGGCTCTCGGCCCTCGCCCGGCCTACGGGAGGTGCCGCAGAAATGTTAGCCGCTACTATCCATCGGCATCGGGGAGGTCGCAGTTCAAGTCTTGCTCTAGGAACGGATGGACGAGGCACGTCACCTTCTCAGTCTCCACTTCCTCGGCCGTAAGATGGGGGCAGTGATGGGCAGCGTCCACCTCCCAGGGGGTGCCCAGGGCCGAGTGAAACAGCCTCGAGAGCTCAGCTCTCCCTTTCCCCTCTTCACGGGACTCCGGCTCCCCCTCCCCTCCCCGAGCCTTTGTCCCAGCTGTCCCCCATCCCTGGCAGGCCTCCCCCCACGCCAAAATGCCTCCTATTTGCTCTGGACAGACACGAGTGTGTGCGACCGTGATGTGTCCCCAGGAGGTCGGGAGCCCCCCGACAGCAGGGACTCGGCTGGCGCTGGACAGACAGAGAGACGTTGGACGGTAGACTTGGGGGGACCTTCGGTGCTTCGTTCTATGGCCCCCGATCTGTGATTCTCTAAGTGGCCCTCTGTGTGTGGAGCTGACCCGGCCCATCACCACTCGTGTCAGTGGCTTCCCCTCCTCCCCTTCTTCCCTCTCCCCTGCCCCCCCCCCCGGCCCCGGCCCTTTCAGGCAGGGAGGGACTCCTCTGTGTCACATCCAATGATCAAACCATCCCACCCCAGACAACACTCTCTGACGAGGCGTCAGATTTTAGGGAGCAAAGAGTTTATTTTAATAAGTTATGAGATACAATTTTACAATCCTGCATCTTGGGGCCGGCTTCTCTCCGTCTGCTAGTGTACAAAGTCGTGGGGTACACAGAGAAAGCGACGGGGCGGCCCAGGCGCCCTCCGGCTGGCCGAGGAGCAGGACCCACGTCACACATCCGGGCCGGGCGTCCGGCTCGAGCATCCTTCTTCTGAGAAGGGCGCTTTGAAAGAAGCTCATCAGAAAGTTATCGGGGGCCACAGTGAAGCGTTTGCTATTGGGGGGATGGGAGGGGGAAACAGGCGGGGGGGGGGGAATCATACTCTCAAGCTTTTCACAGGAATGGGATGAAATCTCACAGAAGGGGTCCCGGGCCAAGAAGCCCAAGGCAGGCTCCTGGCCAGTGTTCTCTGCAGGAAGCAACACGATGACGTCAGGGCCCTTCCTTGAACGCTGGACTGGTGAGTTCTTCATAGAAAACTGACTCCCGGTGACTAAGAACAACACCCCAAATGCCTCCCCCGCCTCCTTCTTTCCTGCCCCCCCCCAGAAGGTTCCTGCTTTAGCCCTCATCTCTGCAGGGACCGGCCTCGAGGCCCGTGTCTGGCCCCTTCACACTTGGCTGCCAAGTGAATGATGTGAGTCGGATAAAAGGCTAGTAAAAATCCTGACACGCAAGCAAAATATGTGCAAAGAAGGGAGCCTCTCGGTTGGGTTAAAAAGTAACCTTTGGCAAAGGGACGGCTGCCCGAGGCCTTGGTGGAGCCTAAAGGTAAACACCACCGTGGAGATGCCAGGAGGAAGTAGCGAAGACACGGGAAAGAGCCACCAGGCCCGTCCAGTCTGCTATCAACGTGGCAGGCCTCTCAGAGGAACCCGGCCCAAAGGGTTAGTGTTAAAACTTGGCTAAGGGATGGGGTCACCCTTTTCATCGCACTGGGCCCTAAAATTGGTTACTATCCCTTGAGTACCAAGTCTGAACCCCATTTCCTATTCATTAAAAAAAAAAACAAAAACAAAAACACAGAAACACCTTCCCCTCCATAAACATGTTCTAGAAAAGTCCAAGAGAAAACCAGTAGTTTCCAGGTCCCCAATCTCGTTTTTTGTTTGTTTGTTTTTTGAAAGAAGTTCCAGTTTTGGTTCATGTCCATGACCTGGAATGTCTATCGTGAAGTCATCGCATGCGTGACTTTTAAAGGTTGTTTATGAAGGATGGGACTGAGAGGTATCATTGGAATCGAGTGCACAGAGATGCGCATGAATGACATTTAAAATTTCTAAGCTTTGAGATTTTGAAAAGTCTCCTAAAAGAATAAAAAGTTGAGCATTTACTCCTGGACATACTTAAGTATGAGATGCATATTTAGAGACTACATTTCACTTCCACAAAAGACCCACAAAACTCGGTATAAAAAAATCAACGTTCCAAATAAAGCATTTCATTGGGATCTACTTTAAGGCACTGTGATATGAAAGGGGCTCCCAGGAATATGCTCCTCACCCCACTTGACGGCCAAAACATAATCCCCCTTCTCTTTGACAACATAAGTCACGTTATATTGCTGGTTTCCTACATGTTTCATAGATACTTCTTCACAAGGTGTGGTGGGGCCATGGACGCCAATCAGTAACATATTGGAACCTGAAATACAAAAGGCTTGAGGTTAGATCCCGATGGAATCCAGAGGGGTGGCCATGCATAAGCTATACGAAAAGAACTCTTCTGCTAGGGTGGCTGAGAGACCTTGGAAAAATCACTTAACCTCTATTGCCTCGCCTTTATCACTCTTCTGCCTCGGGATCAATACTTAGTATTGATTCTAAGATTGGTTGTTGCAGATAGATTGTCCATGAAGATGAAAAATGGAGAGTAGGGAAGAGAGCTAGTCTTTGTATTTAGCAGTTTAAGAAATGGCTGGTGATCTTGGAGAGACTATATTTAGTTAAGTGTGGGATCTAAGAGTCAGATCATAAGGGATCGGGAAGTGACCAAAGAGAGGAAGGAGAGACAAATATTGGTTTCTTTTCTAGGGGCTATGAAAGGAAGGAGAGATATAAGATGACTCACAAATAAGACTGTAATTAGAAGAACATCTGATGAGTTTATAAAAGCAAAAGAGAAGGAAGAAGCAACCAGAAGCTCAAAGATAAGCCAAGAATTATTGGACTCTACCAAAAATGTGACCAAAAGGGGAATTCCTATCCATCTTATTTCAGGAAATCATAATAAAATATCTGAGAATGATTCATCCTCAAGGGACAGAATTTATAACTCCAGAATCCACAGGACATCTACAGAGAAGACCATATTCAACTCACCCAGATATAGTGTTGTCAAAACTAATGGCAGAGGAATGACTACAAGAAGCCAAGTTGAAACACAAGATATACAAAACACACAGGATTTTTCATCCAACATGATAAATAATAGCAAATTCTAGAACTGGTACATGATAACCCAAGAAAAATGCTTCTTCATCCCTAAATTAGCTCCCCCCAACTAAACTAAGAATACTCTACTAAGAAATAAGAGAGATGTTTAAATCTGCACAAGTTCCAGAAATTCGTAACACAAAGGAAAAGACTGTATAAGATTTTTGAGATATAAACCAATCAAAATAACTGCCCCAAGGTAAAGTAAAAATAAAATTGCAAAAACAGAATGGCCCGGCACCAAAAGACTGCAACCTGCATCCGGCCCCCACGAGATGGCAGATCAATTGGAGGATTGAAAATCATTAAAGTTATTTTGATCATTTGATTTCTCAATACAGTAAAGGGTGAAGGGGAGCCAGTAGGGACCAAGATGAGATGATTGGGGGCTCAGTGCAGCTATGTGGCTCAGAGGATTAAAAGCCAGGTCCAGAGACAGAAGGTCCTAAGTTCAAATCTGGCCTTAGATACTTCTTCTAGCTGTGTGACTCAGGGTAAGGCACTTAATCCCTGCTGCCTAGCCCTTGGAACCAATATACAGGATTAATTCTAAGATGAAAGTTTAAAAAGTTAAAAAAAAAAGAGAGACGATTGGAATGATTACGGGATGGCTGGAAACGCCTAATAGCCAATGGAGGCCTCCACAGCAGAGAATGGTCAAAACAATGCTTATGTGTGTCCAGCGCAAGGATGTTGGGTCTGTGTCATTTCTAGAGGAAGAAACAGGATTGAAAGGGCACTCCTACCCTCCTCCCACAACTAAACTGAGTCACAGGGAACAATAAAGTGCTTGGACAGATGGGCGAGTTTCCCTAATGCTATCTGTGAAAGCTCTTATTGTCCATGTTAAAAACAAAAAAACAAAAAAAATAGCGAGGGGCACTAATTGAAAGAGAATTAGCCAGGAACGTTTCACAAGATAATAAATACGTATAGATAGTGAGAGGAAGATATCGGCCCTGAACTTGGAGTGTGGCCAAAAATCTAGATTTTGGCAGGGGGAGGTTCCCTGGTTTCTCCATGCATTAAAGAGAGGAGGTGGAATTAGACGTTAATGAATGCATTGGACTATGTCCCGGGTTATCAATAGACCAGAGCTGCATACTGCACAGTGAGCTCCCTCCCATGGTTTCTCCAAAGTCCCAGTATCTTTAGGTTGTTCCATGGGCCCCCAAGTAGCCTTGCGCCCTACCCCGCAGCCTAGGGTCCAAAGAGGCATACCACCAATATAGCAATGACAACAACCCGGAAAAAA
Organism: Gracilinanus agilis; assembly: GCF_016433145.1. Classification (NCBI taxonomy): domain Eukaryota; kingdom Metazoa; phylum Chordata; class Mammalia; order Didelphimorphia; family Didelphidae; genus Gracilinanus; species Gracilinanus agilis. The sequence goes on along the minus strand of NC_058130.1, from coordinate 21,037,665 downwards.
TTTAAATGCTAACCGCTGGGGAAGGGCTGAATAAACAATGATATATCAACACTAAAAAACTATATATATTCATTGATGAATGGGCAAACAGGTTAAAAAGGAAACTTGAAGGGTGTAGCTACTGAGCTGTCTTGAATGTAATTATGGCACATGAAAATTCCTTAAGTGTAAATAATTATAAATGTATATTTAATTAGATTGCTGTTATAAAATTCAAGGCTTAAACATTTTATAGGGCTTTTTAAAAATGGAACAAGTAAGAAGGTATGGCCCAGTCTACAAATAGAAAGGTACGGACTTTCACATTTACTTACTTCCCTAAGCTATGGCTCCCTTGGGCCCTCGCTATTCAGTCCTAATCACTGGGTGAGGAGTGAGGTCCCTTGGGTTCTAGTCCCCAGTTCATTGGACCCTAGAATTTGGAACTGGAGGTATCTTAAATACTCTCTCTTCTCCCATTTGAGAGATGAAAACATTAAGCCTGGAGACAGGAAGTGACATGCCCAAGCTCACAAAGATAATACCTGGCAAAGCTGGGATTTGAACCCAGATTCCTCACAGTCCAAGTTCTATGCTCCCCTTTGTGGGACATTTGACCTCATTCAGTATATGACCTCAGGTAAGTCCCAGGTCCCTAAGTTCATGCATCAATTCATCCATACATATGTATGCACACACATACATTATTGGTGGAATTGTGAAATGGCACAACCATCTTGGAAAGCAATTTTATGCAAATAAAGTGACTAGAATGTCCATACTCTTTGGACCATACTTTTGGACTTACTGGGCTTGTATCCCAAGGAAGTCAACGATAAGAAGAAAGTCCTGATATACTCTAAAATATCAATAGCAGCACTTTTTATGATAGCTAAGAATTAGAAACAAAGTAGGTGCCCATCAATATGAGAATGGCTAAACTGACTGTGGTACATGAACCTAATGGAATATTCCTGTTGTAAGAAACAATGTGTGTGACGAATACAGAAAGCCCAGAAAGATCTCTATGTACTGAAGCAGAGTGAAGTGAGTAGGAGCTAAGAAAAAGCAAAGTCTATGGAGAGAATAATGACTCACCAAGAAATCAAAAGGGAATGTAACAAAATTGTAAAGATCAGTCGGGTTTCGAATGAAGAGCTATGAGAAGCCCCAGCCTACGCTTCTGTGGAAGTGGGAGGTCCACAGGGACAACACATTGCACACATCTTTACACTTTGTCAATGCGCTGGTCAGTTGTGCTGACAAAAATACTGTTTATTGTATGAGATGGCCAGCTCGCTCTCTGGGACAGAGAGATACTTGAGATAACTGAGGATGATGTTAAGAAATAGAAAATGTGAATAAAAACAACATTTAAAAATGTTTTAAATTTAAAAAATTTTTAAATTAAAAAAATTTTTTTTAATCTAAAATTGTTGCAATCAGTCAAGCACATTTTTCGAGGGTCAGGCCCAGCATCACATGGCTTAACTTGGGGCAGCCACCCTCTCTGTCTCTCCCCCCAACCTGGCTTCACTTACCCGCCTTGCTGCAGTCAACCAGGAAGGTGCTCTTCTGGCCCACAAAAGCTTTCACAAGCCCCGCTCCCTTGGACGTCACCTTACTGGCATCCGAGGAAGCTTTGGGAACGGCACTGTAGCAGGTTTCGGTGGAGGACCTGGTCACTGATTCTACCAGGATGGAAGACGTCTCATTGGCAGAGCCTGGGCTGACGAGGCGTTGACCTAGAGAAAAGAGACATTCTGACCTGTCTAAAACCCACAGAGGTCTTCTAGAGGTTTAGGCCCCAGCCCAGGACTCAACTCTCCCAGATCCCTCGATAGTTTGGGTTGTCAAAAGCCAAGACTAAGGTCACATCTAGAAAACAGATTTCCATCGTAACACCCGTGATTGATTGGGCTCGGTTCCACCCCAGGGAATCCCATTTTTACCTGTCACTTTGGCCTTGAAAGGGCTGCCAACAATGTGGTTAGGCCCGCCATATTTCACACCAATTAGATAACTGCCCGGAGCCATCGGTGTATACATGACTTTGTAACCTTCTGGAGTCTCCTGGCAGTCCATCTTGACCTTGGATGGCCCTTCGATTGTAACAGACAATGTCCCTGGGCCGGCTCTGGTGGTATTGATGAAAAACTCCGATTGGATGCCTGCAAGGAAGTTCTCGTTAGCTTTTGTTCCAGGAAAGAAGTTGGGGTCACGGTAACGGTCAATGGTTGACATCTGTCGTGGACAGGAGGGCAGTGTAGCACTGGATTCTGAGTCAAGGAGACCTGGGTTCAAATCTTGCCTCAAATAACTACCTGTACATGACCACAGGCTTGCTTGCCACTTCATCTGTCTACCTCAATTTCCTCAACTGTAAAATGAAGATAATAATAGCAACTGCTCTCTAGGGTTGAAGTGAGGATAGAGGGTGCCATGTCAGCCTTAAAGTTTCAGGCTGACCCATGCTGAGGCAGAAACATAAAAATGCTATTGTCATGTTTGACATTTGTCTCCAGCCCCCATGCTTCTTTTTATTTAAACAACAACAACAACAAAAACCTGGCCTTCTGTCTTAGAATCAGTAATGTGTATTAGTTCCAAGGCAGAAGAACAGTAAGGGCTAGGCAATGGGGATCAAGTGACTTGCCCAGGGTCACACAGCTAGGAAATGTCTGCGGCCATATTTGAACTCAGGACCTCCCGTCTCTAGGCCTGGCTCAATCCACTGAGCCCCCTTGCTGACCCTAAGTCTGCATGACTTCTAAGCACACTGCTCTGGTGCCTCAGTTAGGAGGCCAAGAGCTCATGGGTTCCCTTCCTTGGGTGATGTCTCATTCACCTTTCTATCTTAATCTTTCATCCCTTTCATTTTACAGATGAAGAGACTGAGGCCCAGGGAGGAGACATATGAGTGGCCCAGGGACCCACAGGGAGAAAACCTCAGAACAGGATTTAGAACCTGCTCTGAGACAGTCTCTCTACTGTCTAGCCAGAGGGTTCAGGATAGGAACAGACTTCACCTACGCTCGTCCCAACAGATCAAAGCTCAGCTCGAAGGCCTTTTGGCTGAGGGCCTCCGCATCATTTCTCAATTCTGCCTAATTAATGGACAGGGAGGCTCCTTAATCAGTTCCCCAGCAAAGCAAACAAGCTTTCTGTAGACCGAGAGAGAAATCTGCCCAACACATTTTCCTGTGTTTAATCAAGCTGGCTCCCAAAGCCCAGACCAACACCCAGACTCCATCCTAAGAGGCTGACTTCTGGGAGCACAGCGTCACGGCTGGGAGGGAGCCATTTGTCTAATCGCCCTCTCTCTTTTTTTACAAATGAGGAAACTGAGGTCAAGGGAGTCAAGTCAAGCCGATAGTCAGTAGCAGAAAAGGATTGGAATGCCGATTTTCTGGCCCTGGCCCATGTCGGGAGATAGGAGGGGTGTCTTTCTGAATAGCCCCCCCTGAGCCTCAGTTACGGGGCTGGCCCCCAAAAGCAGTGTGCACCCAAGAGGGGTTCCCCACACCCGGGATAGGAAATCAACAAGCAAAGGGTTCCCCCCTCACAACCTGTTTCTGCCGGTGGAATGTGGGGCCTTTTTAAAAACAGACGCAGCTGCCAAAAATAGTGTTTTGGGTTTAATTATAGCCGTGACTCCAGGGAATAAATTACTTTTGGCTGCCACTAAAACAAAGGAGCTGCAATCAGCAGTATCCCAAGACATGATCCAGATGTTCCTAAAAGCCTTCAACAACTCCACCGGCATCTGGGGTCCCAGCTCCGTGCCCCGTCAGCTCTAGCTGGTCTTGTCCCAGTTCCTAATCAGTGTGGCTGGGATAGCGGACACAGCTGCCAGGGCAAATGGTCACTGGGTGAGGAGGGGGGGAGGCCCTCAGAGGGGGGCCCTGTTTCCAGGAAAAGTCTAAGGCAGAAGCGGGAGGCTAGAACAGATGTTTTCAAGCAAGGCTGCGGAGAATTAGCAACAGGACAGGAAGAAGGCGCCAAAGTTATTTTGTTCCTGGGACAGACCCTTTCCATTCCAGTGCATTTGGGGGGTGGCGGGGAGCAAGAGAAGGCAGGAGGGACACCTCCCCTCCGAACAAAAGCCCAGGATTCAGGAGCCGCCACGGAGACTGGACCCCCAGCCTTACACCTCCCACTGCCCCGACCTGAGTGAGCGGAGCCTCTGCTCTCCCCATCCCAAGTCTTGCCTGAATTCCGTGTCGCACGTCACCAGCCTGGGAAGCCTCGGCGCTCCCAAGCCGGAGGAAGGCTTCTTCCTTCTCTGTTAACAGTTCTAAGGAGAGACGCGGCGGAGCAGGAGAGCCGAGTCCCCCCCGGGGAGGTGGGGCCAGGCAGGTGCGCACCAGAAAGTGATACGGGGATGCTCGGAGGGAACTGAAGGCTCATTGAGTCCCCAGTGACGAGTCAGCCAAGAAAGCTAAGCCGAGGCGGCCTCGGGCCGTGCGGAGAGAGGCTCAGTGTCCAGGAAGAGGGAGGTGACCGGCCCCAGCGGCCTCAGCGCCGGCCAGCCCACCTCGGAAGGATTGGGTTCGGGTCTGGGCGCCACGCTGCAGGAAGGACAGCGATAAGCTGGACGGCGTCCAGAGGCGGCCAAAGTAAATGGGGCAGAGCCTCCGGGCTATGGCACGAGACGGGAACGTTCGGCTCGGAGGAGCCTCCGGGCAGGGAAGGGGTGCTGGCGGGAGCAAATGTCCCACGGACTGGACTCGGAGGCCCCCAAGGGCGGAGCAGGACAGCAAGGAGCAGACGTTACAAAGAAATCACTTGAGGCTGAATGTCAGGAAGAACCGGAGCGAGAGTGGCGGGAGGCCCCGGGAGTGAGAGTCTCGTCAGAGAGGCTGGGCAGGGGACTTGATGGCCGCAGAGAGTCCTCGAACCCGAGATTCTGTGTAGCTTCGACAACGGACAGGTGGTAAAGCCCAGGCTGTCTTATGATAGTCTCTGGTCCTCAGGCTCCCCCGCTGTAAAATGGGATAATCTCCCTCACAAGGGAGACTCAAACAAGCAAGGCAACCGGCGGGACACTAGACTAGAGACTAGAGACAGAAATGACCAGCCACTCTCATTCCCCCAGAACTCCTTCCCTCAGGAATCGGGCCTGCGGACTGGAAGGGACCGAGGCCAGCCCGCTCCTTCTTACGTGGCTCGCCTCCTAGACTCAGGGCTAGAAGGGTCTCTCCTCAGAGCCCATTTGGGCCTTTTATTACAGATGAGAAAACTGAGACCCAGAGAGATGAAGAGACTCGTACCCAGGGAGGTAGAGGCAAGATGGAAGAGGCCATGCTGTTGCTACTGGGCCCACTTTAGAGCTAAGGAAACTGAGGCTCCATAGAGTTGGGCAACGGGTCCAGGATCCCAGAGTCGGGCAGTGTCTGAGTCAGGACATGAAAAGCCAGAACCTGCAGCTGGATCCCCTGCCTGGCTTGAATGCGAAACCTCCCAAGGCTGCAGCATCCCTGGTCGCCCCGACCTCCACGAAAGGGAAAGGGATAGCGCCCGCCTTTTCATCGGTAACACACTGATGCCGGGGTCTGGGGGGCCCAGAGCGGGCAGGCAGCCCGCAGGGGTCAAGGAATCGGCTTTGAGCCGCGTGAGAGATAGCCAGATGGACATCTGGAAAGGGCCTGGCAATGGGGGAGGAGGCGTTGGATAAATAAGGTGCGAGCCCTCCACAAGGGAGGATTTATCCAAGATCTCCTCCCCAGCCCCCTGCCAACGCCGCTCTACCTTCTCTGCCACCCCCACGGTTCGGTCTGAAACCTGAGCCCCGAGAGAGCATGTGAGACCCCAAAAGGAGGCAGGAGAAAGACGAATACCCAGGGCGAGGCGGCGGGCACAGCGTGGCACAACCCGGCTTGGCTCAGGCCGGATCCCTGGGCGCCAAGCCATCGCTGGAGTCCCAGGCCAAGGCCCAGGAGCAAGGCAGTAGCCTTGAGTCCATGGAGACCCTGTCTGGGTTATTCTGGGCCCGGGCCCAAATCCTGCTGTGCGCTCAGAGAGGCGGGAGGCAGGAAGAGGGGAGCAGAGGGCAGAGACGAGCGTGCCTGGGGTTCAGCCCTCCACTGGCTGTCTCTCATGTGATGGATTGCCTTCCAGGAGCCATCAATACGGCCTTGTTCCAGCAGGAGGGGCCCCGAGGGGGTCAGGGCTAAAGGTGGGAGTCAGACTCCAGTGAGGCCGGATCCAAGCTCTCTGGAAAGACAGAATCCTGTTCTTTGTGGCGCTGAGAGGGCCGGGCACCTGGCAGGCCGGACCCAGAGAGAAGGTTCAGGCTCCACATTTGGCCAGCCACCCCTCGAGCCAGGGAGCCTCCTTGGCCACTTAGCCTGCGCCTGAGCTCCTGACAGGCATCGTCTTCAGAGATCTCAAATGACTTTCCCCTCAGAGGTTTTGGGGAGAAAAAAGAAGAAGAGACGTCCAAGAGGGGGCCACCAGCCACGGCCTCCCATGTTGGACCTCAGCTGAGCCTCCCACATCAGAGTTCCCAAGGCTTCTGCCTCCTCCAGGAGAAACGCCCTGGGCGGGAGAGCACAGACTCCAGAGGGATGGCAGAAGTGGCATCCTGGCAGCCATCCTGTTTCCGAGAGGAGCAGAGGCCATTCCACATGTGTCCAAGCCATCCTTGACCCCCGAGCGAGGCAGGCAGAACCAAAGGAGCCTCCCGTCCCCCCTGCAGGAGCTACGGCTCAGAGACGTGACCCTCCCTGGGCTCCTACAGCCAGACACCCAACGGACTCTTTGTGACTCTTTTCTGCTTTCCTTTTCTTCAGGCATCCAGGGAATACAAGGGTAGAAGCCAGGCCTCATGAGCCAGGGAGACCCGACTTCAAATCATGCCTCAGACGCTTCCTAGCTGGGTGATCCTGGGCAAGTCATTTCACGCCTGTTTGCCCCAATTTCAGATCTGTAAAATGAGGGGACTGACTCGATGGCCTTTCTAAAGTTCTGTTCCGGCTCTAAAGCTGTGATTCTCCGCTCTTCCGGGTCCGTGACTAGAGCGAGGGACGGGACGAGCTTCTTAGGGAACCTGGCCAGCTCTTCACAGCACAGCGGCTCTCAGCATCCTTGGTGCGAGGACGCTCCCCCAAGCGCGTTAGTGTGTGGGTCTTCTCCACTGACATTCGTGCCACTAGAAAGGACCATCTGTCAGGGTGAGCAGGAAAACCGTTCTGCCCTCGCAGATCTCCCGAAAGGGTTTGGCGACCACAGGCCAGAGAGCAGCCATTCTGGACGGGGATACAACTGGCCACGGGGCTCGGCCAGGCCGCCAGGGAGCTTGGAAGGATGAGCTCCAACGTACCAGCGGGGACCGCAGGGACAAGAAGGCGGCTGCTCTCAGACAGAGCAGGGGTGGGACGGGGGATGCAACATCTCCTCCCCCAAGTGGGTACCTCGAGGCATCAGCAGGACCCACCCCCAGTGGCCACTGTACGGCCGGGGACCTGAGGCTCCTTCGGGGAAGCAGCCGCCATCCTGCCCTTCCAAGGCCAGCATCCCATGGGCAGAGCCAAGCGCCGTCGAGCGACTGCGTTACGGAGGCACACCAGGCACGTGCTAACTTTTCGAAGGGCTTCTTTAGGTAGACTAGAAACTCCTTGAGGGGACGAACCATTTTATTCCTTGAATTTGTATTCTTTATATTGTTTCTATGTACCGCAGGAGTGTGTATCCATATACGTATATTCTGTTGTTACATTCAGTCATTTTCAGTCACGTCCAACCCTTTGTAACATTATTTCGGTTTGGTTTTGTCTTTTAAACTCTCACCTTCCATCTTACAGTCAACACTATGTATCGGTTCCAAGGCAGAACGGTAAGGGCTAGGCAATGGGGGTGAAGTGACTTGCCCAGGGTCACCCAGCTAGGAAGAGTCTGATGCCAGATTGGAACCCAGGTCTTCTTGACTCCAGAGCCACCGTTCTAGCCACTCAGCCACCTGCACACACACGCACAATCTCAGCACAGCGGTATTAAGCCGAGCATGGCTGCCTCTGAGCAGGGGCTTAACAGATAATAATAAGCCCTGGAGGGTATCAAGGCCGATGGATTCTCTCAAGCCTGGGAGGCAGGCAGCAGGGGGGAAGCGCCACGACACCTGGCAATGCCCCTGCGGACATCAGCCTCACAGAGAATCAGAAGGAAGAATGGAACCGGGCCGCGAGGCTGAAGTTCGTTCCATCCTCCACCATCACCAGATCTTGCAGATTTTCAACGTTGAGGGTAGCAACAACAACAAAAAGGCATTTCTAGCATCCTTTAAGCTCCTGCATGTACCTCTGCTGCCGGGCAGAGCAGCCAGGAACGAGGAGGAAAGAGGAGCCGGTGCGGCCCCATGTGCGCCCCATCGGGGCTCCGGGTATCTCCGGGGAGTCGCTTACCTGTGGTGCCCCCTTCCAGGCCGGCTCCGTACGCGGAGACGAGGGCTGGGTTTCCAGCTTGTCCCGGATCCCCAACACGAACTTTAAAAGGGCTCCCAACGGCGTGGCTCCCGTTGAACTTGACGTCGATCGTGTGGACGCCGTTCTCGTGGGGGATGAAGCGAACGGCGTACTTGTCTACACAGGAAGAGGAGGACAGAGGTCAGGGGATGGAGAAGGCCAAAGGAAAGACTTTAGGGTTGGTTTGTCAAGCTTCCAAAGGAATCCCAGAGCTGATCTCTTGGGGATCAGTCTCTTGGGAAGAGCCTCCAGATCTCAGTCCTGTAAAGCTCAGAGCCGAGGGCTGGGGCACAAAGACAGAAAACAGGAAGCCCCCTTGATCTCCGAGGGGCTCTCCCTGGCCTGGAGGTGCTGAGAGCAGTCTCCCAAGGCACAGAGTAGGGAGAGGGAGTTTTGAAATGAGATAATTAGGGGGCAGTGAGATGGCTCATTGGACAGAGAGCCAGGGCCAGAGATGGGAGGTCCTGGGTTCAAGCCTGGACTCAAATATTTCCTAGTGGTGTGGCCTTGGGAAAGTCACTTAACCCCCACTGCCTGCCTTGACCACTCCTCTGCCTTGGAACTGATACTTAGCACTGATTCTAAGGCTGAAGGCAAGGATTTAAGAAAGATGATGAGAAAACTTGGCCACAGCTTCCTTCTGGCTCATTAAGAACATGCCTTTCCTTTAGTGGAGGGACAGAGGGCAGGGCTCCCTGGGACCCCAGCTTGACCTCTTTACTAGCGGGCTGGCTTTGAGAAAAATCACAACTTTCCGGACTGGCAACAAAGATGGAAGCCTTCAGTGCCCTTTCTGTAAAACTATATATGGGGAGAAAACTGAAACTCGGCCCAAAGGAAAGATGGAGTTTGCCTTCTTCAAGGCCTCCCTCCCTTCCTGGGCTCTGAAGACTGTGGGACAATAGAGATCATTTACAACATCCCTCTGGAGCATCCAAATCCAAGAAAGCCATTCACAGCCAGGGGGTTTCCCGTCACTGCTATCTCCCTGATAATGCCCAGGGCCGAAAGGTTTTATAACTCCTCAAAGTGGCCTGGAAGAGGCACCTTTGGGATCAGGAAAGTGTGGCGATGTGGACAGAGCTGGCCCCGGAGCTAGGAAGCCCCAGTTCTGACATATTCATGCTGGCTGTGAGATCCTGGCCAAATCACTTCATCAATTGGCGAGCCAGGCACTCTTAAGAACCGGAAGGGACTTTAGAAATCATCTTGGTGGACCACCTTCATTTTATAAAAGGGGAAACTGAGGTCCAAGGAGGGGCTGAGTGAATAGTGATTTGCCCAGTCACACAATTTAGTAAGTGATGAAAGCAGGATTTGAACTTGGGTCCTCTAACTCCTCAGGGAGAGGCTCTTTAAGGTCCACTATCAGCCTACGATCATCCGAATCTCTTGGACACTTGACCAAAGGGAGCCCCATGAAGCTGAATTTGAAATTTACTTTACAAAGTCTATGATTCTGTTCAAATCTGGCCTCAGACACTTCAGTTGTGGAACCCTGGGTAAGTCACTTAACATCAACTGCCTAATCCTGGCCCCTCGTGTCTTAGAATTGATACTAAGACAGAAAATAAAGGTTTTAAGAGAGGAAAAAAGTCTGATTCTATCAGTTTCTTCCCATTTATACACAGTTTACTCTTTAGCCCTTGGTGGAGATTTTCTTTTTTTCCTTTTCTCCCTCTGCCTCTTGTCTTACACTTCCTGGGAGTCCTAGAGCACAAGACCAGGAGGAGGCGGGCAGCAGGAGTTAAGCGACTTGCCCGTGTCACACAGCTAAGAAGCATTTGAGACCAGATTTGAAGGCAGGACCTCTAACATCTCCAGCACCGGCTCTCCATCCCCTGAGCCGCCTTGCTGCCCGCCCTCTCAGAGGACATTTCCAAGAGTTACTGGGGCTGAAAAAATAAAAGGTGCCAAAAAGTAAAAGTCCGCTCTTCCTCAGACCAGCCGCCCTGTCTTGGGCCAAGCCGACGCTCGGTAGTTCAGGAGAACCGGCCGGTGCTTGAGTCTCGACCCTGGCACAGCCTTCCGCCCCTCTAGCCCTGGAGGAGACGTCAGGGTTTGATCCGAAGGCAGAATCCTCGCACGGAGGGTGGAGATGACAGAGTTTGGAGGATGCCAGGCGGGACGGTGCTGCTGGCTCTGGTCCACGTCCGGGCATCAGCTAACAATTGGCCCAGGAAGGAGGACGGGAACCTCCCACTGGGAGGGACCTCTTTAAGGTCAAGCCCACGGACCTGCCCGTCCAGGACAAGGGCCTGAGCCAGCCACGTTCCGGCTTGGGTGTGTCCAAGTGCCATTCACTGGGCTTTACAGCCACGGCCCCGGGGTGAGGGCAGGCTGGCGACTGCTGGGTTAGAGTAATGCCCGATGGCAGCGACCCCCTCTGCCAGGCAGGAGGCATCTCTGGGCAGATACAACAAAACCAGAAATGCTCTCTACGTGTGAGCCCCCGCCTAGCCTCCCCCACGAAGCCGGGTAAAGCTTTCAGATAGCTTCGCTGCGGAGGCCAGGCCACCCGCCTCCCCCTGGAGGACGCAGCGGGTCTTTGGGGGGCCCCTGCGGATGCCCACTTTTCTTACCTGGCTCCAGTTCAGAGACGTGGCACTCTTCTACCGCCCCCGAGGGGCTGTGCACTTTGGCGTCGATCTTGCCTTTGGCCCCGTTCAGCCTTATGGCGAAGGATGCCGGCTGGTTCACTTTTAATCCCGATTCCTGAGTATTTAAGACAGCAGATGAGTTACTCCCTTCGGGGGCTTTTCTCTAAGCCCCCTGGAGCGCCCCAAATGGAAGGGGAGCACGCCATCAAGGCTCTGCGTCGGGGGACGAGGGGATGGCGGCTCCCTGGAGCAGGGACTCGGGACCTCCCGGGCCACAAGGGCCGCTGGCCAGAGCCCTGAATAGGCGACAGGCTGCCCCGAGGGAGAGGGAGACACCCCGCTGCCGTGCGGGCACGTTCCCCAAGGGGGGAAGGGCCTGACAGCACGCGGAGGTCCATCCTAGCGATGTGGCCCAAACCCCCGGCCGGGGAGGCTGCTTTTCCATTGTAGGACTAAAGAAACCTTTCGGGAACATCGTGCACCAGTTTTCCTCTGGTTTGGGCGGTCCATTCTCTGCCTTACTTTGGGGGACATTTTCCTTTTCTGGACCATAAGACCACTTCAGAGGCCATCTAGCCGGACCTCATCCCTTTAGAGCTAGACAAGATGAGGCCCGAGGGGGCTAAATGACTCCCCCAAGGACACAGAGATAATTAGGGGCAGAGACGGGATCTGAACTCAGAGCGCAATACTAGGGCCATCGTCTTGTCCGCTGATGCCTCCTTTTAAAAACATTTTGATTTTGATTTGTTTGCTCATAAATTGCCCCCTGGGCATGGCTGGTCCTCTCTCCGTGGGCACAGTCTCCCGTCAGCACCATCCTAGAAGCTTTTTCCTGGCTGGTGGTCCCCTTGGGCCCCGGGGTTATCTACATGCCATGATGGCACATCCTATGTAGATTTTTCTGGGGATGCAGAGGAAGACATTTAGTGTTCTGGGAGGAGAGACCACGGCCAGAATTCACGAAAGACGACGGATGGGCTGTGCTCTGTCCTGGGAGACACCAACGAGGGTGACGAGCCATCAAAGAATTGAAGATTAATGCTAGAAAAATTTAACTTGAAAAGAAAAAGGCTCGAAAGGTGCCTCTGACCGCCTTTCCCAACTCCCCCACACTCGGCACACGGCCTTCGGAGACGTGGGCCTGGCCCGCCGTCGGCCCTCTGCACGCGAGGACAAGGGGCCGGCTTAGGATCGTTCCCTCTGGGCGGCCGACTCACGAGGAGAAGCTCCCCGAGACACACCGCTGGCCAGCGCGGTGCCCGGGGGGCGCCACGAACCTGTCTGCGGGCCCCTCAAACCCGAAGAGGGAGATAAAGGCCGGAGAGCCGCTCGAGCCAGTCTCCTGGGCCTTATCTCTCTCTGGAGGCTTCGTTCGGGGGCAAAGACAGGAATTCCTGTCAAGAAGTCTTTAAGTGAAACACAAGAAAAACATCAACACCACGACGACACATCAGAAACCTTGTTCTTATTCCGGGGCACGAGGGGGGCTTCCTCCGAGGGGGGCTCTTGCTCTCCCCCGAATTACACTAGACAAAGAAGGGCCCACGGGAAGGAGCCCCTTGTCGTGGGGAGTCAAAGGCTCCACGAGAGGGAGGACCCTCGGGTTTTCCCTGTGTTTGTAGCCCCAGAGGGGGGTCCGTAGCAAGAACTGAACGAAGCCTTTCTCTCACTGGCTCCCTAAAAGAGCCGAGTTCAAGTCTGAGATCTGAGACTTAAATCTGGGTGACTTTGGGCAAGCCCCAAACTCTCGGGCCTTGGAAGAAAATGTGGATAAGTAAATTAAAAGGGGCCTCAGCTTCTTGATGAATAAAACGCGGGCAGAGCCAGACTTTGCCCACAGGGCTGCGGGGAGCTCAGAGAGCTCTTTGAACACCCCCAAAGCGTCCATGCGAGGCAGCGAGGCCCTGGAGTCTAATTCGAGTCCTGACTCTGAGATCCGCTAGCTGTGGGGCCAGAGGAAATTCATGTCAGCTCTCCGGATCACAGACTATTCAACTATAAACTGTAAAATCAAGGGAAATTCCCGAGATTGTCCAGGTTGGCCGGATGCCTCTAAAGCAGAAACCACTTCTTGTGGCCTGGCTTTCCAGCCCCAGTGCTTGCTGGTCCTGAAGACCGGAGGAGACCTAAAAACAAGGGCTGAGCCGCCGATCTCGGGGAGCCCGGCACTGACGGACAACCTCTGTCTGGGAGAGAGACGGGTGTGAAGAACAAGGGCCTGAGCGGTCAGTCTGTGGCCAAGCGGCCAGATGTTTCCTTGTGCCTCACCTGAAGGCTCATAACAGTGAGTCTGCGGGCATCGTCGGAGGGGGCGACGACTGGAACCAAGTAGGGGCTTTCTGGAATGTGCTCGTCATTGAACTTGATGGAGACCTCGTAGTTGCCTAGGAGACAAGAGAGCCCCGTTAGTGCGGAGAGCCGGGCGCAGCATCCTCTCCCAGGGCGTGTCTCCTGCTCGCGTGGCCACGTACCAGGCTCCTGGGCGATGTAGGACACGCCGCAGGACCCGTTCTTGTGGTCGTCGAAGGTGATTTCTGCTTTGCTCGGTCCTTCGACGGCGATCGAGAGGCCCCCGGCGCCTGCTTCTCTGGTCCAGATGCTAAACTCCGCTGGAAGAGGCAGACACACCTGGTTAGGGCCCAAAGGACGCCCGGGGGGCCCCCCTCCAGCCCAGCCCCTTTCTTTCTGCTCCGGCCAGACGGTTCCACCAAGCCAAGGCAGGGAAAGCGTGGAATGGAGATGGGCAGCCAGAACTGCCTGATATTCCCAACTCTACAACGGACCCGTTCAACAAATATTGATTAGGCACCCACGCATCGTGCTAAGCACAAGGAGAGGCAAAAGACAGTCCCTCTCCTCAAGAGGCTCACAGTCTAACGAGCTAGCCACACGCGGGATAAAGGGGAAATAATGAAGGAGGGAAGGCGCTAGAAGTCAAAGGGGTTGGGGAGAGCGTCCTGGAAATGGGAGGATTTTAGCTGGGACTTAAAGGGAGTCACGGAGGGCAGCAGCTCTAGCAGAGGAGGGAGAAAATGCTCAGAGCCAAGAGGCAGAGAGTCTTGTCGGTTGAAACCGGGAGGCCGCCGGATGAAAAAGAAATGTGTTGGGGGAGAAAGGTGTAAGAAGCCTGGGAAGTTTTCAGCACACTGCATGGGACTCTGCTTATTAGGTCATGATAAACTCGCAATTCAGAAGTGATTTCCTTACAGACTCCTGAATCCCTTCAATTCTCTCCTCTCCCACAGGGGAAGAGATGGGCACAAGAACACTGGTTATAATTACGTGTTTGGCAACCCACAATTCTTTCCAGCTTCTAAAAACAATTGACCAGCTGCAGATTGAGAGGTGGAAGGGAACCAAGTGTCTCCCGGGGCTCTGCCCGGCCCCTCTTCTCTTTTCCCATTATTCTATTTTCCTCTGGGGATTTCATCAATTCTCATGCTTTTCAATGAGCCTCTACACGGACGGTTCTTGGATCTATTTCTCCATCTCTAAGCTCTCTCCTGGCCTCCAGATCAGCATTTCCAACTGTCTCTCAGACATTTCAAGCTGAAGATCCAACAGACATCGCAATACGTCCAAAAGTGAACTCATTATCTTTTCCCCTAAGCCCTTCCAAATTTCCCCATTATCCTCTAGGCTACCGGTCACCCGGGGGAACAGCCTAGGTGTCTTCCTTGACTCCTCGCTCCCTCATTCCCCAAATCCAATCTGTTATCCAGTTCTGGAGATTTTACCTTCCTATCATCTCTCACGTGTACCTGCCCCCTTCTCTCCTCTGCCACCTCCCCTCGGTAAGGTCTCATCACCCCACACTAGCATTATTGTTTTTTAAACCCTTCCTTTCCATCTTAGAATCAATACCATGGTATCGGTTTCAAGGCAGAAGAGTGAGTGACAAGGACTAAGCAACTGGCATTAAGTGACTTGCCCAGGGTAACATAGGTAGAAAGTTTCTGAAGCCAGATTTGAACTCATGACCTTCCCATCTCCAGGCATGGCTCTCAATCCACTGAGCTGCCACTACATTATTTTTCAATTGCCTTCTGGTTGATCTCTCTTCCAAGTCTCTCCCTTCTCCAACTCAGCTGGCCTAACATTCCCAATTCCTATCTAATAAATAATCTCCACTTGCTTCAAATATAAAACCTTATTTGGTCTTCAAAGTCCTTCCTAACCTACCCTCCTGACCTTTCCAGTCTTCCTATAGCTTCCACACCCCAAGCCCACCTTCGATCACGTACTCTTCAACCTCATACTGGCCTTCCTTCTTGCTATTCCAGCTCCTGACGCCATGATGTATTTTCATTGGATATTTCCCAAGCCTGGGAAATCTCCTCCCTCTTCCCCTCCTGATTTCCTTCAAGTTCCACCTAAAATCTCACCTTCTACAACAAGCCCTTCCCAATTCCCGCTTCGTGCTCGACAGCCTTTCCACTGGCGATTTTCTCCAAAATTGGCAATAATCTTGTGGGCAGCTTGTTTGTATGTCACCCCGCCCCCCCCATCAGCCTGGGAAATTGAGGGCAAGGGCTGTCTTTTGTCTTTCTTTGTATCTGCAGGACTTAGCACAGGGCCAGGCACATGGGCCCTTGATAAATGCTTATTGACCAACAAAGCGAAACAGAATTGCACCCATATGAGAAACTTTCTCTTAGCTCTTCTCCCAAGAAGAGGGCCATTTCAGCTTCTTTAAGGGCCCAATTTGGCCTTTACATTCATGAATCCTCCCCCTCTGGTTTCCCATCACACCACTAAAATAACCAACGATGCTTAGCTTCAGCAGATGTTCCCATCTTTGGAAGAATTTAATGCTATTTATTTATTGCCTGGAATCTTGGCCAACACACCAAACCTCGCAGGACCTCCATCTTCTGAATGATCAAAGAAGGACTATAAGACTTCTGAGGACCCATCCTGTTTTGAGTCAACATCCCTAGAGTCCCCCATGGGTGCCTGGGAAGGTCCTCCATTGGACATAGGCCAGTGTGGCCTTCTATTTCTTGCTTAAAGAGAGCAAATTCACACACATTTCTCACCTGGTACTCCTGCTTCACCTCTCTCAAGGCCTGGGCCCCCAGCTCGGACTTTCTGGGCACCCCCTTCCCCAAGAGGTCCAACAGTGAATTGGAAAGGGCTTCCCGTCACATGCTGCCCTCGGTATTTGACGCTCACTGTGTGTACTCCCATCTCTTGGGGTACAAATCGGACACAGTGAGAGCTCTTCCCCATGGGTACAATCTCTGCTTCAGTCATGCGGCCGGAAGGGCTGGTGACGTGGGCTGACATGTCCGCACTGTCTATTTCTAAAACAAACAAAAGAAAAGAGGAAGAGAGTGTGTGTAATGAGTGCCATTAGGGTGAGGGAGGGAGAATGGGGCACTTTCACACAAGGAAACATGCAGGACAAGGTGCGAGGGGCAAGCTGGCACCCAGGCCTGAAATGTGTGCAGTCTCAGAATGCAAGCTCCTTGAGAGCAAGCCCTGGCACGCTTCTCTCTCTGTATTCCCAGCTTCCTGCACGGGCATGGCACATAGTCGTTATTAATAAATGCTCGCTCATGGATCGATGAGGCTCTCTTGGTGCTGCTGCTGCTTACCCTACTGTTCCCCCATACGCTTGCTTTGCTTCCATCTTGGAAATTGGATTAATCGACCTTATTGTCTCTGAAAGTCTTGAGTGGCGGAGATCGTGGAGCCTTGTGGAGGAGCCCACCGGTATTCTTTTTACCACCCTTCTAGACCAAGCTCCATCCAGCAAAACCAACCAAGGGCCCAAGCGGCTGGGACCCAGCGAGCCATCGACTAACACTAATGTGGAGACGACTGTCTGGATGGAGTAGGAGAGATGCACACAACTCCAACCGCACTACCTTGGGACTAGAGGCAGGGGCTTCACACACGGGGAGAACGAGCTGGATTCCTCCCCATCAAGAAACTATGCCATTCCCCTCACGCAACAAGCCAGCACATACTTTGGAGAGAAAGTGTGGCTTATCAAATGCTTTTTCTCTTCTTCCTTCATTTTTTTGGTCTACATCAGTCTTCAAAGATAAACTGAAACCTAAGCAGAGTCAAAACCTTCAATACATCAAGAGCTCAAAGGTCCCAACAAAATGAAATGATGGCTTTAAATCACCAATTCTGGGGAAGGAGAGCATCTGCTCATTTCCATTCCCTAAACAAAGGGCTTGCTGCATGCAGAACACCCACAGCATGACAGAACGGGACCCGACTGCCTACAACCAGGGTCCCAGAGCACCTTTCTCTTCAACAGAAGCGAGCCGAGAGGTTCAATCAATGGTTGAGAATCCCAAGAGGAGAATCTAGCTGATGCACAACTGGGATCTGGGGACATTTCTTTTACATGGGAGACAGAGAATGGTAATGAAGCAAAGAGGGGAGAGAGATTTTCCCAAGCGTCATTTGGAAAAGGAAGAAAAGGAGAGAAGGGGGGGAGGGAGGAATGAAAGGAAGGAAGGAAGGAAGGAAGGAAGGAAGGAAGGAAGGAAGGAAGGAAGGAAGGAAGGAAGGAAGGAAGGAAGGAAGGAAGACTATGATCA
>NC_058130.1:20985222-21010123 GCF_016433145.1 Gracilinanus agilis | reverse complement strand
TCTCTCTCTCTCTCCCTCTGTCTCTCTCTCTCTCTCTCTCTCTCTCTCTCTCTCTCTCACTCTCTCTCTCTCTCACCCATTGCCATCACCTAACTTCAAGGTCATGTCACCTCTTACCTGGGCTACAGCAATAGTCTAATTGGTCCCCCAGCCTCGAGCCCCTCCTAACTTCTTATACATATTCTATTTTCAGCCATCAAAATGTTTTTCCTAAGGCACTAGGTCACGTCCTGCTCAATAAATTCCAGTGACTCAACATTTCCTCTAGGATCAAATACAAAGTCCTCCACTTGGGACTCAAAGCTCTTCCCAAGAGCCGGCTCCTTCCTACCTTACCAGGCTTTCTAACTGGCTTCCCTCCAGCCCAGACTGTGTGATCCAAATTGTTTCTATTCTTCTCCTGACTCCATGTGTCTACACTAGCCATGCCCCCCACCTGGGATGCTCTCTTTACTCCACATCTTCAGGACTCAGCTCCAATCACACCTTCTGGAAGAAGCCTTTCCCAGGCTTCCTCCCCCTTTCCCCAATCCCAGTGCTTTCCCTTGGATTGATTTGCCCCTCCTCCTCTTTCTATAATTCCCACATTCCTCCTCGACATGTGCCTCCTCCATGGTAGGCTGAGCTCCTCGAGAGTAAGCACCGTCTTGTCTTCTCCCTTCTTTGTACCTGCCAGCACTCAGCACAGTGCCCGGCACCTGCTACAGAAATTCTTGCAAACAGCTTAAAAGCAGATGGCTGATGGGTCAATGCGCCATAAGAAGCTATGCCTAAGAGGCAAAGGAAGACTTATTGGAACTGATGCGAAGCAGAAAGAGGCAGACCCACCAGTGACCTAGACAGGGAATGGGAATGGAAAGACCAAGAAATAGTGGAAATCCTTCTGTTGGTAGTCATGGAGCTGCTCCCAAAGCCCGGAGGACCAGGGGCACGGCATGGTGTCTCCACGGCCAGCCTTGCTATGAGATGCTTTTTTGTGCCAAGGGATGGTCTGGGTGGGGAGGAACAGACACACGGCGCACTCCCTTCGACGAGGCCGAGTTCTTGGGGTTCAAATGACGCCCTTCCCCCTCAAATGAAAGGTCGTGAGCAAGCCCAGAGGGCTGAGCCCTTCCCCTACCTGTGAGGGATATCCTCGTCGGCGTACTTGACCGACACCATGTAAGGTCCTTCCTGGGAGGGGGTGTACGTCACCGTGTGCGTGCCGTCTCCATTGTCGGCCACTGTCACTGGTTCCACCAGGCCTAGGGAACGAAGGGGACAGCTCTGAGGAGGGCAGGCCTGGGGAGCTCCCCGCATGGCCCTGGTTTGGGTCAGAACGTGGATTCGGACCTGAGTCCAGAGCACAAATCTTCTGGCAGGGCCCAGGTGTAGGCCTCACGTTGAACAAACAACTGCCCGTGAAGGGCGACAGTCTTGTTACACTTCCAGGGCAGCCTCTCCTGGACTACGCTTCCCTTTTCTTTTCACCCTCTGTCTTTATATCCACTCTAAGCCAGAAGGGCAAGGCCGAGGCAAGGGGGTGAGGTGACTGGCCCAGGGTCACCCCGCTAGGATCTCCCAGGCCTGGCCGTCCCTCCTGGGTCCCTCTTAATGAGACAGTTTTTGCTCGTTCGGTCATTCCAGCCAAGGCTATCGTGCCACGCCGGACGTGCTCTGGCAGCCAAGGTAGGTTAGTAGGTGATAGCCGGCACGTGCTCATTTTGAGGCAAAAAGAGGCAAATGCTCTGGCACGAGCAGGGGAAAGTGGCCTTCTTTGGGGGCAGTGCATGGAGAGTGCCATCAGGCCAGCCCATGTGTGTGTGGGGGGTGTTCTGGGGTTGGGGTGAGGCAGGGGCTTCCAATCACGTGCAACAGCAGCAGCAGCTCAAAGCCCGGCCCTGCAAGCGATGGGTGACAAGGACGGCTCAAGCGGCCAGCTGAGAGGAGCAGGACCCCCACCCCCTGCCCACCCCCGGTTAGAGCCCCAGCCCCCTCTGGGGAGGTTAACAGCCCCAACGGGCTCAGTGTAGCAGTCAGGCGAAGCAGAGGGGGCGAAGGGCAGAGGGACAGGCAAGTAGCACACACAAGGCGATTGGTAGCATGGGCCAACGTGGCAGTGCCAACCTGTCTCATTAAAATCCCCCTGCCGGTCACCTCTAAAGAAATCTGAAATGGCTTGCAGGGGGCTGCGCCGGGCCTGGGAGTCCATCTCGTCCGCTGGAATTAGAAAGCCATTAGTGGAGGGTGCTGGGGCGGCCCAGACGATGTCGGCGTCGAGCCCTCCCTCCCCGCCACCCTTCTTCCTTCCAAGGCTCTACATCCTCTGTCCCACGAGGCCCGGCACCAGAAGGAGAACAGGGCATGGCGTGGGGCGGCCTAAAGTATATTCAGTCTTCATCCAAGAGCCCGCCAAGGAACGAGAGGTGAGGGGAGAACGCCCAGAAGTCACGCGCCACGGCGGAAGGGGCTTCTCTTGGACACACAATTCCACACAATTTTTTTTGTGGGATCTCTCTGGGGGAAGGAACCCCTCACTGAAGAAACTCTCTGCCCACCCCAAGCAGCCACTTCTCGTTCTGTCTCGCGAGGCGAGGAGGTATGTGACTTTCCCAGGAACCTGGCCGGAGAGGCAGGCCTGGATGCCAGATCCACCGGCCTATCTCGGCCTCTCTCTCACTGCCCAGACGCCCAGGCAGAAATGGGACAATCCCTCGGCTCACCTCTGGGCCCCAAGACCAAGACTTCCAGGGGAGCCAGGCCAGCCTGGCTGCTGTCCACCGTGAAGGACTGTGGGACTTTGGCCCTGACGCCCATCCCCAGGCCGGGGCCGGCGATCTTAACCTTGCTGGGGTCAATGACGTCTTTCACGGGGATCCTGAAGGGACTGCCTGTAAGAGAAGCAAACAAGACCCCGAGTTACCCACCCCAAAGTGGAGGCGGAAAGCCTGGGCTTTTCACTCACACCCTTCTTGCACTGCAGAGCTCCCTCTCCTGCCTCCTCGGTGGACACAGGCGATGGGGAGGTCTCCCTTCTGACTAGAGGCTGGAGAGGTCTCCTTCCAGAGGGTGGCAGGAATCCCAACCTCTGCCCAAGCTCTCAACCTGTTCTCAGAGGGTCCCCTCCCCTTCTAGCCCACCCGCAGCAGATGAGAGAGGGGAGAAGGCTGGAGACGTGTGGAGGCCTTCCAGCAGAAAGAAGACGGGGTTCTGAATGAACTCAAACCTCTGTCGCCACACACCTGGGATGGCCTAAGAAGAGGGGCTTTTTGGATGACTTAACAAGACCCCTGATGAGGAAAAAGCTTCTGTCCCCGCAGAGAGAGAGAGAATGAGAAGGCAAAGTCCCCGCCGTGCCAAAAGGGAGGCTCTGGCTGAACACTATTTAGGAGCTGTAAACCCAGGTCCAACAGGACCTCTGTCTGACAAAGCTAAGTCTGGTTCCTCCACAGCCAAGCATGTTTAAAAGGGTGAATCTAAGGGGTAACCAGCAAAGACCACACCAAGAAACACGACCCTCCTTTTCCCAACCGGGGTCTTGTCCAGATGTCAGCCGGGAGACAGACATCTGCTTTCTTTCTCAAAGGAGATCTGTGGCTCTGAAAGAAGGCTCAAAGACAACCCATTCCAGGGGCCACAGAAGCAAGGAAGCCACTGGCTCTCGGACACTGGGGGCCAGGCTCAGAGAGGGGGCAGGGGTGCTAGAGACACGCAGGCCTTTCCTTGGGGCGCTTATCACCTCAGGGAAGGGAGACACTAGAAGAACTAGGAGGGCAACCTGCGGAGAGCCAAAGTGACTTCTAAAGCCTGGAGGGAGTTCTTTTCCATCAGGAGGTGGAAGCTCTGTCCATATGCTGGGGTAGAAGACTTCTCTTTACACACTCACCAGTGACCAGGCTCAGAAACCTCAAAGTGGAGCCCCCAACACTAACTGTATGACCCTGGGCCCTTCTGTCTGCCTCAGTCACCTCATCTGAAAAAATGGGATAATAATGCTGCTTCCTTCCTGGGTCACTGAAAGGATCAAATGAGATAATGAATGTGGAAAAGCTTGTAAACCTTAAAGAACTATCCAGATACCAACCCCTGTTATTGTTATCATTAGCCCAGGGATTGTCGTGGGCTCCCATAGACTCAGTGATCTCTGTGCCACCTCCTATATCCTAGATTTATCTGTCCATTGCTTTAGGCAAGACTAAGGGAAGATCCATGACAGAGAGAGGGTTGGCTTGCACTGGTACAACTCCACGGGCTCTATAACCACTAAGATCAAATATAAAATCCTCAAGGCTCTCCAAACCAGACCCCATCTTACTTCTTCAGACTTCTCCCTCTGGGGGACGCTGGGCAAACTAAAACAATAGATCACAGTACCATAGCTATAGAGCTAGATGAAACCAAAGGGGTCTTCAGGTCCAACCTCCTCATTTTACAGCTCAGGAAAATGAGGCCCAGAAGTTATAAGACTTGTCCAAGGTCACACAACAAATACGTGTCTGTGGTGGAATTTGAACTCTGACGCCAAGTCCATCGCTCTAACCAATAAGCCTGGGTTCTCTAATCCTTCTGATATGATTTCCTTAACAGATTAGTATGACTAATGCACATTTGGAAAATCAAGGAGTTCTCTCTTCTGCAATAGAGTTCCTTGAACAAAGCCATATCCCAAGATGACCTGATAAGAGCTCATGGAATGCTAGCCATATCTGTCTTGAGCAGCAACGGAGATGCCGCACCCCCACCAGAAATTTCAAATGCAAAATGCTTGGGAGAGTCAGGCTCCATTTACAGCTGGACCAACACCTGAAAAGTGGATTCCCAAGCCAAAGGAAACACTATTTGGGGCAAGGCAGGACGATACTCTTCCCTCGGGAGCTGAGAATATTAAAGCTGCCTTGCTAAACACTCAGCTGGAGTTTTCAGAGCACAAAGTCCTGTTTTCATAAAAGAAACTTTGTATTTGGCCTTTAAAAAGTCATGGCTTGACTTCATCTTTGGGAGGCCAGGCTTAGGAGCCAGCTTAGTGCACCCTGGGAAGCAGAGGAGGGAGGTGGGAGGGTGAGAAACAGAAATAGGGATGCTATGACTAGACAGAGGCCAAGGGCCACTAGAACCTGGAAACAAAATCAGCCCACCTGATTGGTAGGGGGTTTCTCTTGCTTCCCTCCTAGCCACTCAGGAACAAGAATCTGATATTAAATTAAATTAAACAAGTGTTTAGAGGGAGACATCTTCTCTTGATGGGCATCACCAGCAGACTGGGGTCCAACGGTAGGAGGCGGTGACATCGAGAACCTATGGTTAACCCTGTCTCTAAACTGGAATTCTCCTCTAGATTACCAAGGAGAAGGGGCGATCAGAGTAAAGCATCATCCCCATCCCATCCCAGCAAACAAGCCCAGGACAGGAATCCAGCAAGCCTCCCTCCCAGGAGAGATGACTAGCTCCTTGGGGACCCAGCTGGGGAGTACGTCACAGAGACCTCGTAAGAGCTTTGAGAGACCCAGACAAAAAAACAAACAAACATTTACAGTGTTGGCCCAGCATTTCTTTGAACCCAGTGCCTGGCTAAACAAAAAGCATCTGTTTATCTTGTGAACAAAGAACTAAGTCCCAACGGGCTCTTAAAATCAGACATGTGTTTCAAGTCTGGCCCTCAGGAAATGCCCTACCTTCCTTCTCATTGTTCCAAAGTGGGGACCTGCTCAGGGGGCTTCCCAGATGGTTTTCCCCATTATTACATGGGTGGGCAGAAGGAAGACCACCAAACGGAATATCCAACATGGCCGAGGCCAAAATTACATTCAGAAAGAGGTGACCTCACGGCCCATTTTTCCCAAGTCCTACTCATCTTGGACAGAGGCTCAAACCAATCACATACCAGAATTACACCCATTCACATCTTACCGGGCACGTGCTCGTTTCCATACGTGATATTAACATCATAATCTCCTGGCACAAATGGGATGTATTCCGCACTACAGCTGCCATCTTTGTTATCTTTGCAACTTATCTTCGACTCCGATGGTCCCTCCACAGTTATTCCAAGGCCCCCGATTCCTGCTCCTCTGAAAATGGGGGGAGGAGTAAGAGGGAACAGTAAGTACTCAATTCAGAATCCTTGGCATGGCAGCTCTTTCTGTGATCACTCCCATCTTCTCTACCAACCAGAGAGAGTCCAAAGGTCTATCTGCTTGGCTATTATTGTGTGTCACCACTATTCCCTGTGCCATCAACCCCAATCTAGGCAAGGAGAGTCATGAACCTGCTCTGGTTCATGAGTCTTTATAGAAAACATAGCGTCTCTCTTCCTTGAAGCTAAAGCAGATGTTTCCACCCCAAGTTACCAGAAATAAGACTATTTCTGTAGCAACAAAGGGAATCCCCTAAGGCCAATAGCCCACCTTGACTCCTTGGGATCCTCTTGTGTTTTTAAGGGTTGTCAATGGAAATCTCACAGGTTCCCTACCTGGTAACCACAGTGAAGGGATTGGGCTTGTTGGTAAAGCCTTCTTTCAATCCAGGTCCTTGGGCTTGCACTCTAGATGGATGACAGCCTTCAGTGACCGCCACTTGGAAGGGGCTATTGGGCACAGGTATGTCATCGTATGTTACTTCCACTGTGTGGAGGCCTATTTAAAAAAGATACACAAAGAGATCAAGTTGGGCCTGAGGCAGATACAAGAAGCTATGCTGGGTTCTCAGGAGGTGTGGACCAACCCAATATATACTGTCAAATTCCATTGGTACACTGATTCATTTTCCTGAACTATATTAAAATAAGAGGTTTTTCTGGTTATAAAGTACTACCATGGCAGAGGGAATTTTCTCACCTTCGAGTTCCAGTCTCACTCCCTAGAAGGAATGGTTCTCTGGGTAGGGGATAGGGAAAGGGCATATTCAGAAATGAAGATTTTTTAAAATATATATCAGGGGGGCAGCTGGGTAGCTCAGTGGATTGAGAGCCAGGCCTAGAGACAGGAGGTCTTAGGTTCAAATCCGGCCTCAGACACTTCCCAGCTGTGTGACCCTGGGCAAGTCACTTGACCCCCATTGCCTACCCTTACCAATCTTCCACCTATAAGTCAATACACAGAAGTTAAGGGTTTAAAATTTAAAAAAAAAAAAAAAAAAAAATATATATATATATATATATATATATATATATCACTGGAATTGCTCACTGGCTACGGGATGGGGTGGGAGGAGGGTACGGAAAGAACACGATTCATGTAACCATGGAAAAATATTCTAAATAAATTAAATTTAAAAACTTTAAAAAATACATATCACTAATTTAAAAAATAACACAAAACACCCATTAAGCATTTTGGGTAACAATCAACACTGGGTCATCAGTAGAATAACGCTGGACATGGACAAGGCAGACATTGATTCCAATCTCAAACCCGGTATTTCCTAGCCGAATAACAACAGACAAGACATAACCTCTCCAGACTTGTTTCCTCATCTTTAAAATGTGGTTCTACATTGTACACAGAGACTGATACACTGTAGTAAAATAGAATGTAATGGATGTCTATACCAGCAGCAATGCAATGACCCAGGACGATTCTGAGGGATTTATGGAAAAGAATGCTACCCACATTCAGAGGAAGTACTACAGGAGTGGAAACAGAAGAAAAACAACTGATTGAACACTTGGGTTGAGGCGGACATGATTGGGGATGTAGACTCGAAACTAGCACCCCAATGCAACTATCAACAATTTGGAAATAAGTCTTGATCGATGACACATTAAAACCAGTGGAAATGCACGTTGACTATGGGGTGGGGGGGAGAAGGTCAGGGGGTGAAGGGGAAAGTAAGAACATGAATCATGTAACCATGATAACTTTTCTAAAAAATAAAAATTATTAAATAAATTAAAAAAAGAAAACAGATTTGGAAAAAATAAATAAAATAAAATAAAATGTGTTTCTAGACACGACTATCAGTATTACCTGTCTCATAAGATAGCTGAGATAGGAATCCAATACACGAAGTCTTTGGAAGTCCGACCAACATTTAAATGTTCTTTTTATTAACAACCAGGACAAGGGACTGGATCCTCTGACTGAGTCTGGTACAGGGAACTCCCAGATGAGGAACCCCCTTGTACCAATACAAGTCAACCCTTTCGCTTTCATGGATCTTATCTTAGACTTAACTAAAGCAAACTCGAAAGTGTGGTAATAACCGATTAGAGTACAACTGGGAAATGTTAATAAAATAAACAAAAATCTAATACGAGCTAGATCTTAGTTTGTGGTTTTCTACATCAATATTTAGACCTTGAACTTGACACCACTGGCCTAAACCACTGAAAGGTTAAATGACTTATGCCACGAAGGATCTTCTTGGCTCCGAGGCCAACTTCCTGTCCACTCCACCAGAAGTGTCTCTCCTATTATCATTGTTATGATTATCACTGTCATCATCATTTCCACTCTTTCTTTTCTTTTTTTTTTTTTAAACTTTACCTTCCATTTTAGAATCAATACTGTGTATTGACTCCAAGGCAGAAGAGAAGTAAGGGGTAGGCAATGGGGGCTAAATGACATGTCCAGGGTCATTCAGCTAGGAAGTGTCTGAGGTCAGATTTGAACCCAGGACCTCCATATCTCCAGGCCTGGCTCTCAATCCACTGAGCCACCTAGCTGCCCCCGATTACCAATCTTTCAAAAAGTCACCTTTCATATGCTTTCTAAAAAGGATCGCTGATTACGAAAAAATCTAGGTCAGACTCAAAAAAAAATTTTAAGATCATTGGAGAAAAAAATCAAATCAAATACACCAAGACCAATCAAACATTTGATTGTTGTGTTTTTTTTTTTTTTAAAAACCCTTACCTTCCTTCTTAGAATCCAAGGCAGAAGAGTAGGAAGGGCTAGGCAATAGGGTTCAAGTGACTTGCCCAGGGTCACACATATAGGAAGTGTCAGAGACCACATCTGACCCCAGGACGTCCCATTTCTAGGACTGGCTCTATCCAATGAACCACCTACCAACCTCCCAAATCTGTTTTTTAAGAAATAATAATTAAGAACACAGTAGTTTACGTGTCATAACTAGAGAAAGCCAACCCACCTTTTTCAAATGGTGTGTACTCGACATCGTAAGTCCCATCTGCATTGTCTTTGATGAGGTAGTCTGTGAAGGCTCCAGAGGGGTTGGCGATGGTGGTTTTGATATGGTCTCCTCCAACCTTCGTCAGAGGACGGGAGTCGACTGTGAAGTTGGTTGTGGCTTCCCGAAACACGTCTGCAGAAACAATTGTTTTAAAAAAAAAATTGATCTTGTGCCCAGGAAGAGAAAGTCACAAAGGGAGCAACCAAAGAGCAGTTCTAGCTACTCTCAACACATGGACGTATTTTGGCAGGGGACAAGTCCCAAGGGCTATGGCGGGGGGTGAAACCATGGATATAAGTACACACCTGCAGACCTCATATAGAACAGGATTTTCTTGTACATACAAACGTATAATAAAATTTAATTGAGAAATTCAACATACAGTAAGATATTACCAACAGTAAATACAGTAAAAATAAAGTATATTATTATATGGTCACGTGTACAGTTGTTCCTCCTTTATCCATGGATAATATATTCTTTTTTAAGAATTCAAGTTTATTTATTTAATTAATTTAGAGTAGTTTTCCCGTGGTTGCACGATTCATGTTCTTTCCCTCCTCTCCTCCCATCCCCTCCCAGAGCCAATGAGAAATTCCACTGGGTTTTACATGTGTCATTGATCAAGACCCATTTCCATATTATTAACATTTGCACTAGGGTGATCGTTTAGAGTCTACATCCCCAATCATATCCCCATCAACCCATGTGATCAAGCAGTTGTTTTTCTTCTGTGTTCCGCTCCCACAGTTCTTTCTCTGGATGTGGATAGCGTTCTTTCTCATAGGTCCATGGGCAATACATTCTAAGACTTACCTGAGAGGTCTGAAACTGTGAATAGTACCAAGTCTTATACAGACAATTCTTATAGTATAGTACTGTGCTATCTCTCTGCTCCTGCCTCTCAGCTTGGCACTGGGCGGTCTATCACACCAATAAAAAAAAAAAAAAAAACCTAAAAAAAAACCTCCTCCAAATATGTACTGCATAAAAATACTGGTTTACTCTATATTGGACAATTTATTGCCTTTGGGCATGCAGGTGGGAAGAAAATCTGAATCTTAAAATGTCAGAAAACAATTGTCAAAAATTGGTTCTACAAGGAATTGAAAATATACCTATCTATGTTGCTAAAAACCACTTGCCACACATTGAGATCTTGGCCAGGAAATTGGATTTTTAGAAGTGTCACCTGCCTGCGCCCTGACGAGAAGACGGGCTTAAATAAGTTTCAGTGTTGGCTCCATTTGACACTAACCCATTTGCCTCCTCGAGGACCAGGAAATGAAAGTGTGTCTCTTACCTTTTCCTTCAATGCCAGGCCCGTAGACTTTAATTTTGCTTGTATCTATGGCTGGATCCACCTTGACCCGAGCAGGGAACATTGGCACTTGCTCTCCTCCGTAATTCAGGGTCAGCGTATACATGCCCGCAGCGAGAGGCACATAGGTCACCGCATAAGTTCCATCTTTGTTATTCTGGATGTGGACATCCGCTTTGACCCCCGCATCGGATACGGCTTCCATGCCCAACACCCCATACCCGGCCTCTGAACAGTCGACATTGAGGATGCCAGCTTCTCCCACTTTCCCACGTTCGAGCCCGGGGCCGCTGGCCACCACTTTGGAGGGATCGAAGGGCATTTCGATGTCTGCTTTAAAGGGAGACCCAGGAATATGGACCTCTTCAAAGAGGATGTTGACGAAGTATTCACCAGGTTTGGTTGGAAGGTAAGACACCGAACAGGTCCCGTCCCCATTGTCCGAGCACTCGATTTTGGCTTCACACGGACCTTCCACCGTCAGGCCCAAGCCCCCTGTGCCAGCTCCTTTGGTGTCGATGGTGAACTCGGCGGGATTTCCCACGTAGCCCCCTTCCAGACCGGGGCCGTGGGCCTTCACCTACAAAAGGAAGGGCAAAGGGGCATTATTCTGCGTGACCCGTCCCTACACCCAAGCTCCAAATGAGCAGGGCATGCCAGCACCACCAGCCAGTCCAACACGACTGGGGTATGGATTGGTCACTTGGACACGCATTAGAGGTCAAACTGGGTAAGCAAAGGCAGAGAGAAATGCTATAAATCAATGGCCACGAGGCAGAGAAGGGCCTCATCAAGACATCGATATCCAAGTGGCCCACTGGTGAAAAACCACAGGAGAAGGCTTGGCCCCGTACATCTCCTCGACGCCTCCTTCATCCCTCTTACACGACCTGATCAACCGGACCTCCGGGCCAAACCCTGGAGGATAAGGGTCCGGGGAAGAGGTGGGCCAAATATTTAGCAAAGCACAGTATTTCAAGACCAGCTCTTCCCATCGTCGCCTGTCTAGCTTCCTATTTTAAAAAATTAGAAGCTGAAGAGAAAATATCCCACCAACTTGCTTTGAAATAATTCATATTTTGCAAAGGTTATTTTGGGGCATAAAGTGGCATGACTTCTCAGTTACTCTATCTTCCATTGGCCCACTTATCCCTAGCAACTTTTATTCTTATAGAGTCAGTCAGGGGAATCTTCCTTTAGTTTGTTTCCCACTTGATGTTATTAAAACGAATTCCAGAACTGAGGAGTAGAAAAGGACCTCAGTGGTCTTCCAGTCCTCGACCCAGATGGAAGAAAGTGCCAATATAAGAAGCAAGCAAGTAGAATCTGAAAAAGGTCTTTGCTTGATAAAAGTCTCTCCAGGTTTCCTTACATTACTCATATTGTTGATTTTAATTCCAATATAATAATATTAACTGACAACAATTTGTTCAACCAAATTCCCTACTGTTGGGCATTCCAGTTGCTTCCAGTTGTTTTTTTTTTTTTTTTTGCAAATTTGCTACAACTATCTGTTTTTTAAAAATAAAAGACTTTCTCTTGGCAATTGTAAAAGTATATTATTCCTAGCTGTAGGACCCTGGGCAAATCACTTAACTCCAAATGCCTAGCCTTTATAGCACTTCTGCTTTGGAACTGAGACACAGTAAGACAGAAGGTTTAAAAAAAAAAAGTACATTATTCCCAATAATGCAATGATCTGGGTCAAAAATAGAGCTATTTTTGTGATTTGGGCTGCCTTCTAAAATGACTTCCACTGGAGACAATCTTGTCAAAGTTTTCCCACAGATCTCTGACATTTATTGGACTGCTGTGTAATCTCTCTGGGCCTCACTTTCCTCCTCTACAAAATTAGACAATCATAGCATTTATCTCCTGGAGTTGGCAAACCTTTAGGTGCTACGTAAATGCTGATACTATTAAGTAGTCTGTGTGGTGCCTGTCCTGGAGGTGTCCTTCATGAGCTCAGGCCATCCTGAAGGGCTACAAGAAGGGCAGAGAAGGACCTCACAGCTCAGGGCCCTCAAGCCAAAACGGGCAAGGAGATGAGTTAGTGGTTGGCCCCCTCCGAGCTAACATGAGAGCAGGAGGAGGAACGTTCAATCAGCCATGACTGCCATGATGGGATCTCTTGCCACTGCCTCTCCTTGCCTTTCTCTCCCCCTTTTTGAATCATCACAGCTTCCATTTCTTTGAAGGGATTCGGGTAAAGGTGGTCCCCTTTGACCCAAATACCAACCAAGAGGAAGCCATTTACCTTCTCATGGCCTCCAAAGTCAACATGCCCTACCCATGACCAGGCAAAGCAACACAAAAGCAGGTAAGACCAAAGTCAATAGTGTGCACACAAGTCGGAATTCCTGGAGCCCCAGAAGGAATGAAATAGGAGAACGAGAGGACCCAAAGGCAGAAAATTCCAAGTCTTCAAACTGGTAAGAGGAAAGGAAAGACCTTTACCTTTGTTGGATCTGGGGGCAGGGAGGCTTCCACAGTAAATGGGCTTCCTGGAATGGGGTTCCCATCATAACTCACATCCACCGCATACAAGCCTTCTTCCTTGGGGATGTACTTGGCGGTGCTATAATCTTTGCCCATGACGGGAGCCACCAGGCATGGTACCACTTGTCTAGTGGGGCTCAAAATTGTCACGTCCAATTTGCCTTGCCCTCCGGCCCCTTTGGTATCCACCATGAACTCCTGGTCCTTTCCAACTTCCACTCCTAGAAGAGGAGAAACAGAGTAGGAACGTGAAGTCTAGGAGCCACAGAGGACTGGAGTCTATATGAGAATTTGGGCGATTCCTGGTGGCTGTGAGATCTCAAAAGGAAGCACTTGTAGAAGTCGTGCTGGGGTACAGTGGCAGCCTGGGTTTCGTTTTAGGCCAGATCTGTGGTGGAGACACGCATTACACAAAATTCTCGGCAGACTGGCACCAATGTTGCAACGTATAGAACGTTGTCTAGAACTGAGAGATCAGACGCTTTTCGACCAGGTTATAGAACGGGCAAGTATGTGTCAGACCTAGATCTTCCTGGGTTCAAGGCCAGCTCTCTAAACACAACACTAGGCTATCTCCAAAAAATAGTTAGGACTAGACTAGACAGAGGAGAAATCTTGGGGGGACGTCCAGAGGGGTCATACCTTTAACCCTCTTTGGTGAAGAGCTATGCCCACACTGTTTTGGAAGGGATCTAGACCAGAACTTTAAACACATGGGGCTCTCCCAGCGCAATAACTCCCTGCCCACCCCAATGCAGGACATCTTGAATCCACACTAGGTATGTGTGTATGCATCCAGATCTCAAATTGTGCTAGCCACACCATAAATGGAAGGCTCTCTTCTCCTGACGTGGGTCTCCTAAGAATCCCTAGTTTCCTTCAGAGGATAATTTGGGTGCCATGTTCTTTTTTTTTTAATTAAGTTTCTTTATTCAATTAATTAATTTAGGCTATTTTTCCATGGTTACATGATATGTTCTTTCCCTCCCCTCTTCCCACAGCCAACGAGCAGTTCCACTGGGTTTTACATGTATCATTGATCAAGACCTACTTCCATATTATTACTATTTGCAATAGTGGTCATTTAGAGTCTACATCTTGGGTGCCATGTTTTTTTTTTTTTAATTAAGCTCATTTATTTAATTAATTAATTGAGGTTATTTTCCCATGGTTACATGATTCATGTTCTTTCTCTCCTCCCACAGCCAATGAGCAGTTCCACTGGGTTTTACATGTATCATTGATCAAGACCTACTTCCATATTATTACTATTTGTAATAGTGGTCGTTTAGAGTCTACATCTTGGGTGCCATGTTGTTTCTTTTTTAATTAAGCTCATTTATTTAATTAATTAATTGAGGCTGTTTTCCCATGGTTACATGATTCATGTTCTTTCTCTCCTCCCACAGCCAACGAGCAGTTCCTCTGGGTTTTACATGTATCACTGATTAAGACTATTTCCATATTATTACTATTTATAATAGTCATCCTTTAGAGTCTACATCTTGGGTGCCATGTTCTAACAGAAGACACCTCCTGATCCCCAGAGGGGTTAGCACTCTCCCTAGACTCCTGAAACGACTCTACCATGTCCTTAATCATGCATGTTTTCTTTACCCCTTGGTAGAATGTAAACTCCTCGAAGGCAGGGGCTATTTCTTTTCTTTTTGTCTTTGTATCCCCCCCCCTTGCCTCGCACTGGGTCTGGGACATAGCAAGTGCTTAATTGAATCTTGGGGACACTGAGAGGTCATAACTGATCGATGGTCACTCAGCTGCACTTTTTCATCTGCCCCAAAGTCCACCCTGTGTCCTCGGCTCAACATACAGCCGACAGTAGAAAGAAGGGGAAGGGAATGCATCAGTGGGGCACAGAGCAAAGCCAGTTCTGGGAAACAAACGGATGCTTAGGAGGCCTAATGACTTTACTGTAAGACTTGTCACTCGGCCAAGAAGTTATGGTGCTATTTTTAACAAACAGGCAAAATACTCTCCACAAAGGGAAGCTGTGACTTGCCTGGGCACCCGCTCAGGGCTGAGGGAAACATTGCCCGCATCGCCAAACCAAGTACTCTAAAACAGGTAAATAAATAGGTGGAGGACATTTTTTGGAGCCACCTCTTTGCCTGTTGGGGCAAAATGCCACTTCCTCATGAGTGTGCCGCCTTCCTCTAAGGGAGCTGACCACGCACTCAGAATTCTCCACGGTCACTATGGAGGTTGTGACCATCAGAGGGACGTGTGCTCGGACCTGGCCGGCGTCTGTCACGCTGGTGAGTTCCTCATACGGCCCAGGGGCCTCAAGAACTGGCTCAGTCAAAACCTGCAGAGACCAGCAATGGCTTACAAGGTAAAGGAGCCACTGGCCAAGAATGTACCTGCCACACCTGGGCTTAAATGTCTTCAGAGCATCGTCTATACAGCATCTGGACCCTTGTTCCAGGAGGAAAGTGAGGGGGCACAATGTAAATGTGTGTCTACTGTGGCCTCCACTTCCCTTAGATTCTGAGAAGTTCTTGGAGGCCAGAGAGCTTGACAATCTAAGTTTTGCTGTTTTTTTGTTGTTGTTTTTTTAAGTTAGGACCTGAGATTTCACTTGGATAGGGGATTTCTGGGAAGGAAATTCCATTCACCAAGGCAGACTTGGTACCTGTTTTGAGGCTCACAATCGTAGAGAAAGGAGTTTATAAATATCTTTGGGTCACGGTCCCCGCTGGGGAAGCCTATGGACTCCTTTTCTCAAAATCAGATTGTAAAATACATAAAAGTCACAGGATCATAAAGGAAACCAATTCAATTGAAATGCAGCCATCAAAAAAAATTATTTTTAAATTTATGGAGCTGTGGCTAAAAACCCTCGCACAGTTGAGCGAAGAGAGCTGCCCAGAGAATAGCAGTCAAGTTCACATATCCAGTGTCAGAGGTGAGATTTTTGGCAGCTATGATGAAGATGAACCAGAAAAAGGAAAAAAAAAATGGAGCCCTCCATTTGGGAGGCCATTATAATAATGAAGAAAAGAGGTGATGGAGGCCCAAATGGGGTGACAGGAGTGGAAATGGAGAAATGGGAATGGAAGGGAGAGATGCCATGGAAAGTGACTGGGACAGGGAAAGAAGACGAGAGACATTCTCCAGGCTAAATACCTCAGTCCTTTCCATTAATCTTCACAGGAAATGTTCTTAAGAATTGTCACCCAGAATACTATTGTGCTCAAAGGAATAATGAACTGGAGGAATTCCACGTGAACTGGAAAGACCTCCAGGAATTGATGCAGAGTGAAAGGAGCAGAGCCAGGAGAACATTGTACACAGAGACTGATACACTGTGACAAAATCAATTGTAATGGACTTCTCCACTAGCAGCAATGCAATGACCCAGGACAACTCTGAGGGACTTACGAGAAAGAAAACTATCCACATCCAGAGGAAGAACTGTGGGAGCAGAAATGCAGAAGAAAAACATGTGATTGATCACATGGTTCGATGGGGATATGATTGAGGATGGTGACTTTAAATGATCTCTCTATTGCAAATATTGATAATATAGAAATAGGTTTTGAACAATGATACATGTAAAACCCAGTGGAAATGCTTGTCAGCCCTGGGAGAGGGGAGGGAAGAGGGGAGGGAAAGAACATGAATCATGTAACCATGAAAAAATATTCTAAATTAATCAATTAAATAAAAATGGGGGGAAAAGAAAAAAAAAGAAGAAAGACATCTGAGAGGGTCCTCCATTCACAAACCTGGCTGAGGGTGAGGAAGGTGACCCCCAGCTAGTGAGTGGCAGAGCTGGGATTCGAACCCAAGAATGCCTGCTGAAAGCACTCTCCAAAGTGTCACTGACTCTAATCCTAATTTTAAGATAAATCGGGGCACCGCTTCTCATTTCTCAGTGGACCTTCCTGATGACCAGTCCTTAGGGAGCCCCCTTGCCCCTGGGAGCCCACTTACGGTTCTCCAGCCCGTTGAGCTTTATCTTGCTCAAATCCAGAGGGGCAGCGACCTCTACCACAAAAGGGCTTTTGGGTATCGGATCTCCACCATAGGTCACCAGGACTTGTGTGCTGCCCTGAAACAAACAAAAACAAGGCCCTTGTTCAGAAAATGCTTTGGATCTCGGCCCACTGATGTGTCATTGAAGCCTGGCCCTTTCTTGTTTCTCCCAAAGACATGTGTCCATAATAGGAGTGGACAGTGGCCTGGTCACACCTTCTCTGGCCTTTCGAGGCGGTGACCCGGCCGATCCCCAGAGAAAACAAGGCAGAATGTGCAAACCAGAAAACAAGGAGGTGAAGGCACGAGGGGCTGCCTTATTCCAACAGGGAAGGGAGTTTCGCTCACACCGTTGGCCGGGAAGGGGGAACGTATGGAGGTCAGTAGTGAGCCACCAGGAGACGAGCACACGTAGCGTCTGAAGTCGTATCGAGGACACAGGGTGAAGGACAAGACAGGAAGGCCACTGTGAGCCCTGGCCAGGGCCTCTGCAGGAAGCCTCTGCAGGTTCCACACTGAATGTGCCTTTTGTCCACCCCAGCATCAGCTCCAGCTTGGCTGGACTCAGTATTTGCTTACTTCTCCACCCCTGGCAGGTTTGACTCCCCAACCCTCCAATCCCCACCAAGCAAAGGATCTGATGCCCGAAGGAAAGTCCAGCTGCCCCCGAGCCAAAATAGCCATGGAGAGGCTGGCTACCAGAGGCAAGTTATCCTCCAAGTGCGGAGGGTAACTAGAACAAAAATCAGCCCGCAAGAAAAATGTAGGAGAAAAGGGATAAACATTTCCCCTGTCATCTTATAGCCCTTGGGAGAGCTCCGTCCTTCCTTGTTAAGCCTCAGAACAGTAGCAATTTAGAATAATACGAGTTTCCCCCTCCAAAAAACTAACCACAAGCAGGATTAGCATTTCTTGACAAAACACACTTCTAAGTCAGATTATTGCAAAGCTCATGCAAACCCCAAATTAGATAGTTCTCAGGATAAAACCCTAAACTGGAAGAGCCTTTAGAAGTGAACTGGATTCAACAATCCTCATTTTAGAAATAAGGACACAGAGGCTCGGGGAGAGGGAGCACAGCTACTCAGGGGCAGGGCTGAGATTTGAACTCAAGTCTTTCGACTCCCAACCCAGCTATGGCACGCAGCTGTTTTTTGATATTGGATTTTAGCCGCAGTTAGCAAATGCTCTCGGTACTTCCAAATTTCCTTGTTTTCCAGAAATCGCTGACCTCCCAAAGTTCCCCTGAATGCTTCAGCTCACCAGACATTAAGAAGCCAATGATTACAGAAGCTTACCAACAGTTAGGTTGCCTGATTATTCATCACGAGGCACTCAGACTGACAAAAGGGTTCTGGCCTTGTCTTCTCCCACAATAACCAAGGACAAAAATTCTCTAACTCCTTTCCCCAAACAGCCAACAATAAAATTTAATTTGATTTTTAAAGAAAATTATATTCTTCTCATCTTACCTGAAAATGGCATTTGGATTTTTGGACAGAAATGAAAGAATCTGAAGAATTGTTTCTGATGTATTCAAAAGCACTTTAGAACCCAAAAAGGGAAGGAAAGGGTGCATGTATATTCATGACATATGGCAGAAGGTAGCTATGATGTAAGAAGATGAGAAAACAGTTGAGAGGCTAGGTGTTCACAGGAAACAAAATTCAAGAAGGATGCCAGGAGAAAAGTCCACGGCTCTGATAGTCTGTACATAAAGGCACAAGCAGGTGAATTAGGCCTAACAAAAAAGAGGCAATTTTGAGCTCATGGCTATCAGTAAGATTTGGTACAATAGAATTCCAGGACTGGAATGTGGCTTTGGATGGGTCCAATATGGTCTATTCAGAAGAAGCGGGATAGGGGAAAAGAAGACGGGAACATCACATAATAAGAACATATCCTCATAGGACAAAAACCAGAGGCATGGTGAGAAACATCTGGGTGGAAGATCAGTGGAGACAGAAAGAAAAGCAATTTTGTTATCAGAATAAACTACAGACCACCAGGACAGGAGGAGGAAATAGATGAATTCATGAAAAAAAGCTGAGAAGAATGCTGGAGTAGTGATAGAGTCCCTTCCATTATCCAGATATCAGCTCAACTTCTCTTTCTTCATTAGAAGCCAATGAGCTATTAACTCACTGATTTGCCATAAAGATAAATTCATCCTCCAAAAGGTGAAAGAAAGCACCATCAAGGAGAAAGTCTGCTCTGTATCAGAATGTCACAGGAAAGAAAGCTTGTGATCGGAAAGGCATTGATTTCTTCCTAGATTATATGATAAAGGAGAGAAAAGCTGAGCAGAATCTGCCAAACACACTAGAATAGCTTTCAAAGAGTTCAAAGGAAGGAGTAGAATCATGAGGGCTAACATTTAAGGGGGAAAATCAGCCCAAGGTGGCAAGTTATCAAGAATGAACTTCTGAGGACACTTCAGAGGAAACAATAGGGAACTATCTGAAGAGCCAGGCATGGAGCCACGGGGATCTCCTCAACAGAGGGAAGAATTCTAAAAGATATTTAGATGACTGAAAGGCAAGTCCAGGTGACAAAGGAAAAATTAAAAAAAAAATGCAATGGTCTGCTAAGAATAGTTCCAGGGTACAAGTAACCCAAAATGAGCTGCAGCTGGCGATGGGTCTTCAAATCTATATTGGGGAGAAAAGGAGGGCCGAAGAACTGTCAATACGCTGGGCAGAGCTGCCTATTCTGGTTCTTCTCTTCTGCCAAAGGGAAGGACCTCTGCACTGAAAGGGACAGAACAACCAGGCTGAAGAGGAGCCTGGAGCCCCAGGTGAAGTCAGCCCAGACACTTCCCCCTCCTTGGCTTCTGAATGAACTGGTGAATACACTCAAGAATGAACCAGAAAGCAGGGCAAAAGAGGGGTGAGGGTGTTGATTTTCAAGAAAGGAAGGGGAAGAATCCGAAATGGCAGGGCAGCAAAGTACGGATGGTTGAGGGCAGAATTCTAGAATGGGCCATGCAAGAGAAGAAAGGTTAGTGAGCACCTAGGAAAGGAGACGTCATGGGAAAGAGAAAAACCCCAAAGATGTTCCATCTAGAACAGGCCAGGTTGCTGCGTTATCTTTGCTCCCAGGAAGGCCTGACTTTTCTGCTTTTCAGCATTTTGCCAAGTCTTGCCATGGTGATAAGATCAAAGAAAGACAGACCTTGGCTAAATAGAACACGGCAATGGGCTCCCCAAGGAAGGGATCAAACGGGGTCCTCCCGTCTGAATGATGAGTTGGAAGGGGATGGGGCTAAAGACAATCAAGAAATGGGTTCTCGGGGGCAGCTGGGTAGCTCAGTGGATTGAGAGTCAGGCCTAGAGACAGGAGGTCCTGGGTTCAAATCTGGTCTCAGACACTTCCCAGCTGTGTGACCCTGGGCAAGTCACTTGACCCCCATTGCCCACCCTTACCACTCTTCTGCCTTAGAGCCAATACTCAATATTGACTCCAAGACAGAAGAGTGGCAATACACAGTATTGACTCCAAGACAGAAGGTGAGGGTTTTAAAAAGGAAAAAAAAGAAATGGGTTCTCTTTCCTCCTAACATTTAAGTAAAAGCATAGTAAAGTAAAGCTTCCCCAGCCCAGGTGACAAAGGGCTCTGGGCTTATGGCAGGGTTCTCTTTCCTCCACCCTCTCCCAAGCTCTGGCAAACACTTCCGGACATCCATCGGTGTGTTAGGACGAGCCAAAGGCAGTGGCCAGAGGCCAGACCCAGGGACTTCCCAGATACTCCCGGAGACCAGACAAGGCAGCCCCAATTTCCTTCTTCCCGGCGGCTTCCCTGGCTTTGGGGGATCCAGATTCCTGGGGTTCGAGGGCGACCAAAGCAGAGAATCCTCCCCGAGGGCTGAGAATGCCAGCCGCCTTCGCCCTGTCTAATTGCCTCCTGCTGCGAGAAGGGATAGCAGAGAGGAAACAATGGCCTGGGACGTAGGGACGAGGGCCTTGGGGTCCTCGGAGGGGCCCCCCAGATGGCTTCTGTAGCGGGGAGGAAAGGCAGAGGGCAGCCGGGCAAGCAGACCGAGGGGCGCGGGAGGCTGGGCATGGTGGGCAGGGCAGCAGTGCCAGAGAGGGAGGCCGAGCTCTCCCCGGGGAGGCGGCGCTCCAAGGTGTGCCGATGGGCGGGAGGCCTCGTGGCGAGGCACACACCGATGTGGGGAGCCGCCTCCGAGCAGCCTCCTTAACCGCTTGGGTGCCGAGGACCCCCGGGCCGCCCGCTCTGGGGACCCCATCTGGACACTTTTAAATGCACAAAAGCCCACACGCAGGGCTCCAAAGGCAGCGAATTACATTGAAAAACAGTAACCAAAAGCCTTTTCTTTAAGTTCCTAAACCCCCATGGAAGAGCCAGACAATTAAATCACGGCATGTCCAAGAGGGGCGTCACCAAAAGGTAAGTCGAGCTTTATCGGATGGATGAGGGGGCAGCTGGGTGGCTCAGTGGAAGGAGAGCCGGACCTAGGGACGGGAAGGTCCTGGGTTCAAATCCGGCCTCGGACACTTCCCAGCTGGGTGGCCCTGGGCAAGTCACCTCACCCCCATGGCCTCGCCCTTACCTTCCGCCTTGGAGCTCTACACAGCATTGATTCTAAGTCAGAAGGGGAGGACCAAAAAACTAAAATAAGAAGAACGTGGATTATTCCACCACCAGGATGGCCAAACGCGCCCTTCAGCCCCATGCACGGCCCCAGGGACGCTTTCAGAGCTTTCACCAGATCGCTCTGCAAAGTCCCCCGCAGGGGCTCTGGGCAAGCCCATGTCCAAGCCTCAGAGGGTTTTCCCCAAAAGCTGAGAGTCAAACGAGACGGCCTGCAGGCTCTTCCAGAGCTCCCAGACCATCCCACGCCTCGGCCAGAGAGCAGCGAGGCCCCGCCGGGCTCCCCCGAGCCGCCTCAGGGGGCTTCTCTAAAAGGAAGGCGGCAGGAAGAGCTCGACAAAGAGCCTTTGCTCCGGTGCCACCACTGACACGGCCTCCCTGGGCAAAGCCGGGCTAAGGTTTAGCCTTCCTGAGTCTTAGTTTCCTTTTCTGCAAAATGAGAGGATTGGACTGGATGCTTCTGAGGGTCCTTCCAGCACAGGACGGATACTTTTATAACCTTGCATGCCTGATATTCAGTGAGTGACAGCTGCCCTGGGCCTCAGTTTCCCCCTCTGTAAAAAAGAGATGAGCCTGGATTGTCTGAGAAACTCTCCAGCTGTAGATCTGGGGGACATTCAGTGAGTGACAGCTGCCCTGGGCCTCAGTTTCCCCCTCTGTAAAAAAGAGGAGATGAGCCTGGATTGTCTGAGAAACTCTCCAGCTATAGATCTATGGGATATTCAGTGAGTGACAGCTGCCCTGAGCCTCAGTTTCCCCCTCTGTAAAAAAGAGGAGATGAGCCTGGATTGTCTGAGAAACTTTCCAGCTGTAGGTCTGGGGGACATTCCACCAACAACAGCTGCCCTGAGCCTCAGTTTCCCCTCCGTCGTACCAGGAGTCCAGGCTCGGCCTCTTTCCTTTCTAGGTTTATGTGTGCAGCGGCCGAAGCCCTGGACCTTCAGGACACTGTCCGGCTGCCCAACTCCTCAGGCAGCTCCGATCTTGGCTAACAGGACCGATGATCCCGGCCTCGACGCCCAGTGCGTGGCCTCTTGGGCCAGGCAGAATCCTGGACTGTGAACCGTTCTGAGCACCTGAAGGAGTTAACGCTCCTTCGGATCCGCCTCCAACTTAGCCTGTTTCGGGGAAACTCGGTCTGGGACTGTGCAAGCGCTTGGCGCCTCCTCCCAGGCCACTTCGAGGCCCGCCGGACACAGAACAGGCCTCGGTGGCTGGACATCTGAGCCCCAGAGTCAGGCTCCTCCATCCACGCAAATGAGAACAAAAAGCCCCGCACACGAGGAGCCGACGGCACCCAGCCAGGCCCCACAAACACGGCCCAGGCTGGGACGGAGTAGCTCCTCTGAGCAGGAAAGGCCAGAACGAGGAGAGCCTCCCTATCTGTTTGCCCGAGTCTGGCCTCGAGCTGCCGGAGCAATTCCAGGATCTCCCTCCCAGATAAGGCTGTACACAGCCTGCTAAAGGTCAGACCCTTCCCAGCGGCCCCCGGGGACTCACGGACCCTGCTCGAGAGGCCGAACAGAAGTGGCCCCGGCCGAGGGCCTGGCCCAGGAGAAAGACACCCACCTGCTGGACAGGCGTGTACTTCACGGTGTGGGAATAGTCGTAGTTGTCGATGATGTCCAGATCCCGGACGGCGCCCCCGGCCTGGGGACCGGCGAACTGCACGTCCAGGGGGGCTTTCCCGGCCCCCTTGGTGAAGACGGTGAAGTGAGTCGGTTTTCCATTTTCCAGCCCTAGAAAGAAAGACTTTGAAGTAAAAGGTGGGCCGGCGGCTCTCCCTGGGAACTGGTCTGGCAGGTCTGCCCAAGAGTCCCCGCTCTGGGGCTTCCCTAGCCCGAGTCTATTTTTTTCCCCATCTGGAAAGGTGCCCCGATATAAGTGTTTCCTATTTCCCAACCAACATTCTTGATACAAGATCTGCTTATTGTTGAGATAAGCCATCGCCCACGCCTTATTTATCTTTCTTTCTTTCTTTCTGCTGGCTTGCCAATCCGCTCCTCCCAACGCTTCTTACCTGCCTTACTGAGCCCAGGGCCCTCCGCTCTGACTTTGCTGGCGTCGTGCGAAGGGTCCACTTTGACTCGGAAAGGACTGGCAGGGATTTCCTGGAACACGAATAGGTTTTCAGCAGAAACCCCTTCCCCAGCGGACACCGAAAGGATCCCAGCTTCCCTCCGTTCAGGTCAGCCTGGACGCTTCCCCGCCTGGCAGAGGCTTCTGCCCTCTGGCCACCAGGTAGCCACAGGGAGGCAGACTCTGGGCCACCAGCGAGGAAGCTCTGCCAGATTTCCACACGGCCTCTGGATCGGCGCCCCGATCTGTCTCGTCTCCCCCTGTCAGTCTGTCTGAGCGCGTGATTCCATTAGTACAGGGAATTCCCAGGGAGGAAACCCCCTGGACCAATGCACATGAGCGCATGTGCCGTACTTTGTAGTCTCAGAAAGCGGGCTGGGGCACTGAGAAGCTCAGGGACTTACCTAGGGTCACACAGTCAAGCAGTTTCATCAGGAGAGAGAATAAAACGTTTGAATCTTGCCGACTCCGAGGCTCACTCCAGCAAAATGTCTACCTATATGGAAGGTGCCTACCTATCACTGACTGTGTGTGTGTGTGTGTGTGTGTGTGCGTGTGTGTGTGCGCAGGGATGTCTTTTCCCTTTTCTAGGGCTCCATTTTCTCATCTGTTTAAGAAAAGTAGAAGAGGGAGGGGAAGGATTCTTTCAGTTTAAAAATTCTACGATTCTGTGTCGAGAGAATGGATCCCAAAGTCAGGGAGACCTAGGTTTAAGTCTCACCTCTGCCCTCTACTGATTGTGTGATCCTGGGCAAGTCACGGAAAACTCTCAGTGCCCCCGGCAATCCTTAATGGCTGCCACTTGCGAAGAAGGGGCCCATCCCCCTTGGCAAGGAGTTTCTTCAACAGGAATTCCATATGGCACCCTAACCTTCTCCCTGGCTCCCAATGAACAGAGGCTATCCTTCCACGGCCGGGTCTCCTCGCCACGGAGCTTTTACCCTTTTAGTGACTATTCCATTCAATTCAAACATGTGAATGAATCACGCGTGCCCACTGCTTCCCGCTCTTCTGCTTGGAACCAATACTTAGTGCCCATTCTAAGGCAGAAGGCAAGGGTTTAAAAGAAAAGATTCTAGAGTAGCAAGAAGAATATGCTTGAGGAGAAGAGGTTCCAAGAGATTCTATTAAGTAAAAGCCCAGAGCAAACCAAGAATGCTTCCTATCTAACCCAAGAAACTTGGGAGGGAGGGAGGGAGGGAGGGAGGGAGGGAGGGAGGGAGGGAGGGAGGGAGGGAGGAAGGAAGGAAGGAAGGAAGGAAGGAAGGAAGGAAGGAAGGA
>NC_058130.1:20952904-20980698 GCF_016433145.1 Gracilinanus agilis | reverse complement strand
CGGTGCCCCCTTCCACTCAAGAGGGAATGGAATCAAGGTGTAGAATGGGATCTATTTGGGGGCAGGGACAATGCAAGAATTTGCTTCCACTCGATTCTGCATGGTGGTTTCCAGGTTTGGGTTTAGGTTATTCTGATCCCACCTCTTGCCCACGTGCAGGGAAGGAGTAGGGATGGGAAGCAGAAAATGATTAAGATTAAATTAAAACCAAAAAACATTGACTGGTGAGTAGAAGGGACACATTGATTCCTTTGTTCCTTCCTTCCTTCTTTCCTTCCTTCTTTCTTTCCTTCCTTCCTTCCTTTGTTCCTTCCTTCGTTCTTCCTTTCTTCCTTTCTTTCTTCCTTCCTCCCTCCCTTCCAAGTTTCTTGGGTTAGATAGGAAGCATTCTTGGTTTGCTCTGGGCTTTTACTTAAGATCTACTCTGTGCCAGGCACTGGGCTAAGCACTGGGGAAACAAGAGGCAAAAGTAAGTCCCTGCCCTCAAGGAGCCTCCGATCTGATGGAAGAGACAACATGCAAACAGGACATAATTAACAGAGGGAAGGCCCCGGGATTAAGAGGGGATGACGAAGGCTTCCTGGAGAAGGGGAGACTTAAAGGAAGCCAAGAAAGGTCAGTAGGAGCAGCAGCAGCAAACTTTGTTTCTGTTTTTGG
This sequence comes from Gracilinanus agilis, assembly GCF_016433145.1. Taxonomy (NCBI): domain Eukaryota; kingdom Metazoa; phylum Chordata; class Mammalia; order Didelphimorphia; family Didelphidae; genus Gracilinanus; species Gracilinanus agilis. The sequence continues at coordinate 20,980,041 of NC_058130.1, read as the reverse complement.
GACCATACGAGTGGCTTCATCCATGTAGATAATTCCTAGCATGGAAGCTCCCTCCCCAAGTGCAGATGGGCAACTCTTTTGTAACTTAGTCTTAGATAGTTGCCTGGGGACGTGGAAAGACTCAATGACTTGTCTAGGGACACAAAGCTGGCGTGGGTCAGAGGCAAGGCTGGCAGCCAGCCTTCTACCCATTAGAAACACCGCCTCGACTATATGTCACAGGTCTCCTAAGAACAAAGGAACTGGCCATGGTCTCACACTGAAATATTGGTCAGATTCCAGTTGAGAAATATCTATAAATGCAGCCTATATAAGTTCTTCAATGAATCTTTGGTAGATCAAAGATCAAGAGCTGGAAGGAACCCCAAAAGTCACAGGGTTCCACTCCCCTCATTTGATAGATGAAGAAACTGAGGCCCACGGTGACTTGTCCAAGGTGACATGAATAACAAACATCAGTGGCAAGATTTTAACTCGGATCCTCCAACCCCAGAGACAACCCTCATCCCACTATCGCTTGGCCAATATTTATGAAGCATCTAAAGTGGAGCAGAGATTCTGGAAAGGACTTCTGAGGCTACCTAGTCCTTTTAGAGAGGAGGAAACGGGGGTTCAGGGAGACTTGCCCACAAATACAGAAGGGTAAGATGGCAACTGAGGACCTCTGCCTCCAGGCCCAGGACACTTTCCACTGATAACGGATCAAGAGGCATTTACTGATCACTTGCTACATGCCAGGCACTGGCGATAGGAAGCCAGAAGCAAAAGAAGTTTATATCCTCACAAGGGAGAAAACACTCGTATATACAACAGGAGGCCATGGAAATACAGACAAATACTGGGTAATTTTGTGCAAGGCCAGGGCTGCTGAAGAGATTGTAACTCAATATTCTGGGCAGTTTTTATTTACATTTTTTTGATAAATGTTGGGAAAGAGGGGCGGGGGGAGGGTGCAGAAGGTTCTGGGGGACCGTGAAGCCTCCTCACCAAATCTGGGTTGAAGTCTCCGGAGGCTGGTTGGATGTAGGCCATGTAAGGGCTGTCCTTGATGTCCTCATCATCGCACATGATATGCACGGCGTACTCCCCCGGTTCCTTGGGCCAGTATTTCACATCGCAGGACCCATCATTCTGGTCATTGTATTCGATCTTTGCCTGGGATGGACCTTCAATGGCAAATCCTAAGAGATGGCAAGAGACAGGTCACATTTGGGGCCATGTAGAGAAAGACAAGGCAGAGCCTCAGAGCCAACAGCTCCAACTCCTTCAGAGCTCGTTCCCCATCCCTGGCACCAAACATGGCGCCATCTGCAAAAGATTAAACTGGAGGCTGGGGTCCATGACGGGCTTTTAAAGAAAAGTCATCCACACAATCTCACTCAGTGGAGTCAGAACTGGGACTACATAGATTTCTGTTTCAAGGAAATGAGTCACTTATCATGGGCTGGTCCCAAGAGCGAGGAAGCAGACGACTCCTATGGGAGGTGAGAAAAAATTAAAAATCCCTTTTAGGTGTCGATCCTAGAAAGCTCACCGCTGTCCCCAGTCATAAACTCTCGACATCTCTGTCACTCTGGCAGGATCACAGGGCCTCTAATTCAGAGCTGGAAGCCACTCAGTCAAGCCCATTTTACAGATGAGGAAACTAAGGCTCCAGAAGGCTAACTGACTTTTGGGATGAGAGATCTAGAGCTAGAAGGGACCTCAGAAGCCATCAAGTCAAACCCACTTCGCAGATGAGGAAACAGAGGCCTGGACATTTGAAGTGATTTGACCAAAAACCAGAGGTAGGACTCGAAGCCAGAATTCTTCCTAAGAAGTTTATGCTTAAAGGAGGAGACGGAGAATTAGGATAAGAGTACATCCGTGGGGTTATCAATAGCATGCACAGGATGGATCATTTTTTTCACAAGCTTACCCAAGGATCCAACTTCGGAGCCAATGGACTCCACCACAAAGTCGGCGGACCTCCCAACGATGCCTCCGTGGAGACCAGGCCCCCAGGCTCTTACTTTCTGAACATCGGCCTCAGGGCCCACTTGGACTTCGAAGGGACTAGAAGGAAATACATTCACTTATATTGGATAAAGAGGAGACATCCTAATAACTGAAAATTGAATTTTTCTCATTTAATATTTTTTAGCATTTTCTTTTTAAATTATGAGTTCCATATTCCCTCCTCCCTTCCACTGTTCCCCCACCCACCGAGAAGGCAAGCAATATGGTATCAATTATACATGTGAAATCATGCAAAACCTATTTCCATATTAGCTATATTGCAAAAAGACTCATGAAAAGAAAGTAGAAAATTAGGCTTCAGTTGGCACTCAAGAGTTCATCCGTTTTCCCTCTGAAGGATGGCGGCATTTTTTTTTTTCATTGATCTTGGATCATCGTATTAATTGGAGTGGCCAAGTTTTTCACAGTTGCTCAGCAGGACAACCTTGCTGTTGCTGGGCCATTGGACTGCCCACTTCACTCTGCATCAGTTCATATGAGTCTCGCCATGTTTTTCTGAAACCAGCCCCTTGTCATTTCTCAGAGCACATCCATAGTCCGGCCCGATCACGGGCCATGACTTGTTTAGCCATTCCCCAAAGGATGAGCATCTTATCTCCTCAGTCTCAAGTTCTTTACCACTGCAAAAGAGCTGCCGTAAATATTTTCCTACAGATAGATGCTCTTCCTTTTTCTCTGATCTCTTACACATAGAGACCTCAGCAGCGGTATTGCTAGTTTTATAGCCCTCGAAATGGGTCCAGTTGCAAATTGTCTTCCAGAATGGTTGGACCAGTTCACAATCCCACCGACAACTCATGAGTGGATCTCTTTTTAACCCATCCTCTCCAATTTGTCATCTCTGTGAGCTGTGAGGTGGTTCTTCACAGTTGTTTTAATTTCTCTTTCTCTAATTTAGGGATTTTTTTCAGATGACTAGAAATAGCTTTGGTTTCTTCTTCTGAAAACTGCCCGTTTATATCCTTTGACCACTTATCAGTTGGGGAATGGCTCTTATGTTTCTGAATTTGGCTCAGTTCTGTACTCGGGATATATTTGAGAAATGGTGACTTTATGAGAGAAACTTGCTAAAAAAATTTTTTATATTGCTTTATAGCCTGATACCTTTTAATTTTTTAATGTCGTTTCCCTGATTATCTCTTTTAATTAAGTATTTTTGCTTCTGCTTTGTTTGAGATCATGATTGCTGCCCCTGCGTTTACTTCTTCTGAAACATATCGGATTCTTTGCCGGCCCTTTATTTTAATGCTGTGTCTGTTTCGAGTGTGTCTCTTACAGACAACATATTGCTGGGTTCTGGTTTCTAATCTATTCTGCTCTCCCTTCCATTTGATGGGTGAGTTCATTCACAATCATGACTACTGACTATTTCCCCTGCATCATTCCATTCTCTTCTGTTTCTCCCTCTCTCACCTTTTATCCTGTCCCACGTTAAAAATCCGTCTTGCTTTTTTTTGTTTTTTTTTTGTTTGTTTTTTAACCTTTATTTTCCATCTTAGAATCTATACATTTTATTGGTTCCAAGGCAGAAGAGTGTTAAAGGCTGGGCAGTGGGGGTCAAGTGACTGACCCAGGATCACACATCTAGTCCATTTTGCTTTTAACCCCTTCCTCCCTTCCCTTGTCCTCTCTTTTATCATCTTCCCTTCATCCCACCTTTTCTTTTCTGCCCCTCCATTCCGATTTCCCTATCGTGCCTCACCCTGACCTTTTGATGGTTCTGCCACTCCAAAATGTGATTTAAGGTATTATTCTAAAGTTGTTCGGAGGGGAATGTTGGGAGAGTTGAGCTGGGTTGTCTCTAATCTGCCATCTTCATAATTGAAAATTGTTAACCAACGTGAAAACTGGTGCTTTCTACAAACGAAGGCTTCCCACCAGTCCAAGGGGATGTCAGCAATCTAGAAAATGCTCTCCTTAAGATCTCCTTCCTACGAAATCAAGAGCTTCAACCAGTAATTTCTCAGGTCCTCCTGCTCGCCTCTTCTTTCTTGCACCTATTGAAGGGGGAAGCTTTGGCCGAGTCATACCATTCCCCGCCGTATTGTATGCACTGCAGAAAAGGTCTTCTAAGCCTGGCATCTCGGACTTTGTTTTTAAAAAATATTTTGGAAAACGTATTTCAACATAACTGGTTTCCTTGACAATCCTTTGTATTTTATTGTATGCAGTTAGAATTATTGGGGGGTTTTAACCCTTGTCTTAGAACTGATACTGAGCATCAGTCCTAAGGCAAAAAAAAAAAATAAGGGCTAAGCAATTGGGGTTTCCCCTAAAAACAATTGTTCTAAGAAGGGGTCTATCAGTTTCACTAGTGCCAAAAGTGGGGAGATCCACGGCAGTCAAAGGAGCCAGGTGGCTCAGTGAACAGAGAGAGCCAGGCATGGAGATGGCCTCAGACACCTCCTAGCTGTGTGACCCTAGGTAAGTCATTTAACTCCAGCCACCTAGCCCTCACCACTCTTCTGACTTGAACCCAACACTTAGTATCAATTCTAAGACAAAGTAATGGGTAAGAAAAAAAAGAAAACCCAAGCTCTATGGTAAGAGAAGATCAAGAGAAACTTAGCTAATTAAGAAAACATGGATCACTCTCTTTCAGATCTCCTTCTCCCTGGTGAAAATGCGTCTTCACAGTCTCCTTTACTGGACCTTCATTTAAATCACAGGAGCTTCCCCTTAGGCTCTGTCCTTCTCCCCACTATCTTACTTCATTTATGATCTCATCAGCTTCCATGGATTCAATTACCATCTCCATGTTGATTTATTCTCAGATCTACTTTTCCAGCCCTGACCTCTCTCCCATTCTCAAATCTTGCATCTTCAGCTGTCTAACAGACTCAATAAACACATCGGCTTCCTGTCATCCTCGGGGTCAAATACGAAATGTTCTTTTTGGCATTCAAAGTCCTTCATAACCTCGCCCTCTCCTGCCTTGCAGGCTTCTTACACCTTCATCTCCAATCCAGCGGCACTGGCCTTCTTGCTATTCCTGGGACAAGACCCTCCGTCTCTCAGCTCTGGACATTTTCTCTGGTTGTCCACCTTGCCTGGAACCCTGTCCACCTCCTCATCTTCACCTACTGCCTTCCCCGACTTCCTTAAAGTCCCAACTAAAAACCCATCTTCAGCAAGAAGCCATTCCCAGGGCAGCTGGGTAGCTCAGTGAATTGAGAGCCAGGCCTACAGACGGGAGGTCTTAGGTTCAAATCCGGCCTCTGACACTTCCCAGCTGTGTGACCCTGGGCAAGTCACTTGACCCCCATGGCCCACCCTTACCGCTCTTCTGCCTTGGAGCCAATACACAGAAGTTATGGGTTTAAAAATTTAAAAAATAAAAATAAAAATAAAAAAGAAGCCATTCCCAACCCCTCTAAATTCGAGTGTCTTCTCTGTTCATTATTTCCTGATTTTTCCTACATATAACTTACATGAATGGCTTTATTGGCTTTTCATTTGCCCCTTTTGACTGCGGCCTCCTTATGGGCAGAGCCTGTCTTTTGTCTCTTTTGGGCACGTTCTAGGAACTTGGGAAATGTTCACTGAGTTCTCTAAGAGTAATATCGATTACCTCGTTATTTCGTCCTCCCCTCCCCAGTTCAATCATGATGTCATCAGTGCGGAGAACCCCCAGAAGAAGAAACCCCCTCCGCCAACATCTTAGAGAGCTGCCTGGGGCGACGAGAGGCTCAGTGGCTCGTCCCTGTGTCCAGAGGCAAGACTCCCCCTTGGGTCTTCCTAACTCCACGGCCAACTTCCTGTCCACTGTAACCTGCTTGGTATCCCCCGAGTCAGAAAACCAGCGTTCGAGGCCTGCTTCTACGCTCGCCTCCCAAAGATTAGGCAATTCCCACGGAGAGACACCAGGAAAACCCCACTCAGAAAAGCCCCACACTGGCTTCCTTGTTTCTGCAGGTCCCTAAGGATAGACTAAAAATCCCGAGAACGAAAGCCACCCAATGGCGTTCCAACCAATTGTGCTCGTGGCCGTTCACCCAGAGAACAGAGCGGTCAGTCATGGACAAAAAAAGGGGAAAGTCTCCTTTTAGCCGGGTGCCCGTCCTTTTTGGCTGCTCTCCCTCCCAAAGCCGCTCATGCTGATTTAAAGCAGGAAACTGAAACCACCAGCAGCTTTTTGATTCGTTTGACTCGGGGCCAAATGTCTGCTGCTGCTCTCCAAAGACTTTCAACAAAGCAGCTCTTTGCTTCCCTTGAATCCGGGAAATGATTAGTGGGTGGCTCGGCTCAGAGCGGGGTCCCAGCCTAGCCGGGGAGGGGCCGAGGCTGGAGCAGAAGAGCAGCGGGGCTCAGACTCACCTCTTTGGAATGTGGTGTCCGCCCCACGTGATGACCACCACATATTTCCCAGGAGTTCCTGGGTAGTACTCAAAAGCATAAACGCCATTCATGAAGCCCTTCTGTTTCACGAGCTCCTCCAGCCCCTCTGCGGGAACAAACACACACACAGACAAAGGATGCCAGTAAATATCTACGTCCCAGCCTGGGCCAAATCGATGGAGGCAGACGGGAGAAATCCTGGTACCGAATTCTAATTCTGGTACCCGGGAACCCTGTGGATTGGAGGCGACTCATCGAAGGGCTCGGTAGGGCCGCCATACAGAAACGGAAGCGGAAGCATTTATTGAGCACCTACTGCGCGCCGCGGTGATGCGATACAAGAGGGAGAGCGCTGGCCATCCCGTAGCCTCCAAGTCTCAGAGTTCAAGTCCTGCCTCTGGCACAAACTGACTGCTTGACTCTGGGCAAGTCAATGAAGTTTTCAGTCTTTTAGGCAACCAGTTAGCCCTGGACTAGGGAGAATAATGACTCCTCTGACGGGAGACAAGGGCTTATTTCCACTGACCAGTGACTGTCTTTTAGAGAATTATAACTCCAAATAACATGAATTCGGATCTGGGCGCCCGCTTCAGAGGATGGTTATTTTTTGCATTTCTACTGCCGTCAGCCTCAGCAGAGGTGCAGATCTGGGAGCTGCCACGTCCGCGGCACTCGCAGAGCCAGTCCCTGTCTTAGGAAGGGCCACCCGCAGGAAGCGGCATCAGAACGTTGAAGGCTGCTCGGGATGCCCCAGACGCTCGCTGGCAAGAACGAATGGCCTCCCAGGGAAAAGGAAGTTCAGACCCACACGTGAGACCATAAGCTTCAAACGGGCCAGCACAGATATCAATATAGGAAAAAAAATAACAAAACAAAGGAAGATCATATCTCCATAATGGGTCAAACAAACGAAACGTGGAGACCAAAAATCAAGGGATAACACAGAAAATTAAAGGAATTTGGGGTCCCAACGTATTCTAAATGGAAAAGAAATACCTTGAGTGTATGTGAGATGCCTGAGGGGAAAAGTAAACATTAAGGAGCTATAATGAAGACTTTCGGGTTACGAGAGGATGCTCACGTCCCCCAAATGGATATAAAATGGGTTACAAAGACACCAGAAAAGAACTGAAGAAAATGCAAATTGTTCACCATTGCTTAAGAGTTTTGTCCACATTCTCTAATGAGAGACATTCGAATTAAAACATTTTGAGGATCTGTTTTATACCCCACAGTCTAAAATAGATCAAGGGTTGGTTCTAGAACCAACAGTTCTAGGTGTTATCACACTGGCAACATGGCTACCCTTTCCATCAAGGCAACTCTGCTATAACTTGGCAAACAGTCTTCAAGAGTGACCAAGGACCTTGGGCAAGTCACTTGACCCCCACTGCCCACCCTTATCACTCTTCTGCCTTGGAATCCATACATAGTATTGACTCCAAGACGGAAGGTGAGGGTTTAAAAAAAAGGAAAAAGAAAACATGGCCAAGCGCGGCAATTCTTCACACCTTTGGCCAGCCTAGAGATAAACCTCTTCAAACTTAGCTAGACTGATTCTCAGACTTCAGAAAGCCAGTCCATGATCTGGCCCATCCCTGAAGCCTTTCTTGGCTTGATAGCAGACCCACCAGGGTTTAGATCGCCTCTGACACAGGCCTTGAGAACCTCAAGTCAAACTAAGCAGGAAGTGAGTAGATATCCAAGTCTGAAATAATTAAATTCATCGCTGGCAGGGCAAAGCATGATATTGTGAGTAGCTATAATCTTTATGGAGACTCAAGTCATTAAGCCTTTATGAACACCTACTATGTGCCAGCAGCCATCCAATAAACTAGAGGAAGAAGAACCAGAATGATCACGCCCTTTGTCCCAGAGATCTTATTACTAGGACTCTTAGCAGAAAATGATTAAAATGTTTTAAAAAAAAAAAAACAACTAAAAACTTCAATGTGTAAAAAAAAAACCCAAATAACAAAAAACTTCATAACCCCATTGTGACTTTATTTGGAATACTAGAAATTAGAAAGAACTCCTAGATCTAATAGCTGCAGGGGGGAAAGCAAATGATGATGTAATCTATCCAGATCAGGAGTGGGAAGAGCTCTTCCAGGCACTCGAGTCCAATTTTTTCATTTTAAAAGAATGGGAAACTGAGATCCAGAGAAAGTAACTGACTTAAATCATGGCGCCAGAGCTCCGATTTGGAGTCAGGATCTCCAAACAGGCTTAACGGCACATTGTTATGCCAGAAACAATATTAAAAATCCAATGAAATATGGAAAGAAAAACCAAATATTACAGCTTGAAATAAAATTAAAAGAGCTTACGCATGCCTCCTAAATTAAGGGGAAAAGCAGTAACAACTATTTCTAATTATATACACACACACACAGCGAAGAGGCAGCTGGAGGCAAGGCACTGTTCATTTTTACTGCTGTTATTTCATCCAAGTTGATATTTTTAATCAACATAGAAAGAGTGCAGAGTTTAAGACATGACTTGAGATGTTACTTCTCATTCTATTTGAACGCTGGTATTTGTTAAACAATCAAATTCATTTACAACCTTGGTTCGAGGGCCAGAACTAGTATCAGGAAGACTCCAATTCAAAATCTGTCTGAGACATTTATTAGCTGTAGAATTCTCTGTGCCTCAATTTGCTCACCTATACAATGGGTTTGGGAGGAGAGGAATCTTACTGGTCCAATTTGCTCCTTTTGGAGGTGAAAAGTGAAGTCTGGTGAAGCTGGGTGATTTGAATCATGACAATCACACATCATTTATTCAGTGCCGTGCCAATCAAACTACAAAATAATTATTTTGTGGAGCTAGAATCACATTGGACTTAGAAGGTAGTGAGTTCCTCATCAGCGGAGAGCTTAAAGCAGAATGATCCCTTTTGGAGAATGATGGAGAGAGGAGACTAAAAAGTACCAGAGGAGGCAGAATATTACAAGGGTAAGAATACAGGCTCCACTGCTCATGTTATGAGCTTGGGCAAATCGCCTAATCTCTGGGACTCAGTTTCTTTGTCTGTAAGACAAGAAGATTCTGTCCTTCTCTAAATCTAGGGCCCCAGGCACCAGAGAGGATTTTCTCTATATCGAGCACTCTATGCCCCAGAGAGGTGGGGACCTTCCTTGAGGGCACGGATTACCGTTTGCCCTTCTCTGTATTCTCAACACCAAGCACAACGCCTGGCACACAGCAAACACTCAGGAATGTGTGTTGATTGACTTGCTGACAAGGAATCAAGGTGGTTATATAGAGAGCAAGAGACGACCCCATTGTTCCACTGGTGTCCAGGTAATGTCAACAGGTCTTGGGGAAGGCCAAGGGATGGCGGACCCCTTGTGGAGGATTTCCAGAACCACAGACGCTTCCTGTGGGAAGGGACCGCCTGATCCTCCAACAAGTGTTCCCCTTTCACAAGTGGTTTTCACAAGCTTTGCTTGGAGACCTCCTAGGAGGGACAGTCCATGACCCTCTGGAGAGACTCAAAGCTGGGTCGGGAGGAAGGGGAAGCCATTCATTCACCCTTGCTGTTCATCGGCCGAGGGCCCTATTTCAGAAAGGTCTTGGGTGCTCTCTGAATGGAAATGCAATTCCCTCCAGATTGCGTCTGAAATTAGAAATCAATCCATCTGATTGACTGAAAGCAGAAAATGCTCCTTTTAATGGCTTGATAAACCAACTGTGATGGAGAAATTCAGATAAACAGCACGTTTGCAAACTCTTACTAAAGCGGAGAGCAGACTCCCAAACGATGACGGGAGGGATGGGCTTCCTTTTCCAAGCCCCGACTCAAAGGCTAGCAGGAGCCGCTTGGTCTGGAGAAAAAAACAAGCTCACATGGTGGGCATTTTAAGGAAAATGAAAAATCATACTGTGCCTCCCCTTTCGTTTCCAGCAATGTAATGAATGTGGATTCAGAAAGTGGCCATTGACCTAAACATTGATCCAGACTTCCTCCTTCGGGGAGGAGGGAAAGAATGGGGGATTGAAAAGAAGAAAAGAGGGGAGACAGAGAGTATAAGCATTTATTACTCAACCTCTGTGCACCAAGTATGCTAAACGCTTTTCTTTCAAACTATCGTCTATTAAATAAATAATTAGCTATTATTACAAACATTTGATTCTCACAACTGTGGGAGGTAAGTGCTCTTATGATCCCCATTTCACAGTGGAGGAAATTGAGGCAGGTGATTTTTCCAAGTGATTTGCTTGGGGTCACCTATATGGCTGGATTTGAACTCTAAGATCTAGGGAATGCCACTTATTTCAGAGCCATCAGGGCCAGCCTGTCCCCATCCAAGCAAAGGCCAAGCAAACCAGAAACACTGAATGTGAAAAGCCCTCGCAGACTCCTTCCCAGAGAACAGTTCTAGGCGCTGGTACCGAAAACTGGAGTCTGAGGCACCAGGCAGGAACTTGCTTTATGTTTTCCCTGGTGGTTTGGCAAAGAGAGGCATTGAGTCACCGCTGAAGGGACCCAAGGTCAAACGGCTCTTGTGCTCTTGTTGCAACAAGCCCGGAACGAGGGCTGCCCCGACGCCGCTCTGGCATCGGCCCGCCTGCTGCCCGCCTAGAGCGCAGCCTCCCACGCACTAAGATGAGCCCGAGTGAGTCGTGCCATTGGTCCACTCACTTCGGGACTCCTTCCCTGGCCAGACACTGTGGACACCAGCGACCGTGAAGCAACAGCAAGCACAAGCCATTCGGGGCCCCACGATTAAACTGGCTGGAGCTCCCTTGTTGCTTAAAAACAGATTAAGAAAATAACAAAAAACGAGCCCAAAAAAGGTGGGAATGGGAAGGACAAAAATCCACATCTCCCTGGGAGGAGAATAAATACCTGAACACCAGACAAGGCTGGCACTCATTCTGGAGGGGGAACCTGACCCACTTCCATGATGCTCCAGAGCCTATGGAACTCGTTTCTCTCGGGAAAACGAGCGTCTTCCCATTGGCTTTCACAAAGTGATGGCAAACTCCTGGAGGGCAGGACTGGGCTGGGGCTGGCTTTTCTCTGTCCGAAGCCCACACGGGCACCTCGGACCTAGCAGCCACTCCAGGAATGTCTGCTGAAGGGAGTGAATGAATCCCGAGCCAGCCCGGCCCCTTATCCAGAGCACCATCTGCAAAAGGGAGCGGCCGTCCGAGCCTCACTCAATGGTTCTTGGGTGCCAGATGGACTGGAGGCCAAGCAGAAAAGGGAAGGAGGCCAGCAGCACCGACTGAGCCAGGGTAGGTGCGGTCAAGCACAGGCAAAGCCAAGAGGCCAAGCTGACGGCGCCCTCCACCTCCCGGGGATAATGGAAGCACTTCCTGCCTCTCGAGGGGAACGATATGGCCTCCCACTTCTCCCCAAAAAGCACTTCCATAGAGTGTCGTCCCACGCAGACCTTGGACTAAACTCTGATGTAGGAAGGCATCCTCTGCAGAGCAGACGAGAAAATAAACCCATCAATGGCACCCACTTTTTAAGCGTGTCGTTGATGACCGGCGCCATGATGGTGCTGGGTTGAAAAACAAAAATTAAAAAGAAGAAGCGGACTCTGCCTTCTCGGATCTTACTGTCTACTGGACCAAGGCAAGCACTGAGAGAGGGCAGGGGACTCCGGAACTCGGCTATGCTTCAGAGGAACAGACTTGGATGGACCCGACCTCAGACCCCAAGAGCCCAGATGTGGAGGCAGAAGGGACCCCAGAGGCCATCCAGGCCAACCCCTTCATTTTACAAAGGAGGAAACCGAGGTCCAGACAGATTAAGTCCTTTGCCCAAGGCCAAGTTGTTGCACCATTACAAAGCACAAATGTGGCTCCAAACAGGAGAGATGACAAGAAATCTATACCCCACCCTTTGCAGAGGTGAGTGAAAAACAGGTATTTTAGACTTTTTCGTTGTGTTCATCCGTTACACCAATTTTGGGGAGGGTCTTTAAAAATAGTACTTATTATATAAGAGGTCTCTCTGGGAGGAGGGGGAAGCTGGGGAAAATTATAGTGCTGCAAAAATGTTATCAAAACTTTTTTTTTTTTCAAAATGATAGTAGGGCCTCCCCTCTATGATTATCTCTCATTTCTCCTGGATCTGCCTTGTCTTTATGGAGTTGTTTACACGCCATCTCCCCAGGCTGAGGGAGATCCCCGAGATCCAGGCGGGCCTTGCCAGGGCCTCATCAGCGTCTGTGTGACTCGACAGGAAGGGGGGACACGGTACTTACTGGGCCCTCTGACCGTCACGCTGAGCTCCCCGCTTCCTGCTGACTTGGTGTCCACCTTAAAGTCGGCCGTCTCTCGGATCCTCACCCCCTTGGGCTGCAGGCCTCGTCCGCTGGCCCGACAGGCGTTTGGATTGCAGGCTGCAAACACATTTCGGGCATCAAGTCAGTCTTTCATTCCCCAAGTCAACATTCCCCGGCCAAGGCAGCTCAGAGCCACCTTCCACACAAAAAAGTCAACAGGAAGAAAACGCCGACCAACCTCCCCGAGACCTGAGGGCCCACTCGGAGAACACTGGAAGCCAACAAACACAGAAGCGCAGCTTTGTCCGGCCACCCCACACACGGGAGCAAAGTGGGCACGATCGGCGCGGCCCCGGGGAGCTCCCACGGAAGGCTCCCACTCTTGGGCTCCCCTGAAGCCTCCCACTGGTTCCATGTTGGGGGGAAAACTGGTGGTGTTCCAGCCACACTGCTGGATCCCTGCAACCCCCACGGCTATGCCCCAAAGCCCAATCACTGGAAACATCCAATTTTTCCAAGAGTACTTTTAAACCCCACCAACTAATGTGATTTTAAACGTCATACTAGGGGCCAGATTCTGTCTGGGTCAGCCATTTTTAAAGCTTGTTTTCTTCCTAAGGAGCAGCCAAAGTCAAGAAGCAAGAAGTTTAATAAAAAGGACAAACAAAAAACACCAGAGTGGTCCAACAGAACCTCGGCTAATGGAGACTCGGGCTCCAGAACTATATGGTATTAAAATGGTTGGCAAGGGCACAGCCCTGAATCCTTACCAAAAAAGCTGCCGTTCTGTGTGAATTCTGTATCGGATTTAAAGTAGGATTTGGGCTTTTTTTGTTGTTGTTTTTTTTTTTAAGTTCAAAGGAAGGTCAAAAATTGCTTTTGAGAAGGTTACAAAATGGAAGGCCATTTTTTTTAAAGAATGGAATGTTATTTCAGATCGAAATAAGAATAATAAAACTCACAGGAAATGCTTCGGAAAACTTGATGGCAAGTTGGAAAGTCTCATTACCAAAGGTATTGGGGAATCAATGAACAAAATGGGTAAGAGAAGGCTGTTCTTTCTTAAATCCTAACTGCCAACTTCACGGTCCCTCATCACTGGAGAAAGCAGCCAGCTCCCCATTTCGGGCTTCTCTGTCACCGGAAGATAAAAGAACCCCAACTTTTAGTAGGAGAGAGGAAGGCATTTTCTATGCATGGGCCCATGACCTCAGCTGTTTACTCCATAAAGCAAAAGGCCAACTATTCAAACCCTTTTATGGGATTTTTTTTTTTTAATTTGAAAACTTTGCTGAACTACATCTCAGAGAGACAACATTGTTTTATGAACTTCTAATTCTGCCCGGTGTCAGGGGCAGTGAGAAATCAGCTGGCCACAAGGGACATAAATCCTGACAGGGCTCCCCTATAAAAAGATTCTTGTTCGGTAAATGGATCTTGGCATCATTCAAAAGGCGAGAAAAATGCTAGGGCGTGTGAGAGACTCTGAGGGCGAGTTACAATTGACCTTTGTGGCCATCCCATTAAAAGGCCCAAGACTAAAGCCAATCAGGCCACGGGCTAACAGTGGGCATTTCAAAGAAGGCCAGTTTCTTTTTCACTGCCATCAGACAATACAGTGGCTACCAACATCAGGGGCTCCATCTTGCTCTGATTAAGATTCAGAGATGACCACGGTGCTTTGGGTTTTTATCCAAAAGGATCACAAATATGGCATGCACAACAAGAATGGACCAGGACCATCGCCTTGCCCACCCCTTACCAGCAAGCCATCTGGGACCAGCCCCTCTCAATTAGGAAGCCATTATTCCTTGTGAAGTCCAAAATTCCCCAAATGAGACAGAAGTCTGTAGGATGCAGGAGCAGAGGACAGAGTAAGGAGGAACTGAGTTCAGTTCTGGTTTAGGAGAGAGAGAGAAGGGTTGAAAATATAAAAGGCAGAAGTCAGAGAAAGAAGTCTACTCCTTAAGTCCACATTCTCTAGAGCCAACGGCACCAAAGAGAGCACAAATCCTTCTGTGTTGTCAACTTTCCAGTCTTTGACAATCCTAAAGTCACTTTTATTCTAAGAGAAAAACACGCAAGGAATTCCCCAATCCACCAGCTTCCCAGGGAGCCAATGGTAATTCAGCTTACTCTCCTGAATAATACAATAAACAAAGCTCTTCTTAGAAGGACAAACGCCCTATGAAAGTACTTACCCTCCCCAACATTCACCATGAAGGGGCTTTTGGGAATGGATTCTCCAGCAAATGAGATCTTGACCACATGAGGACCGGGCTGAATGGGCTTGTAAGCACAGCGGTACACCTGGTTCCCCTTGTCTTCCATGGCCATTTCTACCGTTTTCTTTCCTTGGGGATCTTCCACTTCCACTTCGATGTCTCCCACGCCAGCTCCTGCAGAAGAGCCACCGTTTGGCAAGAAGTCAGACACCTTCCCCGGCAAGCCAACAAGCCAAGAAGCAGAAGGCTCTCCAGTCCATGCTGTGTCAGAACAGCTTGTTGACTGGCAGCTTTAGGCTTGGATCCCTTTGCTAAAAATACTGCACAAAATATCAATAATATGGAAATGGGTCTCGATCATTGGCACATGTAAAGCCCAGTGGAATTGCGTGTTGGCTATGGGAGGGGGCTGGGAGGAGGGGAGGGAAAGAACATGAATCGTATAATAATAATAATAATAATAATAATAATAATAATAATAGAGATATTGCATGAAAGCAAGAAGTTACCCTAGCCAACGTCTGGCTTTATCAAATGTCACAGCAAGAATCATGCTGTAAGTCTTTTAATATATGTCTTGTAAATCATCTTGGAATGAGAAAAAGTAAACTAAGGCTGGGGAAAAAAAAAAAACCTTCCAGGAATTCAAGAACCCAATACCAAGAAAATGGTTGAGTCAGCTATTTGTTCACTTGGTAACCCGAGACAAGCTGCCTAATTGTTTGATGCCTCAGTTTCCTCATTTGTCAAAAGATAGTATGCTTGTCTTCACTCCCTCATAGAGTGTCTTTCACACAATCAAATGAATGCCAAAGGGTCTTGAAAAGCATGAAATACTCTAGAAATGCAAAGAAAATTTCCTACCCATTGTCCAAGCTCAGAAGGGTATGGGATTCTGAGTTTACATATTAAAGATTCTTTTAAAAAAAAAAAAGTTCTTAAAACAGAAAGCTAACCTTTAAAGGCAGTGATTCCCAAACTTTTTTGGCCTATTGCCCCCTTTCCAGAAAAAATATTACTTAGCCCCCTGAAAATTAATTTTTTTTTAATTTTAATAGCAATTCATAGGAAAGATAAATGCACCTGTGGCCATCACCACCCCCCTGGATCACTGCAGCACCCACCAGGGGGCGGTGGCACCCACTTTGGGAATCACTGCTTTAAGGGATAAGAAGTCTAGAGAAGTTGCCATTTGAGTCTTTTTGCACTTCCTTCCTCTTGTCTACAAGGCCCTCCTGCCTCACATCTCTTCTTTGGTTTCCTTCAGGACTCATCTTACTGACTTTCCTGGTCCTTCTTGCTGCCAATACCATGACCCTCCCCACCAAATAAAACTACATTGGGCTTCTCTGGGGCATGCACATCCATACACCTATATACTTAAGAATATAGATATATAGAGATACAGATACGAGCATGTACATACATATACACATACATGCACACACCTTCCTTGTCTTCCTTCATAAAATTTAAGCTCCCTGAGGGCAGACACTATTTCCATTCCAGCTCTTTGTACCCCTCCACATTGAGCACAGTGCCTAGCAAAGAGCAGATGCTTAAAAGTGGCAGATGGGTGAATATAAAAATCTTAAGGCTGCAGAAGAGAAATAACTCTCCGTGAACAGCTTCCAAGTACAAAGTTGTGTTAAAGCTTCTAGGAGAGACGACCCAAAATGACATGTACTGAAGGAATATTGGCTCAGCCCTCTCTGGAGGCTAAAACTAGACTCCCTGATCCCTGCTTTCTTTATTAAGTCCTGGAAGATAAAGGGCACAAAATTGCTCTCCCCTGGTGCCAGAGCTCTCTCCAAGCAGGCAACTCTGAAAAATGCCATTGCTCCTCTTTTTTAATTGAGAAGAAGCCAGAGAGGTCCATCCACCTATCTCTCGTGGTCTGGCTCTCTCGCCTTCTCTCTCCAGGTAATATAGTTGCTAATGATCAAGAATGGCTCTGGTCCACCAGTGAGAATCTTCGAGTCTCCTGGGCAAGTTGAATCCACTGAAGTTCCCAGACTCTAAACTTGCTGCTTTCCTCCAGCTAGCCAATGACAAGGGTATTCCACTAAGATCATCAGCTTTGTCTGGACTCTCTGCCTTGGCAAACAACTTCTCCCTGGCTTATGAATGTTCCACAGTCCAGCCTGGCCTGCTCTCAAGGACCAACGATAGAGGACTGTCCACTCAGGATGCTTGTTTTCTAGTTTTGTTTTGTTCAGACCTGTGCAGCCTTCAGCCCCCAAAGCAGAAACCCCCACCCAGTCTAGGCTCTATCCCAACCCCTCCCACCAAAACAAGGCTTAGAAGTCATAGTCAGCAGTCTCCCATTGGGGCTCTGCAAAAGGAAGCTATTTTTAATAACAAACCCAAGTTCAAGCCAACTTTAGAAAGTCGAGCCAAGTCTCAGAAGTCATTTCAAGTGACTCTCCTAATAAAGGGCCATCGTCGGGCCCCCGGGTAGGAGTGCTGGGCATCCCTTCCCTCCCAAGGCATCACCTGGTACTCAGTGTGTACGTGTGCTCAGCTCCTCGGGGGAAGATGGAGATTCTGAGCTGAAAGGGACCTTGGAGGCCATCTAGATCAACTGCCTCCTTACACCGAAGAGGAACCGGGCTTGGAGAAACGGAGGGACTCACTCAACAGCATGAATTTAGAGAAAAGCCCAATGGGTGATGGAAGAAAGTGCCCCTCTACCTGCTGTGTAGATGTCAAAGAAAGTGGCCTTATTGGCAATATTGCCGGAGGCTTCCAGGCCTGGTCCCTTTGCAGTCACTTTGCTGGCATCACCCTGGGCTTTATCAACATTGACCTCAAACGGACTCTTGGAGATGTGCTGACCAGCGAAGAGAACCGTGACCTGCAGGAAAGAGAAAAAGTGTCTTTAGTCACAGCCAGCCCTACCGTAAAAGAACACCAATGGAAGCCGGCTGATGACCTGGGGTGGCCTTTTCTGTCCTAGCAAAGAGATGAGGAAACACTATCTCCTTCCCTTGGTGGAGAGATGGGGGGCCAGCAATACGGAGCGCTGCATGCGCTGCCAGACCTGGGTGGTTGGTTTTGCCGAAGGGTTTCTTCAATGGTGCAAAGAAAGATTTCATCAGAGTAGGAGGAGGTGACGTCTCGGGGGAAAGAAGTCATGAACTAAGTGTAATGGAATATCAGAAAGATGGAGTAAAACCTTAAAAAAATAAAAACAAGTGAAAAAAAAACCAAACCCGTTACATATAATGTTAGAGCTGGGAGGGACCTAATCGTTGGACCACAGATTCAAAGCACGAAGGGAAGACCTCAGAGGACATGTAATCATACTCCCTCATTAGAGTGAAGGAGGACAAGGAAAAGGAGGTAGGGGGAAGGAGAAGGAGAAAAATAAGGAGGAAGAAGAGGAAAAAGAGAAGGAAGAGGAGGAAGAAGGAGAAAAAGAAGGAGGAGAAAAAGAAAAGGAGGAAGAAAAAGAGAAGGAAGAGGAGGAAGGAAAAAAGAAGAGGAAAAAGAGGAGGAAGGAGAAAAAAGAGGAAGAAGAGGAGGAAGGAGAAAAATGAGGAAGAAGACAAGGAAGGAGAAAAAGAAAAGGAGGGAAAAAAGAGGAGGAGGAAGAGGAGGAGGAAGGAAAAAAAGAGGAAGAGGGTGAAGGAGAAAAAAGAGAAGGAGGAAGAAGAGGAAGAAGAGGAAGAAAAAAGAAAGGAGGAAAAGAAAGAAGAGGAGGAAGAGGAAAAAGATCAAGAATGGGGAGGAGAAGAAGAATCAGCACTTAGGTAGTGTTTCAAGATTTGCAATGGGCTTTAATTATACATTGACTGGTAATCCTCATAACAACTCTGGAGGGGAAGGAAATTCTACTATTATTCCCAGATTAGAAAACTGAGGCACAAAAATATTAAATGACGTGTCTAATATTGACACAGTGTCTGAGGAAGTATTCAGACCAAACTCAGTCTTGCCAACTTAAATACCTCCTCCCTAACTCCAAATCCATTTCAACATCAACTCCTCGTGCCATAGGGGAATAAAGTGAGGCACAAAGGGGTGTTAGAAACAGGACCAGATTCTTGGTCTCATGGCTCCCAGGTTCATGCTCTGCCCTGTCATCTCTAGTTTGACAAATACAAAGTTCAAAGTCAGGAATCCTGATGCTGAAAATGAATGGTCAAAGTATTTATATTCAAAACTCTAGATAAAAAGATGCCCCTATCCCAGGCACTCACCAATAGTTGTGGCACACCTAGAAAAAAATATAAATTTATGAAAACAACAGGAAAAAGAGACAATCATCCAAGCTGAAGAACAGCTGGCAAACCTGAAAGTCCTTCCTCAGACATCTAGGCTTGCACTCAGGGGGCAGAAATACAGTCAGTTCCACCCAGCCCTCCATAAAGATGGCACTGCATCCCTTGTAGCACTCAACTTTAAATATGTGATGGAGATGCAAAGCAGATTTCTCCCACCCAGAAAACACAGAGCAAAGAGCCCTGGCCTGGAGTTGGGAAGACCAAAGTTCAAAACTAGCCTCAGACACTTTCTAGCTGAGCTGTGACCCTGAGCAAATCATTTAAACACTGTTTGCCTCAGTTTCCTAATATGTAAAATGGGGATAATAAGAATGTCTCCCTCAAAAACTTGTTGCCAAGATCAAATGAGTTAATAACCATAAAGTGCTGAGCACAGTGCATGGCACAGAGTTAAGTGCTATGTGGAGGTCCAGTTAGTAGATGGTGCAGCCTCGACGTGAACTCTCCCTTTGAAGACCTTTCAAAGACCCAGTGGGCAGGGACCATTATGTTAATAGGAAGCCAAGGAAGAGGATGATGGATGTGATTCATTAACCAACCTCTATGGCTTTTCCAAGGCTGGGAATATGGTATTTCTGGCCCAACTTGTGGAAGAAAATATGTCAAATCTCCGCCAAAGGAAGCAGGAAAAGCTGTGGCTCTGGAGGCTGAAGCCCAGGAGGTCAGTCCCACCTCTGACATCTGAGACTTGTCTGACCTTGGGTCTCAGGTTCTTCATCTGTGAAAGGGGAGATCTGGACTTGATGGCCTCTGAGGCCCCTTCTAGCACTCATGCTCCAATCCTATGAGCCCACCATGGATTTGGGAAGGAGCTGAAATACTCCATCTCCTTCCCTTTAATGCAGAGGTGGGGGATTAGGAATGTGGAATGTTACATACATGCATACATACATACATACATGAGCATACGCATTGCTTTCTTTGGCTGAACTGCTTTTATTCCCATCACTTGTGCATCTTTATTCCAAGAGATGGGTCACTGGGAAGGGGAAAATAGAGGAATATGTGCAGAAATGAGCAGTGTATGAGAACACAAATGATATTAATACTAATGAGAACAAAACCTGAGATTTTAAGCTTGTATCCTGGGAAGATTTGTATGAACAGATGTGAAGTAAAACAAGAAGAACCACGAGAACAATACACACAATAACTCCAAAGATGTTAACAGAAAAGAACACAGTGCACCTGAATTCTATAGAATGAGGACTAAGCTTGGTCCCAAAGAAAAGAGGAAAAAATGCCCCCTCCCCATTCTTTCCCTGGGTAAGAGGGAGGCCATGGACGTGGGTCACACTGGCAGGCTCAGCTGGGACTGCTTTTTACTCTATTGTTTGTTACAAGGAATGGCCCTCTGAGTAGGGGACAAAAAGGCTCGAATGATCCCAGAATTAACAAGTTATACATTATTTAAGCTTCTCCACGAATGCCAGTGGAGTCATTTATTCATCCAGGAAACAGCGGAGTTTGGTTTTGGTTTTGGTCTTTTTGCCTTTTAGGAATCTGCTTAAAGCAAACTCAACGAGCATCCTTTGTCATGGCACGGGACGTCCAAAGGGAAGCTTAATGACTAAAACAATTAGCTGCGATCTCCGGCGTTCACCTGCGTGGGTTAAAGCTGCCTCGGCCCCATCATGCTCCAAGGCATCACCCCAGAAGCCCAAATCTTACTTTGTGAAGTCCTGTGACCTTGGGCAAATATTCCACAGAATACGTCTTGTTCTTGTCCCCGTCGGGAGTCACTTGTGCCTAGAAGCAGAAGCACCAAGAACTGTTGGAGAACGCCAAGAATAATGGAAGAAAGGGCACAGCCAGAGTCAGCATCCCGCCTGGCCAGTCCCGGCAGCCACTCACTGGCTTATTGCCTCCAGGCATCTCTTCTCCAGCAAGGGGGTTCTCCAGCCCTCAGCCAATGAGTGGCCCCAGAGGCATAAATTCACAAAAACAAAAAACTATACCAAACTCTCAATTTGTCTCTTTTAGAGAAGAGATGGGAGGCAGGAGGTCTCTTATTTGTTTTCAAACACACCCACCCACCCACATCTTTAGAGGATAAAACCTTGGAATAATGGTATCACCGCCATATTGGAAAGCGTCTACAACCAAACCATACTTTGTATTATTTTTTTAAATATAAATACATCTTCCATCTTTTATCCCCTCTTCCAAATTTCACTTTATTTTATACTTATTTATCCATATACATATTGTTTCATTGATAAAAAGTTCCATGAGGACAAGTATTATTTCATTCTTGTCTTCCTATCCCCAGCGCATCAAACAGTGCACAGCCCATACTGGGTGTCTAATAAATGCTTACTGATGTTGGCTGAGTGAGAGCTGAATCTACGCCAAGGAAATCACTCCCCCAAACAGGACGGCTAACATCCCTTTTGTCCATGTCCTTGGAGAGTCCACCCAAAGTTCTACCCAGGAAATGAGTCCATCGGCTAGTAGCTATGGATGCTCTTGGGAGAAAAAGGGGGCCAAGGCTGAAGGCAGCTGGTCTGGGTCCAGCAGAGGCACCTACTGGTCAGCCTCGTGTTCCCCACACCATGACACGCACTGACCCACAAAAGAAGTGGCACCCTCCAGCCCGCATACCTCCTCTTTGTTGCCCTCAGGGTCTTCCACAATCACCATCACGTCCCCTTGTCCAGCACTAATGGTGTCCACTGTGAACTTGGCCGGCTGCTTCACCATGTTCCCATTGGGCTCAATTCCTGTTAAATAGTCACAATATGAGTTACCAAAAATGGTCATCCGAAGGTCGTTGGGCCATTTACTCGGGCAGCGTCCAGACAACCGAAAGTCACGTGGACGAAACTGGTAGAAAAAAGCAGCCCAGCCCAGGGGGGAGCCCCAAAGTAAGAGCTGGGTTCTCGCACGTCCGTGATCTGACCATGAGTGAGAGACAACCTCACTGCCTCCAGCAAGTCTCTAAGCACTAGGAAAATGGGTGATCTGTATCCTCAGAGGGAATTTCCACACTATGCCGGTGAAATCACAGATCTGGAGCACCCACAGAAAATCATGAAGACAACCAGAAACACCCTGTAGCTGAGGAGGAGAGAAAAGTCCCCTCTGAGCCGTCTGCAGTCAGGATGTGTCTAGACTACAAGTAAGAACCTGAACGTGGTCAGGGCAAGACAGCTGCTAGAACTCGCCCAATCTCGGTGGCAGAAGAAGGTTGTCCTGAAAGTTCTGACTCGGAGAAAGTGGGTCCTTTTTTGGAGGAGAAAAGCTCCTGTCCCATGACGGAAAGATCACGGAGGATACATTTCTACCCAGCCACGACTCGGCGCCGAAGCCCTCTCGTGATACCTCCCAGCACAGCACCAACCTTGGGCTTTCAGAAGCCTTTGCCAACGGAACCGAGTTCTGGCAAGTCTTACCCATGAGAAAGGAGGCAATGAAACAGACCCCAAACTGGAAAGGGACTCGGGAAGCCACCTAAGCCAACCCTTTCATTTTACCCCTAGCACCAGTCCAACTTAGTCTCAAGAGATGATGATCAAAAGTGAGTTCCAAATGGTTTTGATTATATTAAACTAAAAGGCTTTTGTACAAACAAAAACAATGCAGCCAAAATCAGAAGGGAAACAACAAATTGGGAAAAAATCTTTATAACAAAAAACTCTGACAGGGGTCTAATTACTAAGTACTAAATACAAGGAGTTAAATCAATTGTATAAAAAGTCAAGCCATTCTCTAATTGATAAATGGGCAAGAGACATGAATAGGCAATTTTCAGGTAAAGAAATCAAAAGTATCAATAAGCACATGAGAAAGTGCTCTAAATCTCTAATAATCAGAGAAATGCAAATCAAAACAACTCTGAGGTATCACCTCACACCTAGCAAATTGGCTAAAATGAAAGAAGGGGAGAGTAATGAATGCTGGAGGGGATGTAGCAAAATCGGGACACTGATGCATTGCTGGTGGAGTTGTGAACTGATCCAACCATTCTGGCTGGCAATTTGGAATCATGCTCAAAGGGCTGTAAAAGAATGCCTGCCCTTTGATCCAGCTATACCATTGCTGGGTTTGTACCCCAAAGAGATCATAGATAAACAGACTTGTACAAAAATATTTATAGCTGCGCTTTTTGTGGTGGCAAAAAACTGGAAAAGGAGGGGATGTCCTTCAATTGGGGAATGGCTGAACAAATTGTGGTATCTGCTGGTGATGGAATATTATTGAGTTCAAAGGAATAATAAACTGGAGGAATTCCATGTAAACTGGAAAGACCTCCAGGAATTGATGCAGAGCAAAAGGAGCAGAGCCAGAAGAACTCTATACACAGAGACTGACATTCTGTGGTAAAATCGAATGTAATGGACCTCTGTACCAGCAGCAATGCAATGACCCAGGACAATTCTGAGGGATTTATGGAAAAGACGCTGCCCACATTCAGAGGAAGGACTGCAGGAGAGGAAACATATAAGAAAAACAACTGCTTGAACGCATGGGTTGAGGCGGACATGATTGGGGATGTAGACTCGAAACTACCACACCAATGTAACTATCAATAATATGGAAATAGGTCTTGATCAAGGACACATGTTAAAACCAGTGGAAATGTGCATTGGCCATGGGTGAGGGGAGAGCGGGGGGGCGAAGGGGAAAGTAGGAGCATGAATCATGTAACCATGTTAAAAATGAATATTATTAAATGGTTAAAAAAAAAAAAGTGAGTTCCAGGGGAGCAGCTGGATGGCTCAGTGGATGGAGAGCCAGGACCAGAGAAGGGAGGTCCTGACCTCAGACACTTCCTAGATGTATGACCTTGGACAAGTCACTTAGCCCCCACGGCCTATCCTTACCACTTCTCTGCCTTGAACCAATACACAGTATTGATTCCAAGATGGAAGGTAAGGGTTTAAAAAAAAAAAGTAAGTTCCAATAGGTGGTTCAGCAGAAAGAGAGCCAGACCTGGAAAGAAAGAGGAGGTCCTGGGTTCAAACCTAGCCTCAGATACTTCCTAGATGTGTGACCCTGGGCAAGTCACTTAGCCCCCATTACTTAGCCGTTGGCGCTCTTCTGCTTGGAACCAATACACAGTATTGATTCCAGGATGGCAGATAAAAAGATATTTTATCAATTACATGTAATAAATTTCCACATAAGTTTTCTAAGATGATATGCTCCAAATTTTCTCCTTTCCTCCCCATCGCAGAGATGGCAAACAATCCAATCTGGGTCATCCTTGTGTAATCATGCAAAACATACTACCATAGTGTTCATTTTTAATAAGAGAATAATCACATAAAGCAAAAACTCAAATAAACTAAAGTGAAAAAATCCTGTGCTCTGATCTGCATATGACTCCCACAATTCTTTCTCAGGAGGGGGGTCGTTTCTTTGTCCCAATTTCCTCAGATTTGTCCCAGGTCGTTGCATTGCGGAGAGGAGCCAAGTCTATCCCAGGCTGATCACTCCACAATATTGCTGCTACCGTGTCCACTGTTCTCCCAGTCTCTGCCTCAGTTCATGTACGTCAAGATAAAGATTTAAAAAAACAAACAAACAAAAAAAAGGATCCTAGAGGTCTGACGCTTTTTATTTATAGTCATTCGGAAGCTGCTGGTTAAAGGAGACCATCTGCTGAGCTGGGAAAGAACCGCAATCTGTGGCAATAAAGGGACCAGTCACACTCATAAAATCGGATTTTCTTGAATTATTATCTATCAAAAGGTTTTGCTCAGAAACACAGCTTGGAAAAGGGCTGTTGCTGTGTAGTAAAATAAACTTTTCCTCAAATAGATGAATGGCCCCACGATCTTGCTGGTCTGGACATTCCCTCTAAAGCATGGCATTTTCTAGAGTCATCATTAATCCAATTAAATTGGCATCTGAATTCAGGTAGGTTTATCTTAGCCCACTTGTTTTCACTTCTCATTCTTTTTAGCCAAGCTATCAAAAAAAAAAAAGTCCTGATCGCTGAAGAAAAGCTAAGAAGTGACATTTCTCTTGTAGAAAGAAAAGCCAACTTGCAACAACAACGAAAAGGGAAATTTTCTTTCGTTTAGTCATTGAGACTTTGCTCCCAAATGAACAGCACATTAACGCGAGGAGGATTAGCCTCATTTTCCAAGAACTTTGGCTGCTTCCATCCCTTCTGACACATAACGGGACAGGTGCAAGGCCTCGAGGGCCAGACTTTCCATGGAGGCACGGCGGCCAATCCGGTCCTGCCAACCCTGCCCGTCCCGGCTGCCTCCTAAAATAGCCGCTTCTGCTCCTCGACACAAAGGGGCCGAGCCGAGTCAAAACCGGACAAAGCTGCAGGTGAAGGAAGAGAGCACGAGCCGCCGAGTTCCTGATCTACACAGTGAGGGGCGAAGGGAACAGGAAGTGACTCACAGGGAGAGGAAGTGTGAAAGCTGGTGATAAGCTCGTCACAAACAAACCAGGATGCCCTGACCGGATTGAATCCATCTCATCGGGTTAGTCTACAGAAGCGCCGGAGCCCAACCAGGAAAGCGGGAAGGGGAGCCGGCCGAATCCTCACCCCGACTCCATCATCTCAGAGAAAGCCAAATCCTTGCCTTAGCCCTGGGGATAAAAGTCGGCCTTGGAGTCGGGACTGAGGCTCAAATCTTGCCTCTCTGAAGTGCACTAACTGGGGAAGACTCTGGGCAGGTCTTGAATTTCCTCAAAATAAGAGCAGCGACTTCATAATTTTGCTGAGTGTGAAATGAGAAAATCTATGGAGAACACTAGATAAATTTCAGCTGTCATTCATGAAAAGAAATCACCTTTGCTTTTACAATTCAAAGGCAGTGTGGGCCAGTGGATAGAGTGCTAGACTCTGAGTAAGGGAGACTGGGGGGAGATTTGAAATTGTATTACTTTTATGATGTTCTTATATATCGACATAAAATATATGTATATAGAAATACATAAGTATATTTATATACATGATTTTAATATATTGACATAAAATATATGTATGTAGAAATACATAAGTATATTTGTATACATGATTTTTATATATCGACATAAAATATGTATATAGAAATACATACGTATCTTTATATACATGATTTTATATGTTGACACATAAAATATATGTATATATAAATGCATACGTATGTTTATACATATAGTTTTTATATTTTGACATATAAAATATATATGTGCATAAATATATTTAAGTATATTCATATACATATCATATATTTTATATCAATAAATATATTTCTATGTAAATATATTTTAAGTATGGTGCATATTTTATATTGATAAACATATTTTATGTAAATATATTTTATATCAATAAGTATATTTTATATCAATATTATATTTTATGTCTTTTGTTTATATATTATATAATTTATATATCAGTAACTATTGATATATATATATTTATATAAAATATTTGTATACAAATATATTTGTGTGTATTTATTTATAAATTTTATTTAAATTTATTTTAAAATACATTTTATTATAATAACTCCCAAGTATCATGTTCTTACTATTCTATTCAGAATTATCACCAAGAGGTAAAAACTTCCTAGAAATCCAGGAAAGCTTATATGAACTGACACAGAGTGAAGTGAGCAGAACCAGGAAAACCATTTATACAATAATAACAACATTTAAAAACAAATAACTTGGAGGAGTCTGACCAAAACAAGGACCGTCTCCAGAGGACAGATGATGAAGCAGCAGACTTGGGGTACAGAATGGGGCTGGCTCTCTTTCTCTCTCTCTCTCTCTCTCTTTCTCTGTCTCTCTGTCTCTCTCTCTGTCTCTCTCTCTCTCTCTCTCTCTGTCTCTCTCTCTCTCTCTCTCTCTCTCTGTCTCTCTCTCTCCCTCTCTCTCTCTGTCTCTCTGTCTCTCTCTGTGCCTTTCTCTTTCTTTGCCTGTCTCTCTGTCTTTCTCTCTGTCTCTCTCTGTCTCTGTCTCTGTCTCTCTCTCCCTCTCTCTGTCTCTCACTCTCTCTCCTCTCTCTCCACCTGGCTCCCTCCCTCTCTCTCTCTGTCTGTCTCTCTGTCTGTCTGTCT
>NC_058130.1:20925911-20943827 GCF_016433145.1 Gracilinanus agilis | reverse complement strand
AAGGAAGGAAGAAAGAAAGAAAGAAAGAAAGAAAGAAAGAAAGAAAGAAAGAAAGAAAGAAAGAAAGAAAGAAAGAAAAAGAAAGAAAAAGAAAATATGGTTTTCCCCATCCTCCACCACAGCTCTCAGTTTCAAGTTAGATCATCAAGGGGTTCAAAGTGCTGCTACCCTCCATTTTCAATGATTCTCAGTTCTTCACCTTACTAACACTGATGGCATAATACCAGCGGTGGCAGCAGCACTCCAAAACTCTATCAGGTTTACCAAACATTTGACAGAATTGATCTTACTTGAGCTTTGAGATAATCCTGCCAAGCAGACCTTGCTACAGCCATTATTATTCCCTATGTGACAGATGATGAAATGGACTCAGACAGGTTATGTAATTTATAGGGGGTCGCAGAGCTAAAAAGTGGCCTTCGAAGCCAGGTCTCCCTGACTCCAAGTCTAACAGTCTACCCACCATGCCATCCTGCCCTCTTTAGTGATCCAACAGAGAGGTAAATCATGGACAGCCGCCATCTTGGAAGAATCCCAATGACAAGTAACCCAAAGTTTAATGGAAAGCTATATGGCAAATGTGCATTCCTAAGAAGACTTGCCTAGGAGGATCCCCGAAGACCGGAAGGACCAGAAAAGGAGGTGATCCAGCCATGGAGTGAGGAAACTCAAAAGATTGCTATCAGAATGCTATTTAAGTAGTCAAGATAATAAGGGAGCCAGAGGGCACCCTTCCCCACATATTTGGTGGATCCCCTATGGGAGATTTATGGAAATATTGAGACAGGAATTATCCAGGCTGATGAGTCATCAGTGAAAAGGTTCACCCCCACAGAAATAACAGGACCAAATATGAATAAGTAAATTTCTACGTCCTAACTCGAACACTAAGAAAAATGGAATTACAAAGAGAAAAATTAGCTATTCCTAGAAGGCTGTTTTCAAATGATATAATCCTAGCATGGCTAAAGACAACTCTATCTGTGTGTGTATACAGAAGTGTATGTGTGTGTGTAACATATGTACACATATGCCCACATAGTGTTGGTGAGTTGTGTCAACTCTTTGTGACCCCATTTCCAGATTTTCTTGACAAAGATATTAGAGTGGCTTGCCATTTCCTTTTCCAGCTCATTTGACAAATAAGGAAACTGAGGGTTAAGTGATTTACCCAAGATCACACAGCCAGTAAATGTCTGAGACTGGATTTGAACTTGAGAAGGAGTCTTCCTAACTCCATGCCACTGTACCACTTAGTACCACACACGTATATATAGATAAAATTCAGGAATCCACAGGTCATAGTTTCCAAGTTGGAAGGGGCCTGAGTCAGTTATTTGGTCCAATTCCCTAATTTCAATCACTCAATGGGTATGTATATGCATGTGTCAAAGCCTGGGCTCAACTCTCATTTTACATGAGGAAATGAAAGGCCAAAGAAGTGAACCAACTCAGAGGAGAGCTAGGATTTGAACCCAAGTCCTCCAACAAATGATCCATCACACTTTCTCCTCTCAGCTATTACTGATTAACTGGAACTACAGATACTCTCATGAATGATTGCCAGAGAAGCCACATCTTTACTATTGAGGATTCTTGCCTGACCAAATAAGGGTGATAGGTCATACCTGAGTCACATTTCACCTGGAGGAATCCAGTGAAAGGGCAAACATGAGCAATTACCAGGAAGGGGAAATTACAGCCCGTTTCCAGTTTACCTTTGGGTAAGAGCAGAGTCATACTTCATCTTTATGTCACGGATAATCCAATTAGTCAGAATGGAGGATTGTTCTAGAAGTGGAAGAACCATATGATCTAACCTCCATATTTTACAGATGAAGAAATTTAAGAGCAGAGAACACATGACTTGGCCAAGATCACCCATACTGAGGTAATCTACGTTCTCTGCCTCTGCCTCTAGCTCTTGTCACCCAATAAATCTTCCCCAACTTGGCCAAGAAATGAGGTTCATTTTGGAAAAATTGGTGTCCAAGCCAGGTCATACCATGGTTAAGCATAAGTTTCTGGTGTTGCTCCAAATCATAGCCTACCATCTTGAGGTGACCTAGAAAATTAATATCACACTAAGAAGCCAAGCCTTGCAAGTGAACACCCAAATATGCCCTATCCTGCTTCCTACAAGGAGTCTTTTTTTTTTTTAACCCTTAACTTCTGTGTATTGGCTCCTTGGTGGAAGAGTGGTAAGGGTGGGCAATGAGGGTCAAGTGACTTGCCCAGGGTCACACAGCTGGGAAGTGTCTGAGGCTGGACTTGAACCCAGGACCTCCCATCTCTAGGCCTGACTCTAAATCCACTGAGCTACCCAGCTGCCCCCTACAAGGAGTCTTAATAGAGCAAAAACACATCAAAGCAAAGTTTCTTAGCCCCCAATGATCTCACACGTTGGAATGCTCCCTAGATCTGTGATTCTCTGGTTTTTTACTAAGATTCTCTTTAGAGACCCAGCAAGATAAATGCAATACTAGAACTCCCTCTCAATATTTTTCTAGCCACGTGGTTTTAGAACTCAGTTGGGAAGATTTATCTTCCTGAGTTCAAATCTGGCCTCAGATACCAACTAGCTGGGTGACCCTGGACAAGTCACTCAACCCTATTTGCCTCAGTTTCCTCACCTATCAAATGAGCTGGAGAAGGAAATGGCAAACTCCAGGCTCTCTGCCAGGAAAATACCAAATGGGGTCACACAGAGTTGGACACAACTGAACAACAACCACTTCTGACTCCCAAACTAGCTCTCCTCCCACAGTACCTGCTGCCTTCCAATATTGCTAAGTCAAAGGGTTTCCATTTTGAGTTGTGCGTTCCTGCCACAAGACTGACAATAGAACTGTCCTGCTGCCATGCTCAGATACTGCTAAGAACCCCAAACACCTGACAAGGGGCTACAGAGGCCCCACAACTGTTCTTCACTGTCCCACTTCCCACGGCTCCAAGCCAAGAAGACTATAATCAAAATGTGCGAATTAATGAGTAGACTGATGAGTCCAGTGATTTACGGCTGGAGTTGCTATCAGGCTTAGTCATGGCCCCTGTATTACAAGCCCTCTGCTCCATTATTCTGGAAGAGGTCAACACTATCCATGCCCAGTGACTACAGAATGGCTGAATCAATGTCTGCCTTTTCATCATGGTACTAGAAAGAATACAATCAATGGAACATCCATTCTGGAGCATGGCCAATCTGTCTGATGGTGTTTAGTGGCTCAGTAGATAAAGAGTATTGGACCCAGAGTCAGGAAGACTCGAGTTCAAATTTGACCACTGACATTAACTATGTGATCCTGGGCAAGTCCCTCCCCTCTGTTTGCCTCAGTTTTCTCATCTATAAAATGAGCTGGAGAAGAAAGTGGCAAAACACTCCAGTACCTTTGCCATGGAAACCCCAATTGGGATCACAGTGTTGGTCACAACTGAAACGACTGAACAATTTTGTTTTGCCCAACTGAGCATAATTGTTACAAGGGATTTCTTTTTCTTTTTTCTTCTCAATGGACAGAGGATAGGAAGAGGAGAAAATAAGTTATAATCATCATCCTTATTCATTAGTTTAAAATTAATAAATAATAATGATGATAATGAAAGCACTTATGAAGTGCTTTAAGATTTGAGCTTCACAACAATACTTGGAAAGAGATACTATTATCTTCATTTTACAGATGAGGAAACCAAGGCTAAATGGGAGTTAAGTGACTTGCCCAGGGTAACACAAGGCCTAAAGCAGGATATGAACTCAGACCATGCTGGCTATTAATTGAGGAGGGGGTGGGAAACAAAACAATAAAAGTTATGTTTAAAAATAAATGATAAAATATTTTTTAAAAAGAAATACGGAAAGAGTTAAGCACAGGACACATATCAAGAACACAGGGTCACAGATTTGGAGACCGAAGGATCCTAAAAGGCCATCCAGTCTGGCCTCTCATTTTTCAGTTGTTCAGCATCTACTAGATGAAATAGCACCAAAGATACAAAGACAGAATGAAAAATATTCCTTGCCTTCAAGAAGCTTATATTCAGCTGGGGTGGGAGGATGGAGAAATATTTTCAAGGTATGCTAGATGAAGAAAGGATCTGAGAAGAAAGTGGCATATGATCTGAACCTTCAAGAGGACAACAGGTTCCAAGAGGAGATGGGCACCTGGTGGAGTGGAGCCGCCTTCTACTGACTGCCTTGTTCTTATTATCACGGGACCAACCCGTCTTTCTCCATCATAAGTGTCTTTGGTGACATCCTAAATACCACGTCTCCTAATTAATTCTTGCTCGGTAATGGGAGGTTTTGCAGACGGCTCTCACCTACTTCTTGCCTCCCATTACCCTTTGGGTGATCTCAACATCGGTTCTTGACATGACTCACAGCAATATAACATCACAAGAAGAATGTTGATGTTTCAAAGATGGGCCTTTGTTTCAGGGCAAAATTGAGGTCATTTAAAGGAGCTCTGCCATTTCCCAAACAATCCAATCCGCTCTCCTCATCCTGTTCAAATCTGGGCCAAAATCCTTGCCCATTTGTAACGTTTGTCTGACTGAGGGACAAACCCTCTAAGCTGTGCAACCCATTATAGCCAGCCTCTGGACAAAAGGCATTAGTCATTCATTCATTTCAGGTGTCCTATCTAATCATATGACCTTGATAGTAATAAATAATATAGGGTCTTCCTCCTTAGGAGAACCCAAAATTACACAGAAGATGGGAGATATGCTGATGTCAGAGGGCTTTCATGGCACAGGAGACACACAAAGAAATCAAGTTACGTCAATAATATTCTTCAGGGCTTTGGAACCAGTCAGTCCACCACTTATTGAGTCTAATTATGTGCCAGCTCTGGGTAAAGTGCTGGAGATATAAGGAAAGACAAAAACAGTCCATGCCCTCAAGATCGCTTTTGAATGGGGCAGATGATACGCCATTAACTTTGTACTTAGAAGATAGAGACAAGTAGTCAAATATCAATAAACAGGCTTCACACTGGCTTTGGGAGAGAATTATGAAAACAAAGAATAAGTGTAAGAAGATCCCTTTGAACACAGATTCCCTCCTCTTGATAGCAGTGACACTATTAATATCATTGTTGTTCCTTCGCTTTTTGGTTGTGTTCAACCCCCTCTTAGGATCTTCTCGGCAAAGATATTAGAGGGGATCGCCATTTCTTTCTCCAGCTCATGTTTTACAGAGGAAGAAACTGAGGCAGACAGGGTTAAGTGACCTGTCCAGGGTCGGGTCAAATGTCTAGGCTAGATTTGAACTTACAAAAGATGAATCTTCCTAACTCCAGGCCCAACACTCACTCTACTATGCCACCTCACTGGCCCACTAATACCATTAACTATGATGTTGGAAATTTGGGAGTCTTAATATTGAGATCCATGGTATAAACTTCCTGTGGATGTTTAGGGGACTTGAAAACTACATTTCCCATGATTCCTCTTGTGTAATACAGGTGGGCAGGAAGTGGGATTACGTAGACAGAGGTATAAAGTCTCAGGACTTGATTGGGACGCTCTCTTTCCTAGGAAGCAGCCAAGGGAAAGGTATGGCGGGCCATTCGAATTAGATCTTAGCAGGCACGTGGTTCTTTTTAATTATCAATATGGCTGTTAACAAAACCCTAACATCTTTAAATATATCCATCTATATTAATTTTATTTGTAACATAACTTAAGAGAATGTGACAGAAGCATGGGAAGATTTCCATGAACTGATGCAAAGCAGAAGAAAGTAGAATCTAAAGAAAGATACACACCATAACTGTAGTAATAAGCAGCAGACAAAGAGGCTTCCTTTCTCTCAGGAGAGAAGTGAGGGACTACAGGGGAAGTACACTGCATCACTGTGACAGTTGGTTTTAATGAACTCTTTGAGGATATTAACTTGTTTTTTCTTCTTTAAAATTCTTCAATAAAACTTTTTTTAGATTAACAGACAAAAGAACTACTGTGAATTCAGTAGCATAAGTGAATTTGTATTTTATTCATGCCCACAGCATCAACATACATCTGAAAAACCGTGAAGCATATGAGACATTATTTATTCAGTTGACAGATGGTATATGTTCACACCGAGTCATTTTCTGAAACACACCCACAGATCTGTGGCCGAACCACCATGGCCTGCAGGCTGACAGCCCCCCGACTTGGGCACCACCAGCTTAACTGACAAAACCCTCAAGCACCAAGTTTATAATGCCATAGCTTGTCATGCCTGACTTCCCTGGGTGTTGCCCTCACCAGCATTTATGAAAGGGCAAGTGTCCCAAAATAGAATTTTCCTCAGAAGTTTCTGATGGAAAAGTGCACAGTATTTATTCACTAGAAAGCTCTGATTGTTGGGTCCCTAAAAAGGGCGAGGAAAACTAGTATTTAATGAAATCCAAGAGCTACGACCTTCCTAGCACACACTATTCTCCAATTCAACTCACCATCCCCAGGAGCCTAGAGTTAAGTTTCCATCATCCAAATAAAATAATTTCTTTGCTTTAAAATATATTTTTTAAAGGATCATAATATCTCCAGCTGGAAGGGACCTCAAAAATAAGCCAGTCCGGCCCCTTCATTTTAAAGATGAAGAAACTGAGGCCCAGAGAAGCAAAGTCATGTCAGTAATTCATTCCTCTCCTCATTCCCTTTGGTAAAAATCAAGCCCCATTGGGTCAGACCAGGAAAGTAGCTTTTAGGTGGTAGGAAGGCAATTAAGTTCACTTCACAGATGTCTACAATTTGATGATGAGTATCCAAAGTCACATGGATTGTAATCGAGAGAGAAGCCAGCACGAACTGGAGAATAATAGGCTAAACACATGGTTTTAGGCTCTTCCCAAACTCCATGGACCATGTCCAGGAAGATACTGAGCCCTCCCAAGTATCATTAAAGAGCTTAGAAATTTGTGTTGCCATTCAGGTTGCACAGACCAACCAAGTGATAAAGATGGCGGCCACATGAACGGGGAGAACCGGTGGAAGCTGGAAACTCGATCGGTATCACGGTCCCCTCAAGCTGATTTAAGATGATGGAAACAGTAAAGAGTATCCCCTCATTTTTGTTGAAAACCTTGAGTATGGATGTTCTTAAATAAGAACGACTGCCATGAGAATTTACCTAATGAATGAGGACATCCCCACTGGGACGCCAAAGAATCATTGGCAGGATCTCCAGCCAACTCATCTTAGGAAAACCCGAAGCCAGCCCAGCCTCAGAACAGAACACCTGCAGTGCCCATAACCGGGCCAGCCAACAGCTACTAAGTTCATAGCAGGACTCTTGTGGACTCGCAGGCAGCTGATGCTGGGGCAGCCAAGCCCAGTGGTCAGCTGGATCCGTCTGGGTCTGAGAGGAAACCGTGCCTCACTGACGGAAAGACATTTATTTCCCTTTCTTCTGAAATAAAGCTGGCTAGCATTTCCTAAAGAAACACGGCCAAGCAGATGAGAAATCACGCTTCGGGTCCAGGACAACTTGAACTCGGACGGTCCCATCCCACCCTTCTCCAAGCAGGAGGGCAGAATTCAGGAGGCGCTAGAGAGGGGGAATCGGGGGCCCCAGCTCCGCTAGACTGCCCCAACTTCTTGGTTCTTTAAGAACTGCCCAAGAAGGAGGAGTTATTTTACGTCAAATAGATGGACAGAAATATAGAGATACATAAAGAACTCTGATCTGTGCAATGACCCATTGTGGCATCAAAGAACTGACCTCCCACTTGAAGGGGGAAGGGATGGACCGGACGACGGGGGCCGAAGGGGGCCAAAGAACAAGGCCTGACCTGCTTCCCTTGACTTGTTCATTTGGTAATCAGCAGGGTTGGTGGGAGGGCTGGAAAGGAAGAAGGGAGATCCTGGGGAAGTAGAAAGAGTCTTACAAAGCAATAAATAAATGGATAAGTAGATAAGAGTGTTCATATTGTGTATTAATATACATGTAGGTGGATATAAAAATGTGTTCTTATAGATACATGTAGGGCTATAGTTCTATGCATATGTATGTGCTACGTAAATAAAAGTATATTATATGTGAATGGATAGCATATGCACGTATGTATAATATGTTTGTGTGACTCAACAACTCATCCTGGATTCTTCAAGAAGAAAAAATGTGATCTACATTTCCAAGCCTGGTTTTTTTTTTCACTTAACCCAGCTCAGTTTGTTTCCTCATCTGTAAAATGGGTTGAATCCACCTCCCAGGATTGTTTTAGAGCTCAAATACTATTATATCAATGAAGCCGACTGCGAACCTTGTAGCTCTGCAGTTACAGTTATAGTCGGGCCTTCTTGTGTCCCTGCCAGGAAGCAAACAGCGGTTCGAGGCCGTTAGCTGAATCCTGGACCGAGCCCCGGACCAAGGTCCTTGGGACAGCCTGACTCGGGCTAAGCTGAAGCAAGTCGTCCTCTCCCAGGCCGGCAGGCTCGGTGGGGACAGCCCTTCGGAGAGGCAAGTTCTCAAGGCTCTCCTCTTCCAGGATCTGAGTCACCCCACGCTGCTCAAACCAGCAGCGAAGAGGGAATTGTGCTCAGAATCATCCCTCAGCAAAAAGCCCACAAGGAAAAGAGCTGGGAGACTCCAGAGGCTGCAGGCAGAGGGATTCGGGGAGGCCTCCAGACTTCCCTTTAAAATCGGCGGTCCAGTGAGATGGAGGCTGGATAGGATGCCCAAAGTCCTGGATTCAGATGCTGGCACAAATGGCCGTGTAACCTTTGGAGCCCTTTTCGCTGGGCATGCTTTCTTCCTCTGTTCCCCTGACCAGAAGAGAAGACCAGGAGAAAACCCCACAATGGCCTGGAGTTCCCGTGTGGCACTGACCATCTCATAATCTACGGAGCTCAGTTTCCTTCGCTGTAAAAAGAGGGGGTTAACGAGAAGACTCGACTAAGGTCCCTTCTGTTTCTCGCTCTACGGCCCTTTGAGCTTGTAACTAGGATGGACCAACTCGCCAGACCATCAAAGCCTCCCAGCTGAGTATCCCACAGACGTCGCACAAGGACGAGACCGATGACCTCCCTGGCACAATGGGAAGGAAAGAAAACTCTCCATCCAACGGCCAGGTGACCTTAAGCGGGTCACTTAACTTCCGGGAGACTCTGTTTCTCCATGGTAAAAAGGGCTCATCCCTGTCCTGCCCATCTCCAGGGGGCTGCTCAGAAAATCAATTCAGGTCATGTTGAAAGTGAGTAAAGAACACAACAGACAAGGGTGGGGGTCTAAATATTATCTAGAAAAGTCGGGCAAAATGGCGGGCCAACCAGAGGCCAAGCTGCCGTGTTCCATCTGCCCTTCCTGGTGGGCTCCCACCCCATCTTTTCAGACCCACACTCAGGCCATCCGCTGCCTTCCCCAGCCCCGATGCCCCTCTACCTGCTATCTTTCCCCCATTGAATATAAACTCTCTGAAGGCAAGGACTGTCTTTTCATATCTGCATCCTGAGCTTGGCACATCAGAAGCATTTAATAAATGCTTTTTCTCATTCTTCCACCCAGTTTTATTCAATTTACCAGGCTGTAACAAGGAGGTGTGACCCTGGGCAAGTCATTTAACTCTGCCTCAGTTTCCACACCTGTAAAATGAGCTGGAGAAGGAAATGGCCAACCACACCGGTATCTTTGCCAAGAAAACCCCAAATGGGGTCACAAAGAGTCCGACACGGCTGAAAATAACTAAACGCACACGTGTAAGTGTTACATACTGTATATTTCTTTAATTTTGACAAAGACCTGGATTTGAATCCCAGTTCTGTTTACTACGTACAGAACAGGGGTCCTCGTTTCGCAAGAAGGAGTTGGGCTAGACTACTTCTAAATCGACACTCCCCCAAGAATGCTGTCATTCTTAAAACTGCTAAACAAAGGGGGAAATCTGCCCAAAGAGCATGGAGTCCAAGAAAAAAAATAACAACCAAAATTCTTAATGTAAAAAGTCTTGACGAGGAGCCCAGCCGAGAGAAATCCCAAGTAATTTATAACTTCTGGCTCTCCCTACAGCTCACGGCAACCCAGGAATGAAGACGTCCCACCTCGGGGGACCGCGGTGGGGAACGAAGCTCTCCTCTCTCCTCGGGCTTTCCACATATTTGTGACGTCAAAGATTCTTTCCACATCCGACCGTGGAGCTTCCCCATTCGC
Organism: Gracilinanus agilis; assembly: GCF_016433145.1. Lineage (NCBI taxonomy): Eukaryota > Metazoa > Chordata > Mammalia > Didelphimorphia > Didelphidae > Gracilinanus > Gracilinanus agilis. Next base: position 20,933,692 of record NC_058130.1, on the reverse strand, counting down.
TGGACGTGTCCCCCTCGGGCCAGGCTAAGGGTCCTTCCAATTTGGCTGCATTCGTGAGGCGCCCGGCAAGTCACTCTGATTATCTACAGCGAAGATCTCCGTTGGGCCAACAACGCTTCCAAACTACTCCTCCAACTCTACTCCTCCTGGGCTGCTTTCAAAGAGAAGCAAGTGGCTTCCCACCCTCTGGGGCCCAAAAGAAGGTCGGCCCCCTGGGCGGCAGTTCTCTTCATCCCTGTATCCCAGAGCCTGGCATCGAGTCGGTATTTATTAAAAGAAGAATAGCATAATCCAATCAACAAAGCAATCCCTATGGGCCAAGGCCGGTGTAAGGGGACTTGGGACACAAAGCCGGACACAATCTCTGTCCTCAAAGAGCTTCCATTCATTGGATCCCAGATTTCAGAGGCCGTTTAGTACAATCTCCTCATTATACAGAAAAAGAAACTGAGGCCCTGGGAGTTAAATGACTTACCCAGGGTCACAGAGAAAACAAAGGACAAAGATCGAGTCCAAGAGGCAATTTCTAAACCAAATCATTCAGTTTATAGAGAAGGAAACGGAGGCTTGCTACGATCATCAACTGCCGTCTACATTTATATACTATTTTGAGGTGTACAGAGTGTGTTATATACATGATTTTGTTTGGCCCCCACAATCACTCTGTAGCATTATTACCCCCATTTTACAAGTGGGGAAACTGAGGATCATTGAGATTAAATAACTTGTCTACCACCACCCAATTCTCCAACGACAAAAAGCCAGGGGTCGCTCCTCATCATCCAAATGCCAATGCATTCAAGCGGCAATGGGAGGCCAAGTTACGGAAGGGACAAGATGGCGCCATGAGTGGACTCAAGAAGTAAAGAGGCAGAGGGGGCAGCTGGGTAGCTCAGTGGATTGAGAACCAGGCCTAGAGATGGGAGGTCCTAGGTTCAAATCCAGCCTCAGACACTTCCCAGCTGTGTGACCCTGGGCAAGTCACTTGATCCCCATTGCCCACCCTTACCACTCTTCCACCTAAGAGTCAATACACAGAAGTTAAGGGTTAAAAAAAAAAAAAAGAAGTAAAGAGGCAGAGGGGGCAGCTGGGTGGCTCAGTGGATAAAGAACCATTTTAGAGACACTTCCTAGCTGGGTGGCCCTAGACAAGTCACTTACACTGCCTATGCCTTGGAACTAAGACACAGTATTCATTCTAAGATGGAAGATCAAAATTTGGGGGATTTTTTTAAAGCAGAAGAAGAAGTAAACAGCCAGTCAGCTGCCCAGGACCCTGAATCAAACCCCTGAGCTCTGTCTGCTAAATAATTACCCCAGTGCACCACACTGGGGATGCTAGATTAGGCCTGATAGAATCAAGATGTGGCTCCTCAGAATTCTGCTCAATGGAACAGTTTGCTCTATTCAACGGGGGCCACCCCCTCTGCTCCAGCAGATTCCAGGGTCCCCCTATGGGGAGGCTGCGGCTGGCGGAGAAACAGACCCAAGATCCATAAATCCAACTCAAAATGCAAGTTCTTTAAAAAAAAAAATGACTAAAACCAGAGCTCTCTTGTTTTTGATACTAAGGCTCCAAGAACAAGGAAAATTTAAATTAAAGGAACCAGATTTTAAATCAAGAAATCATCAGTCGTTTTTGTTTCATGCTGGAAGCCTCCTCTGCTCAGTTCTAGCCACCCGACTGCCCTCAAGCCCCACCTTATCTAATAAGGAAGAACCAGATCATGCTGGAGTCACTCTTGAGCAGATGACCTTCGGCTTTTTGGCACAATAGTCTGTGGGATTCATTACAGACAGGGCCAGGTTGTTTGTTTGAACCAACAAAACTAGGTCCTGGGTTCAAATAGGAACTCAGACACTTGTGAAATTCTCAGGGTAGAGTGAAAAGTCTTATCTCAAGAGCCAGAGGGTGTGAGTTCAAATCTCAGCCCCATGTTGTTTATTACCAGTTTGATGTTGGGCAAATTTCTCCTTTACCTGGTCTCAATGCTTTCTCTATAAAATAACGAGGCTGGGCAAGGCTCTAAGCTCCCCCCTGGCTCCAGAACCAGGCTGAACTCATCTAAGCCAGGAACGAGATCCTAAAAGGAAATGCACAGCCCAGTCTTAGAAGTCCCCCGGTTCAACCCCTTTCCTTTGAGGCACTGTGATCAGAAAGCTGCACTGGCTTCACCCCCAGCCCCACCCTGACACCCAGAACAACTCATCCTGAAACTAAAAACAACTTTGAATTCTCTTTCCCAGGGACAAATGATAGCCCCAAACTGAAACCCCTGAGTTTTCTCTTGAAATAAAAAGTTTCCAAGCAGTCCCGACAAATGAAAAAAGCCAAATCTCTCTCTCCAAAGCTACCAAGAGGATATAGATATCTCTGCAAAGTTATATTAGAGAATTAAGCTAGGGATACCATTTTTAATAGGCATCCCAAAGACCTGGTGGGAACAAGAAATAATGAATAGAAGGTTGGGAAGACCTGGATTCAAGTCCTGCCTCTGGCAGATCGATCAATCAATAAACATTTATTAAAGCACCTACTATGTTCTAAGCAAGATGCAAGATAATCCCTGCCCTCCAGAAGTTTATAATCTAAACAAGGGAGACAACATGCAAACCAGTATTAAAAAAGGAAGCTCTATGTTGGATAAACTAGAATAACTAAAAGAAAGAAAACATTAGAATTAAGAGGGTTAGAGTTAGAGCTTCCAACAGAAGGAAGAATTTTATTTGGGACTTAAAGGAAGTCAGAGATTGGTCAACTAATTGGGAAAGAGTTTCATGACCAAAAAAATAGAACTATGTGTTGCTTTTTTAAAGAATCCAGTGCTTATTCTGGAGAAAGAACAAAAGGTCCTGTTAGTAGTTTAGCAAGACCAACTAAACCTAAAGGGAACAGAATATGACTATAAAGGTTAAAAGGCTCCACCACATGGAATACTATTGTGCTATAAGAATGATGAACAGGATAACTTCAGAAAGAGTTGGAAAGACCTATATGACTACAGCAGAGTGAATAAGTAGAACCAGGAGAGCATGGTACACAGTAACAGTAATATTGTGGGATGATTAACTGTGAAACACTTAGCAACTCTGAGTGATACAGTAATCCAGGACAATTCTGACAGACTTGTGACAAAGAATGCCATCCACCTCCAGAGAAAGAACTGTAGGAATTGGAATGCCGATCAAAGCATGCAATTTTTTGCTTTATTTGGATTTTTGATTATTCTCTTACAAAAATGAAGAATATGGAAATATGTATTACATGATAAAACATGTAAAACCCAGATTGAATTGCTTGCCAGTTCCAGGAGGAGAGAGGGAGACAATGTGGACCATAAAACTTCAGATAATTTGTTATTACATATAATGGGTAAATTTAAAAAAAAAAAAAAAGGTTCTTTCACCAAAAACTCAAAACATCCCATAAACAATCAACTCACTTTAAGCCAGATTCATAGGAACAAAAATTGGTGGCCTTGAGGACTGAAATAGTCTGGAGGAATAGTTTTATTCACTAAAATGGCTCCTAAGAAGGGGGTTCTGGTGACCCCTGGCCAGCTATCTCTGGTTTACATGTCACCAGAATAGTTACTTCTAGCCTCCCACTCACTTCAACTATTACGACACGAATTGGCTTATTCTACACTAGGCGTGGACTCTAGATAAGGGTCTAGGACCTGAGATTTTATGAGTACAAGGAATGCCCCAGTAATTCCACAGCTATTCCTCCCTACCTTTGACTTGGGAGATTTGGAGAGATGCCCAAAGCACGGAGAAATTAAGGGGCTAATCTACAGCTACACAACTAGAGTCTTCTTGGCTTCAGGGTCAAAACTACATCCACTATGACATACTGTGGAAGCCTTTGAGGGCATGATGAAGGCAAGACTCAATTAGAGGCCACTCTGCATGGAGCCTTGGAAATCAGAGACCTGAGTTCAAATCTAGACTCAGACCCTGGTTTCATCTCTTTCATCCTCCCTTTTTCTTTCTAGTAAAATGTGGATAATAATAGCACCCCTGCTAGCTGGGAAGTCCACGGCACCAATGGCACCTCTCTCCTTATCTGGACTTCTAGGGAATTCCTAGCTCTTCTTCAGGGTCACTCCCTTGGACAAATACAACTGGCAAAGGACCATCCCTATGCCAAAAAGCTTGCTCGAAGCTAAGTCTCTCCATAGTAAGTTCTCACCTGCCTATGAGGAAGGTAGACATGTAGGACCCTGACCCAGGATTCTTTCTCTGCAGCCAAAAACAAGGCACCATAAACCAAAATCTCTACTTACTTAAATAGTTAATAATCTAAGAATCTATCATTCTCGGGGCCAAGAAGCCTATGGATGTGGGACTTTCTCCAGCCTGGGAAAGCACAGATTACATAGTCAGCACACACCATAACTTTAAGAGGAATTTTACACCTAAAAGGAGTTTGAGAAGGGGCTGAAGGACTTTGAGGAACAGTTCCTGAATTCTTATTTTAATAAACTTACTCCCCCAAATCATTTTTCAATAAAACACCGTACAGACTGGAGATGGAGGCTGATGAGGAGTGCAGATATGGGGCTTCTACAAGTTTCATGTCAACTATTACAATAATAACATGGCAGGGGGAGGCAACCAGTGATTTCCTTGATGTAGGAAGGAAACTCCCTCTTCCGAGGCAGGTCAGTACCTGCTCTGAAACTTGTGGTTTTGAGAGAGCTACCTGGGATACAGAGAGGATAAGCGACTTCCCCTGGGTCACACGGCAGGACTTGAATCTAAGACCGAAGGCCAGTTCGCTGTCCACTTACTACCCTGATGCTTTATAATCCTAACAACTCGTATCTCATTTGAAGATATTTTCACAACCGCCAGAAGAGGCAGGGATGATGTATGTTATTCCTGTTTTAAAGAGAAGGAAATCAAGGGTCATGGAGATGTATGACTTTGGGTAAGTCATTTCAATCCATAAGTGTCAGAGCCAGGATACGAGCATGGAAAACACCCCTACAAGACTCCCCCACACACAGAACGCATTCAGACCAAGGTCTCTAGAACTAAGAAAGCTGACAGGGGATAGGAATCAGTGCCACACAAATGATTGTGCGTGGCTAAATTTATTTTAGATATGACTAAGTAGCCTTTAGTTTATAGCCCTTGAGATTCCTCATGTCCATTAAATGATTTTTAAAATAAGTTAACATTTTATTTAACTTAATTTAATTTTAATTTTTAAAATTTTAATAATTTTAATATATATATGGGCTGAGTCGATCAGTAAGCATGTATTAAGTGCCTACTGTATGCCAGGCACTGTCCTAAGTGCTGAGGGTATAGAAAAAGCAAAAGCTAGTCCCTGCCCTCAAGAAGCTCACAATCTAATGGGGAAAGCAACCTGAAAACAACCATGCAGAAACAAAATATCTACTGGCTGAATTAGAAATCAGCAGCAGAGAAAAGGCTCAGCAAGGACACTTGGGGCACGTTCTTACCTGAAGACTCTCTGGGACCACCATTAAAGTTATTAATAATAACAATAATAATAATAATACCCTGGACAGTCTGGATTCAGAAACAAAGGTCCAGAGTTCGAAACCCAGCTCAGTCACTTAGCAGCTCATTTGGCAAATCACTTCCAAGCTCTGGACCGCCACATCTTCATCACCATCATGAGAGGGTTGGACTAGATGACCTGGGAGACACCTCGATGAATGAAGGAAGGTCCTGCCCAGCTCTGCCTCACCTTTATCCATGACTCAACCTATAATTCTATGAACTTGTTCTCTTGGTATAAATGGAACCTAATCTAAAGGTCATCAAGCCTCTCTTTAAAGACGTTTAACGAGGAGCAACTCTCTACTTCACAAGGCAACTTATTCCATCTTCTGACAGCTCTAATTACTAGAGAAAGGGATAAGGACCGGAGCTGTGATTTCACTGGTAATGAGAACTTTCAAGTGAGGAATCTTCCCCCACCAATGTAGGTCAGCACTTTTCTTGGCAATTCATGCAGTGGGTAGAGCTCTGGGCTTGGATTAAAAAAGATTCATCTTTCTGAGTTCAAATCTAACCTCAGAAATGTACTACCTGCGTGACTCTGGACAAGTCACTTAACACCATTTGCCTCAGTTTCTTCATCAGTCCTATGAGCTGGAGAAGGAAATGGCAAACCACTCCAGTATCTTTACCAAGAAAACCCCAAAATGCGGTCACAAAGAATCATGCTTAACTGTAAAACAAAACAAAAAAAATTGCCTTCCAGTTGCCTAGAGTTCTATAAAGTTAAATGACTTACCCAGGGTCACATAGCCAGGATGAACATCATAGATTTAGATCTGGAAGGAATGTTCGAGACCAGCTAATCCAATTCCCTATTTTTTACAGATAAGGAAATTAATGCTGAGGAAGCTTAAGTCAGTCAGTTGATAAATATTTATTAAAAGTCCTACTATGTGTGAGACTCTGTACTAAGCACCATCAATAAAAAAATGGCAAAAGCTGGTCCCTGCCCTCCAGGAACTCAAAATCTAAGGAAGAGAACATGCAAACAACTATGTACAGACAATTTATGTGTAGCACAAATAGGAAATCATCAGCAAAGGGAAAGCACTAGAATTAAGAGGGATTGGGAATGGAAAGTAGAACTCACATCCTGGTTTTCTTGTCTTTGAAGCCACCTCCCTTATCCATGACATTATGGCCTCTAATTTAAAGACATCCCCTCCTAAGTCAGCTGAATGTCCTTCCTGCTCACCTGCCATACTGCCCTATTCTTAAAAAATAAATATACTTGTGACATCCTATCCAAGACCCAAACTCTTTAGTATCATAGACAAGCCCGGCTTTGATGGGTGGCATCCTTCAGGCACTATGTGACACAACAGAATCTCAGCAGAGCACAAGAGGCTGCGGAGAGACCCTCGGGCTGGATAGAAGAAATCCTAGACATTGATTTGGGGTAGTAGAGTCAGTGGGATCTGTAGCGACCTAATAATCCAACACCACCCATTTTACAGAAGAGGAAAAAGAAGGCCAAGAGGAGCAAAGAGACCACCCAACTAGACTTGAATCTGGGTCTCCCAACTCCCAATTCTTGGCTCTTTCTAAGACCAGAATGCCTACCAGCTTAGCCTTTTTCTTTACAATGAGACAATATATTAGACTGAAAAGCAATTCATAGGTTTATAGACTTAAAGAGTTGGAAGGGGCCATAGAGACCGTGTAGTCTTCCCCCTCCACACACTTTACAGATGAAGAAGCAGAAGTAGAGAAAGGCTCATAGATTTCAAAGTCACTCAGGGAGTTTCAACCCCCATCCAAATTTAATTCTTTTTTCACTATACCATGAAATAAACAGGTGTTAAGCAAGTGCTGTTGGGAGGACTCCAGTGACTCAGAAACAGAGCTGGAGACAGCTGGGTAGCTCAGTGGATAGAGAGCCAGACCTGGAGACAGGAGGTCCTGGATTAAAATCAGGCCTCCAACACTTCCTAGCTATGTGACCCTGGGCAAGTCACTTAATCCTCACTGCTTAGCCCTTACCACCCTTCTGCTTTGGAACCAATATACAGTATTGATTCTAACATAGAAGGTGGTAAGGTAAGGTAAGGTAAAGTAAGGAAAGGTAAGGTAGGTAGGGTAAGAAAAGAGAAAAGGAGAAGAGAAGAGAGAAAAGGAGAAGAGAAGAGAAGAGAAGAGAAGAGAAGAGAAGAGAAGAGAAGAGAAGAGAAGAGAAGAGAAGAGAAGAGAAGAGAAGAGAAGAGAAGAGAAGAGAAGAGAAGAGAAGAGAAGAGAAG
>NC_058130.1:20901021-20925554 GCF_016433145.1 Gracilinanus agilis | reverse complement strand
GGAAGGAAGGAAGGAAGGAAGGAAGGAAGGAAGGAAGGAAGGAAGGAAGGAAGGAAGGAAGGAAGGAAGGAAAGAAGGAAGGAAGGAAGGAAGGCAGAAAAAAAGAAAGAAAAAAAGAAAGAAACTAAGAAAGATCAGATGTCCAGCTGGAATTTCCAGCTGGTACTAAAAGGCGAGGAAGCCCGCCAGCTGAGCCCCAGTCACAGGGCCATAGTTTCCAGATCCTGAACTGCACAGAGGCGAGTCCCCTCTCCACTGAAGGCCACGTCCAATCCGAGTTCAGGCATGGTTAACTCGCAGGGCAGCTCTCTCCTTGTAAAGTGATGGGCTAATTAGTAAGTCATTTGTGCAGCATTAGGAGAAGTATATAATTGCTTTCAGAGAATCAACCTGTCTGGACAGATCGTGCCTTATAAAAATTCAGTCAATGGCCAACTCCTCCCTCTCTCCCCCATCAGCCCCCGACACATGGAATATGGGTGTCCTGTTGAGTAACATGGGAATTAGCAAATAATCAAATTGTCAGCATAAAGGTGACTAAGGAATTGTCCCCTCTGCAGCTACCAGCCAGAACCCCTCCTTAAGTGGGGTCTGGCGCTGAAGTCCGATTCCTGGCTCTGTGAATTAGGAAGTCACTTTGCCCTGATGGTCTCAGTTTCACCTTCTGGAAAATGAGGGTTGGAAGAGGCTAGACCAGATGATCTCAATGGTTCTTTCCAGTTCAAAATCTTAAGAATAACTCAACTGGGTGAGCTCCTTGATTGGGTGACACTGCCTCGTCTAAGAAGGAGTTGAGGGCTTACTCAGGGGGCTGGATTTGGAGTCAGAGAACCTGGGTTCCAATCTCAATTGTGCTGTGTGACCTTGGGTAAGTCCCCTCATGGGTCCTCAGGGTCACCTTCTGTAAAATGCGGGAGAGGCTGGACGAGATGACTCTGGAGTTCTTTCTAGCTCTAAATGTCAGGAATATTACTCAACTGGGTTGACGCCACTAATTGGGTTGGCCCCGTCCTACCTAACAAAGGGGTTGTGGGCTCCCTCACAGGACTGGATGGATTCAAATTTCAGTTCTGCTGTGCACCCTTGGGTGAGCCGATTCATCTCTCAGAGCAGAATTTCTTCATCTTTATGAAATGAGGTCAGACCAAATGACTTCTATCCCGTGATCCTCCGAGGAATGGAAACTCTTCTACAAACCAACTTGCCTCAACAGTCTTCATGGGCTTAAAATAGGTTCCAAATCAGAGGTAAAAAAAGGGAAGAAGATGGAAAATCGCTTGGGTCCAGGCGGCCTCCCTCTCCCCAAACTGCCAGACGGGGGCTCCCACAGCCGGACTGCCCCAGAGTGGACAACGGGAAGCCAACTGGTCCCGAGGACGGATTTCTTCGGCCAGCCTGAGTATTCTGAATCTCGGCGCGTCCCCTCTCGCCTCCCCCAGCCTCGGGCCGCACCTAAGACTCTCTACCAATTCTGACAACACCTTTCCCAGCAATCCCCCTCCAAGCCCTGCCAAGTCCTCTCAACTTTCCAAGGCATTTGGCCAAGGGAGGGAGGCCGGGCGGCCCAGACCTCCTTAGAAATGGGCTGTTAATGAGGGCTTGGAAGGCAGGGCAGTGACGCCATCCACGGGAGGTCCTCGAGTGCTTCCTGTCGTCCCAAATCCCTTCACCTGTGAAACTGAACTTCTACTTATGGCCAAGGCAGAAAGCCTGCTCGGGAGCCCCTTCCCGAGTCCTCCAAGCTCCCTTTTCCAATGCTGACATCATGGACGGCTTCTGACGACGGGTCCCAGGAGCCCGTCGGGCCCCTCTAATCCTGAGCTAAAGCTCATTCCGGAGGAGTGAGGTCACCCCCGCTGGGGGCTGAAGCTCTCGTCCCCCCAAGGACCCCGGCTCTGCCTTTCGCCCCTCGGTGGCTAAGAGCCGACCGCCACGCTCGTGCTGCCCCTCTTTTTAGGGGTCCTCGTCAGCCTCCCCTCCAAAGCCACCCGAAGACGATCTTAGAAATAATTTCTAAAAAAACAGCTTTAAGCATTGGAGATAACTAAAGCCAAAAACTTCCCAAAAATTAGAGCTAAAAGCAAACAGGTTTAGCGTTTCCTGAAGTTTGACGGTTAAAGGAACGTCGTCGAGAGAGAATCCCGTCGGAGCCCCACGCTGAGTCTGGGGGGCCATTTGTCAGCTGTCTCTGAATCAGGAACTTAAAAAAAAAATGATTCCAGCAGCCCCAGCCAGAAGCGAGTGATGGAGAGCTAAAGAGGGATGACTTGAACATCGGCAGCCTTTTCAGATCTCAGCTCTGTACATTCGTCAGCTTTATTCCAGGAAGGACACCTTTCAAGAATGAGCTGGGGGGGGGGGCAGCTGGGTAGCTCAGTGGAGGGAGAGCCAGACCTGGAGAGGGGAGGTCCTGGGTTCAAATCTGGCCTCAGACACTTCCCAGCTGTATGACCCTGGGCAAGTCGCTTGACCCCCATTGCCCACCCTTACCACTCTTCCACCTAGGAGCCAATACACAGTATTGACTCTAAGATGGAAGGTGAGGGTTTAAAAAAAAAAAAATGAGCTGGAGGGGCAGCTGGGTAGCTCAGTGGATGGAGAGTCAGGCCTAGAGATGGGAGGTCCTAGGTTCAAATCTGGCCTCAGACACTTCCCAGCTGTGTGACCCTGGGCAAGTCCCTTCACCCCATTGCCCACCCTTACCACTCTTCTGCCTTGGAGCCAATACACAGAAGTTAAGGGTTTAAAAAAAAAAAGAATGAGCCAGAGTCAGATGGGATGGGCTCTGAAATGGGCTGAAAAGAAGCACTTTAAGGCAGGTGTTCTTAGATTTTGATTTTCTATGTCTGTTCTCCCTTTGGCTGTCTAGTGAAGCCCCCCCCCCCCCCCCCCCGTGGACCCCTTCGCAGTAGGTAGAATGCTTTCGAATGTATAAAATACTTACGATTACAAAGGAGGCCGATTACAAGAAATACAGTGATATTAAAAAAAAAAATTTTTAAGTAGAAAAGCAGATTCCTGGATCTGGGCTTCCAATGCAGAGAGGAAGCTGGCTTCGCAGAGGGAGCTGGACCGGGAAATCCTTGCAAAGCCAAGAATTAGTTTGTAAAGTAATTCTCCTTCCCCAGCTCATCTGTCTCAGAGCTATTAACTTAACAGAAAAAATCAAACATACCTATGCAGAATTGTGTGATGTAGCATTACGATTAATGAATTGAAACTCAGCAGACCCGAGTTCAAATCTCAGCTCTGCTACTTAATGTTCAAAGTGGGGTACAAACATTTATTAATTTATTACATTATTATTTATTTGTTATAATTATATTAATAATTAACTTTCTAGCATATATTGCCTATTTATATATAATTAATTATAAGCTAAATTATTAGTCCTTAATTTATTAATTATTCAGCACCTATTATGTGCCAGGGACTATGCTAAGCACTTTACAGAAATTATCTCATTTGATCCTTAGGCAAATCCCTCACTGCTTTCCACCTCAGTTTCCTTTTCTGTAAGGTTTCTTTTAGCTCTAAATCTATGACAAATATTTATTTTTATAACCTGAAGCCTGGAAAGAAGCAAAATAAGGTAAAGAAGAAACTAGCAAAGGTTTGGGCCCTAGAAAACTAATGAGATACTGAATTCTCAGGAGAGGCAGCTACATGGCATAGTGGATGGAGCACTGAACTGGGAATCGGGAAGACACATCTTCCCAAGTTCAAATCCAACCTTAGACTCGTCCCAGCTGTGTGACCCTGAGCAAGTCACTTCATTCTGTTGGCCTCAGTTTCCTCATCTGCAAAATGAGTAGAGAAGGAAATGGCAAACCACTCTGGGATTTCTCCCAAGAAAACCTGAAATGGAATCATGAAGAGTCAGACACGACTGAAAACAAGTGAACTTTCTGATTTTAAAGCCCAGCCACCACGCTTCCCTGATGGTTCTGGCCTTTGTTTCCTCAGGTGTAAAATGGGGAGATGACCACAACATTTAAGGGTTGGAAGAGGCCATCCCATTCCATCCTTTCCCAAAAGGATTCCCTCTACAAGTTCCCATCTGGCCTCTGCTTGAAGACTCTCAAGGGAAGAGAAGCCACCATTTACTGAAGAAGCCCATTCCATCACAGAGGCATGGAGTGCCTGCCCCTGGGGCTCTCCTACAGCTCAAATGCCCTCAGGAATGGAAAACTCTTGGCAAAGCTTCAAGCATTGCCTCAAGGTTAGTTATCCCCTGCAATCCAAGATGGCGGCATGAACACCAGCTTTGGGAAGTAGCAGTATTAGTTATCACGAAATGGGTGCAGACCAACAGAGTGGCCTTCCTGAAAGAGGAGGACACCCACAGCATACTTCCAAATTCACCCAACCCCCCAGGGTTGAGGAATTCAGTAAGAGAAAAACACTACTGTGTGTTCTCCAAGGCACAAGCTCTGAAAGTTTCTCACCTGACAGTTGCAAGGCGTCTCCAATTTGATTTCATTCAAACTACATTCACTTACTTTCTTTAAAAAAAAAAAAAAAAAAAAAAAAGGGCAGGGAGGTGAAAGCCAGGTGGCTCAGTGGATAGAGCCTAAAGAGACATGAAGTCTTGGGTTCAAATCTTAACTTCAGACACTTCCTAGCTGCATGTCCCTGGGCAAGTCACTTAACCTCCACTGCTTAGGCCTTACTGTTCTTCTGCCTTGGAACCAATGCATAAACCCCAAATCTTAGTTGCCAACCACAAGAGGTAGGTTTGGTAGGGTTTAAAAAATTTATTTTTAACCTACATCCTATTCTTCCCCATCAGTTGAAGTGTTTTCTCTTCAGTTTATTTAGGGGAAAAAATCTGGCTCTTGTCCCTTCCCCCCTCCAGAATATTTTGGCTAATTGTCAGAGCAAAATCCTGGAGAACTTTAGAAATGAGAAATCATCTAGGTCCAACCCTCTCATTTTACAGCTAAGGAAACTGAGGCCCAGAGCATTCAAGTCACCCTCCCAAAATGTTGCATAGGGAGTACTGGGCAGAGCAGAGATTTAGTACCTACATCCTCGGATTCTAAATCGAAGCCTTCTTCTACCATAATGTGCTGCTTGTCACAAGGTAGGTCCCCTGTGATCAGGTAGGAAAACTTGGAAGCCGAATCTTTCATGGAAGAGTGAAGTCAGGAAAGGCAGAAATGGAGGAATGAAGGAATGAAAAGGCATTTGTTGTAGTAGGCACTGAACTAATCCCAGGAGATAGAAAAATGAGCCAGAAGCTACATTCTACTAGAGAAAAGCCAATGTATAAAGAACCCCAGGTGAATTGAGGGAGGGGGGCACCACAGCCAAAGGACCACTATGAAATGCAGAGAGGGCTCAGGCAAAGCTCAAGCTACCTAGAGACAGAGCTTGGGCACTAGAGTGGAGGATGGGGAGGAGGAAGAGGAGAAGGAAGAGATCAGAGTACAATCAGCATGCCTTGGAGAAGACAAGCAAATTTTTATCCCAATTTCTTCTCTTCTCTCTCTCCCTCTCCTTTCCTTTCCCTTCCTCTCCCTCTCTCTGTCTCTCTTCTCTCTCTCTCCCTCCCTCCCTCCCTCTTTCCTTCCCTCTTTCCCTCCCTCTCCCTCTCTGTCTCTGTCTCCCCCTCCCTCTCCCTCTTCTGTCTTGTCTGTCTCTCCTTCCCTCCCTCTCTTTCTCTCTCCCCCCACTCCCTCTCTTTCTCTGTCTCTCTCTGCTTCTCCCTCCTTTCCTTTTCTCTCTCTCTCTCTCTCTGACCCTAACCCTAACCCTAACCCTAAACTCAGTCTTCTTAGCTGGATCATAGACTATATAATGCTCTTTAAGTGTGTGTTACCTAGGTGTGTGTCTCTCTCTCTCTCTCTCTCTCTCTCTCTCTCTCTCTCTCTCTCTCTTTCTCTCTCTCTCCCCTCCACCCCACCCCCGTCTCTGTCTCTCTCTTTAAACCCTTGAGAGTCAGAGGCACGTGGTTAGGGTGAGGGTGAATGAATGTCTTAAGTGTCAATTCTAAGACAAGGCCATTGGGGTTGAGACTTGCTGAAGGTCACACAGCTAGGAAGTGTCGGAGGCCACGGTTGGACCTTGGTCCCTCTGTCTCCAGGCCCGGGTTCTTTTCTCCACTGTGCCATCTCGCTGCCACTCCCCAGTTTCTTCAGTCTGCTCCTTTCTGGGTTGTCTTCCCCGTTAGAACAAACCCCGCTTTGACAGCAGGGCAGGGCGGTGGGGTTCTTTCTTTAGATTAGTATCCCAAGCGCTGAACCCGATGCCAGGCCCCCGGATCAACATTTCGTGAGCGCTCCCTATTTCTTGAAACTCCATCAAGGCAAAGTTCGTCAGCCAAATGGAGTCGGCGGCAGGGATGTTGAATTTTAATCGTCCTGGATCCAAATCCTTTTGCCACCTCCTAACAGCCTTTTTGCCTAGCCTTCAAGAAGACCTATTAGTCTTCCTGGGATCAGAATGAAATGAGCTTCAAGCCCTGCCATCTCTGGCTCAAGCGCCCCAACACTGAGCCACTGGCTGCCTTTGGGCGGTTTTGAATCGTTTTAGTGGTTTTCTGTGGTTTCCCTTTGACTCAGGGAGGCTGGGCCCCTCCTTGCACATCCACACTCAGTTCAGAGCTGAACTCTCACTTTGCCCCAAAAGGTACCAGCCCTGGCAAACAGATATCGCCTCATTCGAACTCCCCCAATTTCCACAAAAGCTTTTTTCTCTGCCTCTCTCGAAGCCATCATCTGGGGGTTTCATTTCCGCACAATCCATCCTCCCTTACAGTTGAACCCAAACAACGGGGGCTCCCAGAATGAATGAGTCCATTGAAAAGTGCACAGGAGGGAGCCCCCCCATCGCCCGCCACCACCACAGAAGCATGTGCTGAAGACACTCTTGGGAGTCTCCAAATGCCTGAGAAGGATGTTGTCCGGCCCCCTCTCCAGCTTTCTGGAGGCAGCCACGGCAATAATGACAGCAAAAAGCAGAATCCTCGTGCTCTCAAGGGCAGTCAAGGCCGAGACGGTGAGAGAAAGCACGGGCTGAACAGCCGCCCCCTCTCCTCCTCCTAAACTCATTTCTCAAAAGCGACCCAAAAAAAAAAAAGTCGAAGCTCAGAACCGCAGTGGACAAAATGCTTTGCAGAGCCAAAAGCAACACGCTGGAAATAATCAGAAGTGATTACTGTTTGGGGAAATCCTTGGCCACCGTCTACACTTTGATTCAGTTTTTCCAGTCCAAGTCATCCAAAGTCACACTAGCTTGGGATTGGCAGCAGGAAGTTCCCATTCATGCTTCTCCGCATGGAGGGGATCCTTCCCAAGTCCAGTTTAACACATGACCAGAGCCCAGTGGGTCTAGTTAAAGACACTTAACTGAGCTCCTTCTTAGCAGACTCCACACTTCCTGAATCCTCGCTCACATTCCAGAGATAGTCCAAGAATTTCTCAAAAATGTTGGACCTCCTAATCGGGCCAAACTCATTTTACAGATAAAGAAATCAGCATCTCTAAAAGCGACAGGACTAGAACTCGGGGCTACTAACTCCTAGATCAACATGAATGATGTCCTGGTGGTTGTTTAACTAGACCTCAGAGTTTATTGATTATAGGGAGGAAACTCTCTCTAACAGCTCTGCCATTTAACCAGTTGCCCGGGGCAATAATGGGAGGTGAGGGCACTTGCTCACTCATAAAGAAGAGATGGAAACAGGATAGGGCAGCTAGGTGGAACAGAGGATCAGGAAGACTCATCTTTCTGGCCTTGGACACTTTACTAGCTCCATGACCCTGGGCAAGCACTTAACCCTGTTTGCCTCAGTTTCCTCATCTGTAAAATGAGCCGGGGAAGGAAGGGGCAAACTTCTCTAGGATCTTTACCGAGACGACCCCAACTAGGGTCACAAAGATCTGGACACAACCAAAGTGAACAACAAAATCCAGGATTCTTTGACTAGTCCAAAGGCACCAACGTTCCTGACTGCCAGTGTAGAGGGAGTGTTTGACGTTAGTACGAGATCTGGGAAAATGGATCCCATTCAGGAGAAATAACACGGCGTGGCCTCCGCTAATGATGATCATTAAAATGAAGACCCGATAATTCCTGTTTATGGAGAGGACTCTGACTTTATGAAGCAGTTTCCTTGGAAAGCATTCCGATGTAAAATAAGATCATGGAGCCAGAGAATCCCCGGGTTCCGATCCCAGGTCTGCCATTACAGCCCAGTGTCCTTGGCCAAATCCCTTTCCTTGTGGGTCCTGGTTTCTCCATCCGAGAAATGAGGCGTCATACTTCGGATCTTTACATCGAGGAAGTCCCCCCCAAAGCTCCTTTCCTGTCCTGAGCCGATCGCCAGCCCTCCTTTACAGATAAGAAAACTGAGTCCTGAAGAGGGAGACGGATCTGGTCCAATCCTGAGCTTGATGTCGGATCTTAGAGACACGCTTTTGGACTAAGACTCGAACTCTTTTTCCCAGACAGGCCTGATTTCTAGTTTTGAACTGAGCAACAGATCCCGGTGAGGAAATTCAGTGGGGCGGGAGGTGCAGAAGGACGCAAGAGGGAGAAGATGCCAGGAAAGCCCCTCTGTTCACCTTTAACCAAGCAGATAGTCCAGCAATGACAAAATCCTCCAGAGGGATGGTTGGGAAAAGAGGGTTTTGGGGGGAAGGTGGGCGTGTCGGCGGTTTCAAAGACTGCGGCCACTATTCCTCCCCAAAGGAGGGAAATACTCCCAAAGGCCTGCTTCCAGGAAACCCTCCAGGTTCGGAGTCTCGACCCCTTTCGAGGGCACTTTATTCTCCACAAGGCGTCAGATTTAAGACTCGCATTTTCTTTACTCCCCGTTTATTTGGAAACTGAGTTAGGAAGGAGAAGGCTGGCTGCCAGCCCGGGGCCCTCCCCAGGCACCGAGTCCATTGTCAGGAGTCAGTTAAGGGAATGGAGGATTCTTTCAGAGCAGACCCTCCTCCCCTCTGGGTGGCCCGGGAGCACCTACACAGGCGACTGTCCTGTCCTGGTTCAGAATCCAAAGAGCCACCGAGGGGCAGTTAACAGTCTGCCGACGTGTCCGGGGCCAGGTGCGCCGTTCACTGTTCAGACAAGATCCTCAGAGCCGAGACTCCAGGAAGGGGGAAAAGGCATCACAGTATGGTCTGGGGCAGCTGAGGGGTTCCGTGAATGGGGAGCCAGACCTGGAGACCAGAGAGCTTCTCAGGTTCAAGTCTGGCCTCAGATCCTTCCTTACTGGGAGACCCTGAGCAAGTCACTGTATTCCAATTGCCCAGCCCTTACAGCTCTTCTGCCTTGGAACCAATACTTAGTATTAATTCTAAGAGAGAAGCTAAGAGTTAAAAAAGAAAAAAAAAAAAAAAAAGACATTATAATGTAAGCCCAAGAAAGGAACTGGGCCGGGGCTGGAGAGGCTATTTACCTTTGTGACCAGATCATTTGGCCTTTGTGGGCCTCATCTGTAAAACCAGAGAGCTCGACTCCATCCCCTTTGGAGCTCTAAAACTAGGATCCTGGGACATAACCAGCCCTTCCACCTCCAAAATGCATCCCTACGAGCCAAGGAAAAATGGCGGAGGTGAGAGAGAAGAAGGAAGAAAAGGCAAGGAAAGCGACCCAAGATGGAGTTGATCCTAGATCAAAAACCAAAGTGTTAATCCAACTTGGAGACATCTCCAAGGCCCAGCCCAGAATCAAGCTGGCTGCTTTTGAGCGGTGGGTGGGAACTAGAGGCAGCTCCCAGGCAGATCCACTTAATTAGAAATGCAGCAGCCATCTAAGAAGAGGGTGTGAACACCTCTCTGGCCCTGGCCCACGGCCAGCTCCCCGGGGCAGAATTTAACTGTTTACTTAAAGTTCGCCCAGCCAGTTTCAGTTTCCATCCCAGAATGGATCCATGGACACTCTCTCTCTCTCTCTTTCTCTCTCCCTCTGTCTCTCTCTGTCTCTGTCTGTCTGTCTCTCTCTGTCTCTCTGTCTCTCTCTGCCCGCCCATTTGGGGGCTCTTGTACCCCAATTCTGAGGCTCCACCATTGGAAGGGCCCTTTGCAAAAGCAAAGGACTCTACCAGGATCCCCCAAATGAGGCCCCAGAGGCTCCCACAAGGGCTAATAATCACCAGAGCCAAACTAGACCTGGACTGGGCCCTGCTGAGCCCAGCCCCCAAGATGGCGGCCCATCACTTGGTTATTCTGTATTCTATATCACATATTCTATATTATTGATCCTGGATAGAGCTTGTTTGTTTGCATGTTGTCTCCGTTAGTCTGGGAGCTTCTCCAGGGTTCTGTACTCCCAGCAGTTAGCCTGACACATTGTAGATACTTTTGGTGCCCCTTCAGAAACAACAACAACAACAACAACAACAACAACAACAACAACAACAACAACAACAACAACAACAACAACAACAACAACGGATAGCATTTATACGGTGCTTTTAGCTCTCTTATCTCATTTAATACTAACAACCCTGGGAAGTAGGTGCTGCTATTATCCCCATTTTACAGCTGGGGGACCAGAGACAGGCAGAGCTAAGCCAACCCAGCGGACAAGTATGTGAGGCAGGACCTGAACTCAAGTCTTTCTGACTCCAGGCCCAGTGGGGTAACCACTGTACCCCCTACTTGCTTCAGCCCCTCCTAGATGTCCTAAAAAGGAATAAACCCCAGAGTTCTTCTTTCTAGAACTCCACCTATGTTTCATGCCAGAATTGCTAGATCTCAGCCCACGTACCCCAGTTCTAACCTGAAACACCCTAGACTCTAACCCCAGATTGGCTAATTAACATCCATCTATTCCTCAATTTTTCCATCCATGAAATGGACTTTCTGAGAAGGATATCAACCAGAGGAAGCTCATTTGTTGGGAAGCAGGTTTTGTTTGGAAAGCGGTTAAAAAGAAAAGGTCATTTTTCCGTCTGGGTTGGCCTGGGGGAGATCTTGTGAAGGACCCCCGCCGACTCCAATAGGACCCGGTAAGTGTCCTCACCAGAGAGAAAGAGGAGAGTAACATGGTTTCCTAAGACGGAGCTGGACCATCATGGCGGCTCTAGAGAGAACCCCTGAAGGACTCGACTCCCCACAGGGTCCTAATTCTCCTCCTATCTAGGTAAAATCAGGTTTCAACTTTTCAGCTCAGCCCATTTTGAAATGGGGTGTCACCTACTTCGAGGTCGAGCTGGGAGGACCCTTGGAGAGGATAAAGCCCAGCCTCCTCCTTTTCCAGAGGAAGATGCCGAGGACCCAAGAGGAGAGTGATCTGCCCAGCATCACGCTGGGACAAGCCCAAGGTCACACAGCATCAGTGAGTACCCAAGAAGGCTTTGAAGGCAAACCCAGCAGTAGCCCACGTCTGCTGTGACCCCCGTCCATTCGTGGTCTCCCTCCAGAGCTGAAGTTCTTTCCTAGCATCGATGGCCATTCTCTTACTCATCAAACGTTTGACTCTACTGTCCATTTCTGAAACTCGTGGAACGCTTCTTTACTTCTTTTTGATAATAAAAAAGCATTTCGTGAGGGTACCATGACGTGGAGCTGGACAAGGCCTTCGTGGCTCTCTCGTCGAATCCCCTCATTTACTGGGTGGGTTAAGACCCAGAGAGGGTCAGCGACTTGCCCAAAGTCCGAAGGCCAGGGAGCCACGGACACTGCACCATGGATTACTTGGCTGAAGGAAGTCCAGACCCTTGTTCTTTCCCAATGGGCAGAGTGCGGCACGGCGGATACAGAAACCTAAGTCTTGGGTCAATGAATCAAGGAGTTAAGATGGATGGAGTCAAAGAGGGAGCAGCTGGCTAGGACAATGCGTAGTGCGAGGATGCTCTTCCAGAGTTCAAATCTGGCCTCTGACACTTATTAACTGGGCGACCCTGGGCAAGTCCCTTTGCTCTGCTTGCCTCCGTTTTCTCATCTGGAAAATGAGCTGGAGAAGGAAATGGCCAACCATTCCAGCATCTTTGCCAAGAAAAGGGGCCACAGAGTCAAACATGATTGAAACAACTGGACAACAGTAAGAGAAAGTGGGGGGGAAGGCTTTTTTTTAAGTAACTATTACTTGACGAGATGACTCCAAGAAGTAGGAAAAGATGGGTGTTTTTCTTAATCACATCTCCCTAGAAACAAATAAATATCCTCATGTTGGCCACACATGCAACCCTACTCTTGAGACCTCATGTGTGGCATAAACATCTCCCTGGGAAACGGGGTGGTCTGTTTGTCACCACTCTGGGTGGATTGGGGCTGGGCGAGCCGGAAATCCCCAGCTTGCCACTTTCTTCCTCCTGTGACCACCCATTCTACAGTTCTCTTTACACTTGCTTATCCGAAGGCTGATGACCAGAACCACTTGTTTTTTCTATTAACTAAATTTCTATTAACTATTTTCTATTAACTAAATTTCCATTAACTAAATTTCTATTAACTATTTTCTATTAACTAAATTTCTATTAACTATTTTCTATTAACTAAATTTCTATTAACTATTTCTATTAACTAAAATGTCACCAGGGCTGAGTTATATTTTTCCTTCAATCTCACATTAAGTGGAGAGAAAAAAAAGATTCCAGGATTATTCAACATTGGAATTTTTCCTCTGAGGACAAAAAACGAATCTCATCATCCTCTTTAGGGTGATGGGAATTCATTCCATTTACCAAATAATGTATGTATTTAGCATCTGGTCTTGTCCTTCCACCCCATCCTGCCCCACTCCCAGGTGTCTACGTTACTGCAGAGCAATTCTAAACAGAGAGCTAGGTTATAAATGACTAGGCATGGGGGCAGCTGGGTAGCTCAGTGGATTGAGACTCAGTCCTAGAGATGGGCTCAAATCTAGCCTCAGACACTTCCCAGCTGTGTGACCCTGGGTAAGTCACTTGACCCCCATTGCCTAACCCTTACCACTCTTCCACCTAGGAGCCAATACACAGTATTGACTCCAAGAGGGAAGGGAAGGGCTTAAAAATAAATAAATAAATAAATGATGAAAAATAAATAAATGACTAGGCTTTGAGGTATAACTGAAAGAACCAATTCACAAGTATTTCTTAAGAAAGCATCTTGCTAGAAGAATCAGAAATAATCAAAGTCAATAACGCAATGTTCAATAAAAATCGAAGACATCACCTGCCTAGGAAATAGGCTCTATTTGAACAGAATTGTTGGGAAAATGTTAAAGAAGTCTGGTGGAAAGGAGGCTTAGACTACCTTCTCACACCACATGCCACAATATACTTGAAATGAATGCGTGACCTAAATTCTAAAGATCGTACCTTGAGTTTTTAATAGAGAAACTTTTACAAGTAGAGCTTGAGATTTTTAAATTCAGAAATGGGGCACAGATGCAATTTCAACAGATAAAACAATTTCAAAGACAAGAAATTAAAAAGGTTTTGCATGAATAAAATCAATTCAAGTAGAAGAAGAGAAGCAGTGAGCTGTGAAAAGGGAATCCATCAAATGTCTCTGATTAGTCAAAGCCCATCAAAGGGGGAAAGGCCTTGGTCTAGGGATGGAATGAATATTCCTGAACTGGAAGTCACTCTAGAGATGCGTGAGAAGATTTATATGAACTGATGCAAAGTCTGTAGAAGCAAACAGTCCCTGCCAAGGCCATGACAATGGAAATGGAAAGAGCAAAGGCAGAATAATCCAAAGAAAATACTTGGGAGCTAAGATCGAGCTTAGCCCCAAGGGAGAGTTAGGAAGAAGATTCTCCCCTTTCACAGAGAAAGGGAGAGGGTGGGAACACAGTGTGGGAAAAGAATTGTTCTTAAAGTTCGTCTTGCACCATGTTTGAGAGTATTGCTGAACTACTGTAAAGATCACTGTCTGGGAGAAGAATGGATACAGTGGGAAATGCCAGGGATATAAAGACAAGACAAAAATAATTTTTTTTTATTTCAGCAATTTTTAAAAGGGAAGGGAGGGGCGTTTTTTATTTTATTTTAATTTAATTTAATTATTCCTCATGATGGCTTCTAGAAATAGTTTTCAGTCTCCTAAAGGATACAGTTCTTTATGGCTAGCTGAAGAAAAAGTAGACATTTTTGAAATTTTTTTAAAAATTTGAAAAAAGAAAAATGTCTCTTTTGGAATAGGCAAGGTTAGGTGACCAGAGCTGGATCTGGAGTCAGAAAAATTTGAGCTCAAATTCCACTTCAGACACTATCTGTGTGACCCAGAGCAAGTCATTTAACCTCCGTCTCAGTTTCCTCCTCCGTGTAAGATGGGGATCGTGATAGCATCTGCCCAGGCTGTTCTAAGAGTCAAACGAGAGAATACTTTAAAGCACTCAGCCCGGTGCCTGGCCCAGAGAAGGTGTTATAAAAATGCCGGCTATTCTGAGGATCGATTAAATATTTGTAAAGCACTTCACAAACCCTGACGTGCTATCTGAGTGCCGGCGGCTGCCCACGTCGGGGGACCCGGGGCTTCTGCTCCCCATTTACCCAGGGCTTCCCAGACAGTCACTCCCCCTCCCTGGAGGTCGACTCTCATCCGTAAAGCTGAGAAGGCGGATTAGATCCTCTCTGAGGCACCCGTCCAGCCTCCCTCTGGATCCTAGAGAAAAGGAGAAGCAGCAGCTGCTGTCCAGGAGGCTGGCCCCCGGCCTATCAGCACGGCCCGAGGGGCTGAAAGGTGGCCAAGGGAGGGAGATCCTGGGGTGAGAAGAGAAGAAAGGAGGCTCGGGTCAGGGGAAGGAGCCGGCAGCTGCTGCTCGGAGGAGGAAGGCACGCCTGGCTCCCGGGACCTCGGAGAGGGGCCCCGTCACCCCAGCCCTGTGTCCTCTTCACTGGCCTCCTTCCTGGCAGCCTCTTCCCCCGCCGAGCCATCCTGCACACGGACACCAGACGGACGGACTCTCTTTAATACAAACCCCCCGAAGCGCAGTGGAAGGAGAAAGGCAGAAGTCGGGCCGGAGAGCATCTCTGACACTTTCTGCCGAGGGATCGTGGGAAAGTCACTCAGACTCTCTGGGCTTGGATGTCTTCCTTTACAAAGTGATGATTTCTCAGGTGCCCTCCAGCTCTAATTCGAGGATTCTCTCCTGTATCTCAGCCACAGCGACACCCCGGCGAAGCCTTTTTTCCTTAAACTCTCACCTTCCATCTTAGAACCAAGACTGTTATCGGTTCCGAGGCAGAAGAGCGGTCAGGGCTAGGCAATGAGGGATCGGTGACTGGCCCAGCTAGGAAGTGCCTTTGAACCCAGGACTTCCGGACTCTAAGCCTGATTTTCATCCCACTGAGCCACCTGGTGGCCCCCTACCACGGGCAAGTCTTGACGCTGGAATTCGAACCCTGACACCAAGTCTGGCCCTCTCTGAGCCTGCATTTCTCATGGAGAAGCAACAAAGACAGTGGTTTATGCCTCAGCCCAAGGTCCAAAGGATTCTCCGGAGGCACCGTCATTCCCAAACTTCTCTGTTATGGAAGGGGGGGTGGGGAGCCCCAAACAGGCTCGCTGGAGAAGAAAGCCCGGAGAAGTAAGACTTCAAAGCTGGATACCATCACAGGGACGTCTTTCCATGACCGGCGCGGCTCACGTTTCTGTTGCTTTGGGAGCTTTACCAAGGGCTCCCCCATAAAGCAGGCGGCACGAGCATCATCAGGGTCCTGAGCTTAATGGGCAAGGAAGCTGGGGAAGGGGGGGAGGGGGGTCCCCTCTGAACTGAGCACCAGGGCTGCAGGCTGGGCAACAGGAGAGAACCTGGCTTTGAATCTGGCCAGAACCTTCCTCACTAGCTGGGAGATCAACTTGGCGAAGCTTCTTGCTCTTCCCCAATCAAGACCTTTTATCTCTGGCTGTCCCTCCTGCCTGGAAAGCTTCCTGTCTCTGCCTCCCTTCCAGTCCCAGCTAAAATCCCACCTTCCGCGGGAAGCCTTCCCTCGGTTCATTTTTGTCTAAGAACCCTGCGTAAATAGGAAGCAGAAGACCCAGATCCTCTGATGTGGGCATCCACTGTCTCTGAGCTACCGAGTCAAAGTGGTAGCTAGCAGGGCAGCTGGGTAGCTCAGTGGATGGAGAGCCAGGCCTAGAGACGGGAGGTCCTGGGTTCAAATCTAGCCTCAGACACTTCCCAGCTGGGTGACCCTGGGCAAGTCACTTGACCCCCAAAACTCTTCCACCTATGAGCCAATACACAAAAGTTAAGGGTTTAAAAAAAAAAAACAAAGTGGTAGCTAGCACTTGGGTAGCATTTTAAGGGTTGTAAAGTGCTTTATAAGTATTGTCCCTATTTAGCCTTGTTTATATATATATTTTATATATATATATGTATACATATATATATACATATACATATATATGTGTGTATATATATATAATATAGCTTGGTTTTTTTTTTGAATGTTTTTTTTCTTTTCTTTTTTTTTTTTTAAACCCTTGTACTTCTGTGTATTGTCTCATAGGTGGAAGATTGGTTAAGAAAAAAAAAAAAAAAAAAAAAGACTTGCCCAGGGTCACCCAGCTGGGAAGTGGCTGAGGCCGGATTTGAACCTAGGACCTCCTGTCTCTAGGCCTGACTCTCATTCCACTGAGCTACCCAGCTGCCCCAATATAGCTTGTTTTTGTACATACTCCCCATTAGAATGCAAGCTCCTTGAGGGCAGAGACTGTTTTTTGCTTCCTCTCTTCAGAGCTGGTACTTTAATGAGTGCTCATTGGCCTCCCACTGAAGACAGTGAAAAGAGTATTTATTGGGTTCAGGTCCCAGCTCTGCTGCTTGCTACAAGCATGACCTTTGGCACCTCCATTGGCCCCACTTCCTCATCTCTAAAACAAGGGTGTCAGACAAGATCAAAGGTTCTTCACCTTTTTTTTTTAAGGTCTACTTTCCAATGAACCCCAGAATACTAGAGCTGAAGCAGTGCTTCTGCCATTCATGTTCCTGGCTGATGCTGATAAAAGATTTCCAAGTTTGAAAATGATTAGCAGGGGGCAACTACATGGCTCAGTGGATTGAGAGCCAGGCCTAGAGACCAAGAGGTCCTGGGTTCAACGGTACTTCCCCAGCTGTGTGACCCTAGGCAAGTCACTTAGCCCCCACTGCTCAGCCCTTACCACTCTTCGGTCTCGGAACCAATACACAATATCAATTCTAAGACAGAAAGGGTTAAAAAAAAAAGACAGAAAGTTATTTGCACAGGTTATATATATCCTATTTTCCCCATGATTCTAAAGCAGTGGTTCCCACACTTTTTGGCCTCCAGCCCCCTTTCCAGAAAAAATATTACTTCACCCCTGGAAATTAAATTTTTTAAATTTTAATAGCAATTAATAAGAAAGGTAAATGCACCTGTGGCCATCACTGCTCCCTTGGATCGCTGCAGCACCCACCAGGGGGCGGTGGCACCCACTTTGGGCATCACTGTTCTAGGGCATAAGCAAAAATCATAGCTTTCCCCTCTATTTTACAGATGAAGAAACTGAGGCTCACAAGTTATTGATCTGTCTCCCAGTAAGTCACATGTATAGGATGAGAGTCTCCACTGATCCCAAATCCAGTGAATGGTATGTTATAACCAACCCCCTCCGCCCATCTTATGAGCCTGGGCAACTCTCTTCCCCTCAGTGGACTTTTTAGCCCATCATCTATAAAATGGGCAGGTTGGACGAGTTGCGTCACCCAGGGTCAAAGGTTCCAAATACCATGATTTTTTCAGCATCAGATGTGTAAAGGTAAAAGGGCACTTGGCAAAGGAAATAGAAAGCTGGGCGAGGACTTGGCATCATTTGAATTCAAGCCTTGTTTCTGATATTCACTGACCATACAGCCTTGAGCAGGGAAACTCCTCCAGGCCCCGGGCAGCTCTCTCCAGAGCTTCCAAAGCTGTGAACCTGGTTTTTAAAAATCTGTTGATGGCTGTGTTCAACATCACTGGTTTCCTTTACAATCCCATGCAAGGGGTGTCCCAAAAATCTGAGTCTTAAATTCACACCGCTGAAACTTAACACTTTTTTAAAAATTATTTTATAGAATTAAAGACATGATTCTGAAATGGACCCCGGAGGCTTCCTTCAACGGACCAAGGAATCCACACAGCCCTGCTCCAAGACTACAAGTGGTCAAACAGGTCCAGACCTGCACCGATGGAGGGAATTTCACCCTGAGCATCACCTATACTGATGCAATCTCAGGTCTGGCCAAAATAAAAGGGAAGGAGTTTAGGCTTAGGGTTACTGCTAGATCTGCTGATACTTGCAGAGGGGAAGATAAAAAGCAATTTAAAAAACACCCCCTTGAGTGCTGATCCTTCAGGAGTAGCTTAGAAAGCTATTTATTATGCCACCGATTCTAGATGCCCTTCCTACTTTACCAACCTGAATGATTCAAGAGGAAAAAAACACAAGACTGGGGCCAGAAAAGCTGGGTTTAAACCTCCACCTTCCTGCCCTGGAGGCTTCCCACCTGTGGGACCTCATCGCTTCCCTTTCTGGCCTTCCTTTCCATAGCTATGACATGGAAGGTCAGCACAGCTCCAGGTTCCTTCTCCATCTCAGCCCCAAGATCCGCTGAGCATGGCGTCTCCTGCCAGGCTTGCTATTCCAGACCTTTGGCATCCGGGAGATGGTGATGAAGGAGGGCAGGGGCATGGCTTTTAGCAATGAAGCTGGGATAGTGTCATGGTCAGAGTGGAAATATTTTGAGAGTATCCACATTTGGACCAGTCTGTGTGCTCCATTGATTGCTTACAGACTTAACTGTGTCCCCGGATCAACCTGTCCCCTGATGAGTATGACTAAAAGAAGAGCCTAAAGGATATTTATAGTTTCTTGGGTAAAAAAAAAACTAAGAGGAAGCCTCCTCCCTCCCAAATACAAGCAAGGCAGTGCTTGGAATCTCCAAGCTAGAGAACATCTGTAGAGATTGCCTGCAGGAGGGGGTTAGCAAGGTCATAAAAACTGGGCAATGAGAAATCCATTCTCAGTTCTTTACTGGAAGTTGTAAAAAAGTCTTGCTGGTTCTTATCGAACTTTCCTAGAAGGGTGGCTCCTGGCGCTGTTAACTTGAAAATAACACAGAATTACTAAAGCTGTCAGAAAAACCAAGTCTTTAATCAGGAAAGGGATTGGCCACTACCACAGAGCCCCAAAACTTCACAGGGCTACAGGGGCTCCCGGGAAGGGAGAACAGGGAAGCAGGATGGATGATGTTACCATGGCAACAAGGAACCTAGAGGTCCCCAAAGGATTATCAGAGAGAGGCTGAAGCTTTACAAAGGATACAAAAGGGAAGGGTCCAGCCCCAGAGCAGGGCTCCAGAGGGCTTTGCTACAAATGGGAGAGCCTACAAAGATAAAAAGTACTTAATATTTGATTTAGGTCTACCTAAAGGTCTATTGTTCTGTCTAAAATGGGCAAGTCTCAGGGGGTAGGGGCAGACTTGGGGTCTCCGGATTTCAATGTGGGTGAAATTCAGGCAGTAAATACTTCATCTTCCCCCCATTTCAGACCCACCTGCATCCAGGCGAGTCCGTTTGGGGAAACAGGGTAAATGCCATGACACCTAGGACCAACCCACTGGACAGTCCACAGGGGCCACAGGGATTCATCTGGATAACATTTAAAGCTCTTGGCAAATGAGTAAGTCCCATAGAAATGCTTGCTATGGAATGCCCCGGGGCCAGGTGGACACACCACTAAGAAGGAATTCTAGGAGAGGATTTCCCAAAGTGTCCTTAGAAGAAATGGAGTTATCTGGGGTCAAAGTAAAATGACCCTAAAGAGAAAAAGCCAGGGGCCAAAGGTTTGGAAGATAGAGAAGAGGGCGAAGGTCTGGAGAGGATGAATAGGTAACAACAGCCTTAAAGGGCAGAGGAGAGAGAAAGACCATAAAACCTCAAGACAAATTGGGCAACTAATGTCGTGGATCCTGAGAAGAAAGGAGTTCCAAAGGCCAAGGACTGCTTTTGAATAGTGGTCTTAAGAAAGCCAAGTCAAAAGGAGGCTCCTGTCCCACTCTTTGATAAGGGGGAGCATTGGCCAGTTTCTGGGGACAATATTCCTCCCGTTGCTGTCCTCTCCACCCTTAGCCCTCCTCCAGACCTCCTTTCTTGGCTCCTATCTACTCTTCATTCACCCCTGAGCTCAGAAGGGGCTCCCAAAACCCAGGACCCTTCACAAGCCTCTTTCCAGGCTGCCTGCACATGAGCCCCTTCGCTTGGACCCCACATCCTCCCAGGCAGCCAACTGACCTTGTTCTTTCTTACTCTCCACATCCCATCTCCTCCATGCCCACTGTGCCCGCCGTGCCCGCAATGCCCTCCTTCTTCACCCCTGCCTCTCAGAATCCTTCTTTTCCTTCAAAGCCCAGCTCAAGATCCTCTTCCTCCAGGAGAGCTTTCCCAATTCTTCCTCTCTCCCATTCCCTCAATCCCTTTCGTTCTCTCTCTCTCTCTCTCTCTCTCTCTCTCTCTTTCTCTTCCCCTCTCTCTCTGTCTCTCTGTCTCTCTCTGTCTCTCTCTGTCTCTCTCTCTCTGTCTCTCTCTCTGTCTCTGTCTCTCTCTCTCTCACACACACACACACACACACACACACACATTACTGTGTATATATCTTGAATATACTTGTATGTAGACTTGTGGCCAACAGCTGAATATAAGCTCCTTGAGGGCAAGGACTGTTTTCTTCATTGTCTTTGTCTTCCTGGAGCCTAATATGTTATCTGCACTTTGTCCTTCTTCAGTCCAGTCCTGTAGGACTCTGTGACCCCATTTGGGGTTTTGTTGGCAGAGATGCTCGGGCTGATTGCCATTTCCTTCTCCAGCTCCATATGCAGATGAGGAAACTGAGGCAAAAAGAGTTAAGTGACTTGCCCAGGGTCATACTGCTGGCAAGTGTCTGAGGTTGGATTTTAACTCAAGATGATGAGTCTTCCCGACTCCAAGCCCAACACATAGTCTGTACACACACAGTAGGTCTGCTGGTGGACTTGGAGACAGTTTTATCTCCCTTCTGTTTCCTCGTCCTCTTCACCAAAGGAAAAATGGTTTCTTCAGGGAGCAAATGCTTTACTGTTTAAGTATAAAAATGGTCCGACTCCAAAGGATGACCAGAGCTGGCTGCTCCAGCTAGGACGTGACCCCATTCAGGACCCAAAAGGGAGACACACCAGCTGCTTCTGGGATGGACGGGGTGGGGGAGGAGGGAGGAAATAGCCTGACACACTGGCCAGCCAGATCCGGGTAAGGGGAGGGTGAAGAGCCCGGGGAGGAGGCCAATAAGGCCAAACCTTAAGACACGTAGACGGACCAACCGGGCACCCTGGGACACCTTTTACCAAGGAGAGGTCAGTGGGATGCATGCAGAGCATCTTCCTACACAGACAAGGTCTCTCAGTCAAGAATTCAGCAAAAATTAGAGGCCAAATCCTGTTACTCCAGGGAAAATCCGTCCCTCACCCCCCCATACAAATGTCCAAGTCCCAGACCACACGCCCCTTTGATGGGCACAGAATGGATCCGCTCTAGCAGGGCAAAGCACAAGCTATTCTATTAAATGGTGGCATGGGGAGAGACCACTGGTCCTGGAGTCAGGAAGACCTGAGTGCAAATCCAGCCTCAGACCCGTACTAGCTGGGTGCCCCTGAACAAGTCACTTAGCCCTGTTGGCCTCGGTTTCCTCATCTGTAAAACGAGCCGGAGAAGGAAATGGCAAACCAGCCTAAACGACAATGAAGGACATCTCCCTCCCGGGGTGGTTGTGAGGATCCATGTAAAGCGCCTAACACAGAGCCTGGTATACAGTAGGTGCCCTATAAATGCTGGCTAGCTAACGGTTGGTGTTCTGAGTCCCGTCAGGGTGAGATGTGAGACCCGCCTCCAAAAAGGCTTTAAAATAAAAATGAGGAGGCCAGACCCAGTCATGGTCCCAAAGGTCCGCTCTAGAGCTGGATCTAGACCTGAATTTTAAGGGTCTGTGATTTCCCAGCCTGGGCTCCCTCCCTGATCAGGCTTCAGGAGATCAGCTGGCAGAGCTGCCCGGACTGAAAAATTCATCATTCCTGCGGCGAGGGCGGGGATGAGCCTCCCTGGGGCGAGGCGGCTCCTCTGGGACAAAAGAGGCAGACAGAAGGCAGGTGCCCCCTTCACCACCCAGAGTCAAGCCAGGAGGATGGAGGGAATCGAATCCATCAGGAACAAAACAAAAACCATTCAAGAGACAACCCAGAAGCAATTAAGAGGAGCGAGAGCCAGGATGGGAGGCTCATCATCCAGGGCCCAGATGTTATCTACAGAGAACACCTCTACCAGGAAGCGTGCCAGGAAGCCTCCTTAATCAGAGATAACTGGAGTCTGACAGCCGCTCTGCCAGCTGCTTCCCAGCACGTGTCCAAGAACAACAGGAGACCCTCCAAGGGGCCGCCGGGGTCTGTCCAGGGGGCAAAGCTAGCCGAAGGGCCGCCAAGAGAGCCACAAGTTTTTAACCTGGGATGCTCCGAGAGGCTTCTGCTTTGTTTGGAAATACGACTACAGCTGGATTTCGATATAACTGGCTCCCTCCATCATTCTCGCAGTTTTATTTGCGGCTTTTAAAAACATGATTTTGGGGGGCAGCTGGGTAGCTCAGTGGATGGAGAGCCAGGCCTAGAGGCGGGAGATCCTGGGTTCAAATTCGGCCTCAGACACTTCCCAGTTGGGTGACCCTGGGCAAGTCACTTGACCCCCATGGCCCATCCTTATCACTCTTCTGCCTGGGAGCCAGTACACAGTATTGACTCCAAGACAGAAGGTAAAGGTCCTAAAACAAACAAACAAATAAATGAATGAAGGAATAAATAAACGAATGAATGAATGAATAGATAAATAAATGAACAAATAAATAAATAAATGAGCAAATAAATAAGTGAATGAATGAATAAATAAATGGATGAATGAATGAATAAATAAATGGATGAATGAATGAATGAATGAATGGATGGATGAATGAATGAATAACATGATTCTAGAAAGAGGTCCAAAGATTTCACCAGACTGAAGATGACTCTAAACCTCTGGAACCAAGTATACCTGTTTCCAAAATTTCTCTGTGCTTCAGGCACTGTCCCCACAATGGCCAAAAGACGTGAGAGACACCAAATTTCACAAAGAAGCCCAAGCCCAACTCCCTCTGGTGTCAAGGCAGGGTTTAAAGTGATCCTCACATTTCTTAGCTGTGTGACCCTGGACGAGTCACTTAATCCCATTGCCTCACCCTTCACTGCTCTTGTGCCTTAGAACTGAAATCCAGGATTGATTCTAAGACCGAAGACAAAGGTTTTAATAAATAAAGTCGCCCTCATCCACCCGGTTATTAGAAGCTGCTGCCCCGTCCAGCTCAGCGCCGAGGCCACACAACGGTCCTAGACAGGGAATCTGGGGGAGAAAATGGAACTCGGAGCGGAAAGGCGGCACTAAAACCGATTCTTTGGCTATCCGAGGCCAAGGGCTGTCGTGACCCATCTTGGCCAGGCAGCATCCCGGTCTGGCACCCTGTAAGTGCCTCCCTCCCTCCTCCCTCCTCTGTGGAGGGGGCCGGGGAAGGCGATGGGCAGAAATGGGTCCGGGCACACCATCGGACTCGCTTTGCTGTTTTTCTTCAGGACAAGGAAGGACTAAAGCGGGACGTTAGGAGGAAGAGGGAAGAACATCCATCCAGGACTAGGACATAAAAACAAGACGCAGCAATTAAGCTTATTTTTAGGGGAAAAAATAGTTCCTGCCCTCAATGACGGGAGCCTGATAACGTTTTTATTGTTCTTTTTTCTGAGGTTACAAAGCATCCGGGAGAAGCCCAGATAAATCGGGAGAATCTCCGTGAGCGCGAGGACCCAAGCCCTGAAACTGCCACATTAATGTTGGGTTCTTTGGGGACTCTAAATCTTACAGACACCGACTGGGCTGTAGCTACAGCATTATGTCTAATGGTAAAAAAAACCGTGAGGACTCGAGCCCAGCTACAGGCAAGTGGCTGAGTAAACTGAGGGTTGCTAAAAATGATGGAGAGAGTATTTATGGTTTGGGATTACGTATGTTTGCTCTTGCAACAACGGCCAATATGGAAGTCTGTTTTGCATGATGATAATTTTTTTTAATTATAGGGAAATGGGGGCAGCAAGTTGGCTCAGTAGACAGGAGGTCTTGGGTTTAAATTCAACCTCAAACACTTCTTATCTGGGTGACCTTGGGCAAGTCACTTAACCCCATTGTCTAGCCTTTCTAGCTCTCCTGCCTTGGAACCATAATATAGTATTGATTCTATGACAAAAGGTAAGAGGTTTTTTTTTTTAAATAAAAGTAAAAATAAATTATGCAGAAACTATAATGCCATTAAAATTAAGGAGCATGAAAACAATAAAGTAAGCAAAAATTAGTTTTTTAAAGATTTGAGAAGCATGATGTAAATATAAAGAAATCTCAAAGGAAATTAATAAAATAGCAAAGCAAAAAATGGGATCAGAACAAAGCACCCACTGAGTAGAAAAGTGTCTAACAGGGATGAGTGGACAAAGTCCAAAAGCTGCCTCGCTTCTCAGAGCCTCTTAATGGTATTTCTGACCACCCC
>NC_058130.1:20894661-20900921 GCF_016433145.1 Gracilinanus agilis | reverse complement strand
GTCCTATGTCCTTTCTGGAAAGAGCTCTCAAAGGTCACTCAAGATCTCTAGGGTTCAAGCCAAGGGTCTTTTTCCGTTCTTGCGGCCTTGACCTCTTGCAGCCTTTGGCCCCATCCTTGGGGACGTTCATTTTCCCTTTGCTTCCGAGACGCCTAGGCTCGAACCATTCTTTTGGTCTCCTCTGATGGATCCCCAACCCATCCCTAACCCCCTTAGTGTGACGTCGCCTCAGGAAGCGTCCAGCATCTTCTCTCTGCATTCTTTCTCTCGTAGTGATCTTGGGTGCTTGCTTGCTCTTCAGGGCTCCTCCCTCTCTAGACATCCAGCCCTCATCCCTCCTCACTTCCAGGTCCCCATCACTCAACACCTTCTAGAAATCTTCTGAACGCCCATCAGCAAGTGCCACGATTCCAACACAGGAGCCGGCGTCTTCCTCTCTAAGCCTGCCTTTCCTCTTGACTCCTTATTTCTGCTGAAAGGGGCCACCATCTTGGAGTCATCCTCAACTCTTCCTTTAACACCCTATCCATGGAGTCTACTGCCAAGTCCTGTGGCTTCTAACTCCAAAATCTCTCCCCCTCCGTGCCCTTCTCTCTACCCCCCACAAGCACCACCAGAGTTCGAGTTCTCACCACCCTCTCCCGGACTGTGCCATGGTGGGATCCATTCCCCAGCCTCTGACCTCTTTCATCAGATCTCTGCAGAGCCACCACAATCATCTTCCTAAGAGATGGGACTGATCGTGTCAATCTCCTGCTTGCTAGCATTTGGTGACTCCCCAGTTGCAGCCCTGTCGGCACCCTCGATTCCTCATCCTCGCTCACCCTTCTCCCCACATCCAATCAGTTCCAAATACTGCCCGTTCTGTCTCCACAGCATCTCATATCCAGTCCCTTCTCTCCATTCACACAGCCCCACCACCTTGGTTCAGGCTCTCATCCACTCTTACCTAGGCTAGCAATAACCTTCTAACTGGTGTCTCTGTCTCAAGTCTCTCCCCTCTTTGCTCCATCCCTCTCTCAGCTGTCAAAGTGCTTTTCACAAAGTGCAGGTCTGTCCAGATCCCCTCCCTACTCAAACTCCAGTGGCTCCCTAGTACCAGGTTCCAACAGAAAACCTTTTGTTTGACATTCAAAGTTCTCCCAACCTGACCCTTTCTGGTTTCCAGCCTTCTTACACTTTACTTCCCTCTATGAACTCTATGGTCCAGGTCTACTGGCCTTCTGGTTTTTCAGCAGGACATGGGATGTCCCATCTCCACGCCTTTGTACTAAGTGTTCTCCATGCCTGGGACATTCTTCCTCATCTCCATCTCTTAGGAATGGCTAGCTTTCTAGGAAACTGGGAAAAAATATCTTTGGATCAAATCATTCAATCAGGTCTCATTTCTTAAATTATAGAGAGTTATATATATATAAGAATAAAAGTCATTCCCCAAAGGGTAAATGATCAAAGGATATGAAGAGATGTTTTTAGTGGAAGAAATCAAAGTTAGCATTAACCACATAAAAATGCTTTAAAGCACTAATAATTTTGGGGGGAGAGCACAGCATATGCCACTTTAATCAAACAAACCAAAAAAAAGGAAAGAAAAAAATAAAGAAGAAAAGTCCTGGATGTACATTGAATGAAAAATTGCAAAGTGTGGATGCAACAAAAGCTCAACAGAGGAGTCCAGTTCCTTTTAGGTAGTTTGAGTTCTCCCAGAAGGCCATCCTGTCGTACATACAAAAATGGTTTATACTCAAGTCTGAACACAAGGATCTATACATTTATTTCTGCAGAAGGAGTCCTCAGGTGCTACCTAATTCAAATTCAAACTTAGAAGTGCCACTTCACACCCATCAGATTGGCTAAGATGACAAAAAGGGAAAATAACAAATGCTGGAGGGGATGTGGGAAAATGGGCACACTGATGCACTGTTGGTGGAGCTGTGAACTGGACCAAACTTTTTTTTTTTAAACCCTTAACTTCTGTGTATTGGCTCCTAGGTGGAAGAGTGGTAAGGGTGGGCAATGGGGGTCAAGTGACTTGCCCAGGGTCACACAGCTGGGAAGTATCTGAGACCGGATTTGAATTTAGGACCTCCTGTCTCTAGACTTGACTCTCTATCCACTGAGCTACCCAGCTGCCCCAGGACCAAACATTTTAGAAGGCACTTTGTTACAGAACTGTGCATATCCTCTGACCCGGAGATAATTGTTAACCGTTCTACAACCCAAAGGGATCAAAAAATGAGGGAAAAGACCCATATGTACAAAAATATTTTTGGCAGCTTTTTGTGGTGACAAAGAAATAGACTGAGGGGGCTAAATCAATTGGGGAGTGGATGAACAAAGTATGGTATGTGATTATGATGGAATACTATTGTGCAGGAAGAAATGGTTAAGGGAAAGTTTTTCAAGAAAACTGGTCCTGGGTTCAAATCTGACCTCATACACTTCCCAGCTGTGTGGCCCTGAGCAAGTCACTTCACCACTATTGCCTAACCTTTACCACTCTTTTGCCTTGGAATCAATACAGAGTACTGATTCTAAGATGGAGGTAAGGGTTTTAAAAACAAAACAAAACTGGGAAGACTTGTCTGAACTGATACAAAGTGAACTGGGAAGAACAAGGAGGACAGTGTATATACTAAGAGAAATATCAGACTGATAATCAACTGTGAAGGCCTTAGCAACCGTGATCATCACAATGGCCAACCATAGTTCCAGAGGACTTGTGATCAGGCATACGGTGCACCTCCAGCAAGAGCGTAAGCTCAGAGCAAAGATGAAAACATTTTCTTCTCATCCTTCTCTCCTTCTTTCTTTTGGTTTAGATGCCTCCCTATTTGTGACCAATTTTATCTTTCTTGTCTCCTCATTGAGTGGTGGAAGGGAAGGAGAGAATTTGAACTGAAAATTAAATTACATTTTAAAAAAGAAAAGAAAGGAAAGCCACGTCTACTGTCTTGAAGGTCCACGTTGGGTACCACCTCCTTCTCCCCACGCCGCCCCTCATCCCCAGCTGCCAGTTGTCTCTCCTCCTCTCTTCTCGTGCTCTCCTCCCTACGGTAGGCCACCCTTCCCCTCTCCAAACTACCAGGGATCGGTCATCTCCGCTCCTAGCTGAGCTCACAGAGGCCGGCGCTGTCCAGTGGCTAGCTTGCAGGGGGCCTTCCCCACGCCAGGGCCTACCCTGCCCAAGGTCACACAGAAAAAGAGAGGCAGCGGGGATTGGAACTCATTTCTTGACTCCAGTTTGGAGGGGCTCGTTCCACCGAAGCCCGCAGAGTCATTTCCTGCACAGGGACCCTTAAATGTTCGAGGCATTTAATTAAAGGCCTGCTCTGTAGCTCTGAGGCTCCTCTCAAAGCCCAGCTCCCTACCTATCTACACAATAGCTTCATTCTCCAGCAAGTGAGCAAAGGGCACCCTCCCCCCTCGGGAAGGGCTCAGGAATGTGCTCTCAGATTACAACCCAACAGGACTGGCCAAATCACTCTGGAAAGAGAGGCGAGGGAGCTGCTCGCCCAGAAGGTATCCCACCAAGGGAAACAAAGCGAGCACTGGCGGGTGGGGGAAGGAGCCAGGTCTGGTTTTAATAGACTCGCTGGATTCAGAGTCTGCCAACGCACGGATTCCCCTTTGCTCCGAGACCCCTGAAAGGTGGTAGTAGCTAAGACGAAAGAGTAGCGATGTGGAGAAGCAGTGGGGGGAGCAAAAAAAAAATTCAGAAGATCTAGGTTCAAATCCTGTGTCCTCCTAGGCAAATCACTCCATTTCTCATCTAAAAATGAGCAAAATCTATCATTTAAGTATGTAACCTATGAAATGGACTCCATGAGCCCTGATGTCTTCTGAAGCTTTCTTTTAACCCTTGCCTTCGGCCTTAGTATCAATCTAACATGGAAGGACAAGGGCTAGGCTATGGGGGTTAAGTGACTTGCCCAGGGTCACACAGTTAGGCAGCGTCCAAGGTCAGATTCAAACCCAGATCCTCCGGACTCCTGGACTTGGCTCTCTATCCACTGTGCTCTCTAGCTACCCCCAAAACATGAGTTCTGGATCTGGAATCTTCGAACTTGTTTGTTAAAATGGGGTGCTAATCCCCTGCTTTCTGCCCTTAAAAGTCTGATTCTGAGAAAGGGGTCTCCACATTCCCTATGAGACTGCCAAAGGGAGTCACGGCACAAAAGGGAACAGGAGAGAGAACCCCTGACCAAGATGGCTAGCGAGCTGCTCCGAGTGGGAGTCTTCTTTTTTTTTTTAAGGAGTCTTTTGATGAGTGGACACAAAACAGTCCTCGCATCTAGGTAAAAGAAAAGGAATTCATGAAGAATTGGGATACAGAAGAGACAAAGGACCTGGGTTCAAATCTGCCTTCTTTACATTTAACGGTGTGACCTTAGGCAAGTCCTTTCCCTGGATCTGTTCCTCATCTGTAAAATGAAGGGTTGGCCCTTCCAACTCTGTACCTGTGACGCTCTGCCAGGAAGAAAAAGAGAGAATGTGTTCACATCTGGACCCCTTCCCCATGATGCAGGAGGTGGTGGAGGAGCTGGCACAGTATATGGTAAAAAGCCTGGCAAAGGCTGGGCAGGCAGGATTTGGCTCTTTTCTTCTTTCAAAAAAACCCTTCACGCCCGGCCTTTTCCCACCAACCCGGGCTTTTTACACCTTGTTACGTCTCAGCCCCCACAAACACATCCTCTTCCACCCAGTGACAAGCCTGCTTGCTGGTCCTCAAACAAATCCTTCCATCTCCCAACTCTGGGCTGCCTCCCTCCCTCCCTCCCCATCCCCATCTCTTGGCCTCCCTGGCTTCCTTCAACTCCTACCCCCCAATCCCGCTTTCTACACGAAGTCTTTGGCAAATCCCCCTTCATTCCAGGGTCTTCCAGGGGCATCTGGGTGGCCCGGTGGATAGAGGGCCAGAATGGGAGTCAAGAGGACCTGGGTTCAAATCTGGCCTCAGACACCTCCTCACTGTGTGACCCTGGATAAGTCATTTAACTCCATTTGCCTCACCCTTGCCCTTCTGTCTTAAAGAGTTGTTATTAGGTCAGAAAATAAGGGTTTGTTTTTTTAATTCTGCTGCTTCCCCTCTGTCGGTCACTCCTGATTGATGCCCCGGCCAGGCTGTACATTTCTGCTTGCATGTGGCCTCCTCTACTAGCCTGGGAGGTCCTGGAGGGCAGGGGCTGTCCTTTGCCTTTTTTCCTATCTGCCTGGTATACAGCAGGCACATCATAAATGTTTGATGACTTCTGAGGAAATAAGAAGTGAGCTTCCCCACCCTGTGGCTAAGAGCCCCGCGTTGGGGTCCATCCAGAAAGGGCTCAGGCTGCCCATTTTGCCCAAGAACTGGCCAGGTCCAAGCCTGGAGCCCCGCTGGGTAGTGAAGGATTTGATCTTCCATGTGGAAGTCCAGATAGCGAACTCTTCCCTGCTTCTTGGGCACCGGCTCTGCGGCGGCAAGCAGGTCCCTGTTAATGTTTAAAGGGAGCAAGAAAAGCCGGGGGAGGGGGGGAGGTCATCTCTGGCCCTGGATCAGCCTGTGGCAGCTGTCAGCAAAGATTTCCCTGCGAGGAGATTCGAACCCTCCCCTCCCACCCAGAACCTTCCCACTTCAGCTCCCACTAGCACAGAGACAGGAAATCGGGTCTTTGTGGGCCTCCAGCTTCGATCACCTTTTGGGAAGGGCTGGGCTGGGGGAAGCGGGGAGGAGAAGCTCCCTGCCCAGGGTGAGGGTTCACTGCCACTCGCCGGTGACCTTTCGCTTTCCCTGCCAGCTTCGAGCTCTCAAGTTACATGATTTCAAGAGTCATGAAACAAGGAATGACTATGCTCACAGCTAGAGAAATGACGCCGATTCAAGATTTTCTTTTACTAGAGAGAATATCGAGGCTAAAGGAAGACAGAAGAAGAGTTTGCTTGAGCTAGCATTTATGTCTCACTTTAAATCAAATTTGAATGTGGAAGAGTATTAGAAGGGGACAGTGGAAGGGGATTTGAGTGACTCTGGAGTCCAGGGGCATGGGTTCAAATCCTACACCTCTGCTACCTGCTACTTGTATGACCTTGGATAAGTCACAGCGTATCTGGGCCTCAGTTTCCTCATTTACACAAAGGGGTAGATTGCATTAAATGTCCTCTAATGGACTTACTTGGTTCGAGGGAGAGGGAGGAAGGAAGGGAGGGAGGGAGGGAGAGGGAGAAGGAAAGGGAGAGGGAGACAGGGAGAGAGAGAGAGAGAGAAGGAAGGAAGGAAGGAA
>NC_058130.1:20864873-20879801 GCF_016433145.1 Gracilinanus agilis | reverse complement strand
CTTAAAGCAATGCAGGATCCCAGGGAGGGATATTTTGACAAGATGGAAGATGGAAGGCATTTCCCTCCATTTTCCCCAGGAGGGGCAGAGACTTCCAAGCCCCCCCCCCCCCATGATTCTGCTTAGGGAAACAGGCCCAGGTGAGCTCAGCCAGTCTTGGGCCGGTTCCCATTTGGTTCTAAAGCCTGGACGGGCCATCTGGTTTCTGTCCCCACCCTCAGGGGGCCCCTGGATCACCACCCCCATCCCCAGCCCTGTACTCAGGAGCAATTCTCAAGGGAAAGGGTCAGGCCATAGGCTCAGCCAGGGAGAAGTGCAAGAGGCCTCTCGCCACCTCCGTTTACAGAGGAGGAAACAAGCTTTGGCTTATTTTCTTTTTTCCAAACTGAAGCTTTCCCGTCATGGCTTGGCTTGGATCAGAAAGATAGCAAGCAAGGGTAGGACTTGGCCCCAGCCGCTCCCAGGACCATGCTGCCGCCCCGGGAAGTGGGCACAGCAGAGGGGGCCACCCAAGCCAGGAGCCAGTCCAGCTGGGCTCTCCCCGCGGGGAATGTGTCTGAGCGTGACATGCCTGGCCAAGGTCAGCTAACCTGCCCGAGCAGGTGCAGGCACTAAAGGCCAGAGCGGCTCCTAAACCCGGCACCCTTAGGGGAGGTCCCAAGTTAGTTGGTCTTCTTCCATCTTTAGCTGATGACGGTGCCAGATTCCGTCGAAACAGCCCAGTGGCTATGTCTCCCCACCCCCACCCCAAACTCTCACACTCGGACTGGACGGCCAGACAGCTTCCTCCCCACCCACCACCAAGACCCAGCACCCTCGGGCCACTCAATGAATGCCCCTTCTCAACCCCACACACACACCCAGCCTTTCTAGCTCTAGGGAGGACGGGACCAAGGGAGCCCCTTCCTCCCTCCTCCAGCCCAGGAGAGGGGCACCGGCTAGATCCACCCCCAAAAAAGCGAGCCCAGGAAGAGGGCTCCCCCAAAAGAATTCAGGGCACGAGCAAAGCCCAGAACCCCTCCCCCCGCAACCTCCAAGGAAAGTCGGGAGGATCAAAGACTAGACCCAGCCCCAAAAGAGAACTCTGAAGAGGGGCACCAATACACGTTAGATGCCTCCCCCAAAAAAGTGAGCTCAGGAAAAGAACACGTTAGGCGCCCCCAAAAAGAAATGAGGACAGTAGGAAAGGCCAGGTCCCCCTGAGGGCGCTCGGGAGGATCAAAGACTAGACCCACCCCCAAAGAGAACTCGGAGAGGAGCACCGACTAGCCCCCTGCACACACATATATACACACTCGCGCGCGTGTACGCGGCGCGCGCGCGCACACACGGGTCCCAGCTCCCCCCAAAGCCCGCAGCGCCCAAGTCTCCCAGGGCTGGAGCGGGGGGAGGCTAGGCGAAGGGGAGAGGGAGGGAGAAGGGGGCACTAACCGATGGACACGAGCTTGATGCTCTCCAGCTCCAGGAACTCGAGCGCCACGGACACGTTCTCGAGCTGCATCTGGCGGAAAGTGGGCCGCTGGTGGTACTTGCGGTACATGCGCTTCTGGCTGAGCACCTCCAGCAGCGCGATGAGCCGCAGCCCGTCGCTCAGGTCGGTCTGCAGGTTGCCGATGCGCTTGTTCACGCACTTGAGGTGCTCGTTGCACCATCGCGTGAACGTGTTCTGCTGGATCTTCTTCCACGGCGCGTCCTCAGCGAGGTCCTTCTCGGTCACGGGCATCGCGGCGGCGGGGCTGGGGCGGCGAGGCTGAGGCGGCGGCGGCGGCTGTTCGGGCTCAGGATCCGGCTCAGGATCAAGCTCTGCTCAGCTCCGCTCCCCGTGCTCTCTGCTGCCCCGCAGCCCCGGGCGTGCGCCCTGCCTGGCCCCGCGCCTGCGCCGGCCCTCCCCGGTGAGCAACCTCGGCTCCTCCTCCTCCTCCTCCTCTTCTCCGCCTCTCCAGACCTCTCCTTCGCCGGCCGCCCGTCTCCCTCTGCCGCCCAGTCCGGCTCACTGCTGCCGGCCGCGTCCGACCACGACGACTCCCCGCCCTCCAAGTACCTGGCCTGCTACCTGCGGCCGGGCCGATGGCCCCTCCCCTGGGGCCGAGGGAGCGCGCCATTGGCTGGGGCCTCCACACCTCCTCGGTGCGGGGACGCAGCGGCCGAACTGAACGCCGGGGAGGATCCCAGGTGAACCGAGTGCTCGGAGCTGCGACTCCTTAACTCTTGGGCTGCCGTTCAGCTCGGAAGCCTTCCGGATCCCCGGAAGGGCTGCGCTGCGCCGAGCACTGGGCTCTCCTGAATGCTCTTTGCCTCTTCAGTCACTCGATGCCCGTCTATCAGCGCCCACTACGTGCCGAGGCCGGCTGCTGCCCACTCAAGGCACCTATATTCAGACCTACTATGTGCGAGGCACTGCCTCCGACACGTAGTGGCGCCTTGGCTCTTCTCCAAGACCTACCTGCTTTGGTAAAGAGAATTTTCCTCCCTCGGAGTTCTTCAGGGCCCAGAAATCGCCCAGTTTTATTTACTCCAGGCTAAGCCCTAGGCTGGGTGCTCTGGCTCTTTGCTTCATTCTGAGCCTCATCTAGCAGAGGTTATGCAGCCGCAGCTTTTAAGCTCGGTGCCGGGGAGAAGGAGATCGGCAGCCCGGCAGCCCCGTCCTCGAGGCGGTTACATTTTTGCAAGGGAGAAAATACAAAATATTTAGAAGGGGGGGAGCGAGGGATGAATACAGATCAGTTCCTTATTTTATACATTTAGAGACTCACCTGCCTGAGGCTGAGTGGCTTGGCTAAGGTCACACCGTGGCAGAGACTGCTTTCAAACCAGTCTTGGACTGTTCGCTCTATGCGGTAGAATGTAAAAGTCTGCACAGCTCATCGAATCCCAGCTGCTCATCCTTGTGAGCTGGCTCTCTTAGCATTACCCACAAAGGGCATTTTATCTCCCAACTTAATGAAATGGTGCCTCGGTTTCCTCATCTGTAAAATGAGGGGATTGGACTGATTAGCCTGTCAAGGCCCTTCCAGCTTTAACTCTACTAGCAGATGGGTTTAGCAGAGGTTATGTTACACCTTCTGGCCATCTAGAAATAAGATTTCTACATAGGTGCACTCAGGTCGGGAATATACTTCTCAGTGCTCCCCCTTAAAATCCTGAGTCTCCTTCTAACTAGGCTCAGCTTGGGCATCACCTTCTAAGGAGGCGTTTCTTGATTCCCCCAGCCGCTGGAGTCTCCAGATCCCATTTTAGTTTGTGTTTATTTTGTGCATGATTATATAGGTATATGTCATCTCCTTGCCCCCTCTCCCTAAGAATATAAACTTTTGGAGGACAAGGGCTGTCTTCATTTCTATGACGGTGCCAGTCACACAGTAGGCACTTAATAAATACTTTTGGATTCATGATAGATGATCTCTGAAGGTCCCTTCTAGCTCTAAAATTCTGATTTAATTTAGACAAATCAGTTTAGCTTTCATGAGCCTCAGTCTCCTCCTCTACAAAATGGGAATACCTTTCCTGCCTATCTCATGAAATTGTTGTGAGGAAAATTCCCACATATGTAGATATCTTGCATATTCATCCATTAGACAAATATAAGATATAACCTAACTTCTGTTAAACCCATAGGGTTTAAGTAAATTAAACCCTGTGGGTTTGGGGGCAGCTGGGTAGCTCAGTGGATTGAGAGCCAGGCCTAGAGACAGGAGGTCCTGGGTTCAAATCTGACCTCAGACACTGCCCAGCTGTGTGACCCTGGGCAAGTCACTTGACCCCCATTGCCCACCCTTACCACTCTTCCACCTAGGAGCCAATACACAGAAGTTAAGGGTTTAAAAAGAAAACCAATAAATAAATAAACCCTATGGGTTTAACAGAATTAAAGCTGGACGGGCTTTTATAGGTCATTCAGTCCAACCCCCTCATTTTACAGATGAGGAAATTAAGGCTCAAAGTGGTTAAGTAACTTGCCCTGGGTCTCATAGTCAGTGTCTGAGGTGGAATTTGAACCCAGGTCTTCCTGACTTCCAGTATAATACTCTATCCACTCCTCCAAGCTCTGGAGGTCCCGATGCTGCTATCTCATGGTGGAATGAGAATAACTTTCGAAAGTTATACCAGCAGAGAGCAAGTTCTGAATGGTTCTCCCAAGCTGCAAAGGCTTCTGGTATTGGGACTGATGGATCTGTACATGGGGTTTCTTCATTTCAGGATAAGCCAAATTCATGTATTTCAGAAAGGCTCATCTGGAGATGGTTGGCCCTGAGTGAGGACAAAGCACCCTCACAGGAAGAACTTCTGCTAAGGGAAAGGGAAGTGCTGTTCTTACAACCA
Source organism: Gracilinanus agilis (assembly GCF_016433145.1). Classification (NCBI taxonomy): domain Eukaryota; kingdom Metazoa; phylum Chordata; class Mammalia; order Didelphimorphia; family Didelphidae; genus Gracilinanus; species Gracilinanus agilis. The sequence continues at coordinate 20,875,481 of NC_058130.1, read as the reverse complement.
ATGCAAATATATTAAGCTCCTATTTTATGCCTAGTGAGAAGAGATACAATGAATCATAAACATTTATTGAGCACCTACTAGGTGCCAAGTACTGTCCCAGATCTCAAAGAGCTTACATTCTACATGATCTGAGATCAGCAGAGAATGTCTTCATAGAGGAAACTAGGGATCCTTGACATTGCACATTTGCCATGTGGTCCCAAAGAAGACATCTAGACAGAGTAGGGACTATTTCACTTGGTCTTCTGGCCACCCTTGGGCACAGAAAGCAGCCCAGTTTAGGGAAGCCTCCCCAGGACCCTGGAAGAATCTTCCATTTCTATATTCATGAATTCTGAAATTCCTTTATCCTGTCATTTTATCTTTTATCTTTTATCATTCCCTCTTCTTTCTGCCTTACAACCCCATACTTGGTCCTTCCATCCTTTGTCATCTTCATGACCTCCAATATTCTCCTCTAAATCCTTTCTCAGGCCACCACCCTGGCAGTGTCCTCCTACCCTTGCCTCTGCCCCTTGGTGAACCAGTTCAACTTTACCCCATCCTCTACATTCCTTTATCATGCTGCCAACCGCATCTTGCCAAGCCCCAGCTTTGGATTGTTCCCATCATCAACTGCCCGTGTTTCTATTCAAATGCTTCTGAGTGAAGCTGTAGAAAATCACAAACCTATGTGGCCTGGGTCCAGGACACATTTATGCTACATACTCTCAACTGGGCTCTCACTGCAGCAAAGCAATCCTTTGGCATCTTCTGAATCAATTCAACATCCCACTTACTCTGGTGACTCTTCCAAACTTTTCTATCCCTCCTCAAGCTTCCCAACCCTCTCGGCTAAGAAACTTGCTTCATATCTCACCAAAAAAAATCAAAGCCATTCGCAGAAAGCCACCCCTTGTCCCCTCCTCTTCATCTCATGTCACCCAGATTCTTTGTACCACTATCTCCTCTTTCACTCCCATCTCACATAAAAAGGTAGATCCCTTCTTGCCTAGGCAAGCCCATTTATATGGACAATCCAGTCTTCTCCAGCAGATTGTTCCCTCTAGAATTCTCATGTTCACACTAATCTTCAAACTCTCCTTATCCCCTGGCTGCTTCCCTGCTGCCTACAGACACCCATATTTCCACCATCCTTTAAAAAGTCCCATTCGTTCAGACCATCCCTAGAGCTATCATCCTATATCCTCCTTCCTCTTGTGGCTAGAATCCTGCAGTCTACAACTGATGCCTCCCTTCCTCTCCTCTTCCTTTCTTCTACACCCTCTGCACTCTGGCTTCCAACCTCATCACTCAACTCGAACTCTCCAAAAGTATCGGTGATTTCTTAGTTGCCACATCTACCACCTTCTTCATCATTCTTGGACGCTTGGCAGCCTTGGACACTTTTGACTGCCCTCTTCTTGAGACTCTTTTCTCTCTGGGTTTTTAAGACTCTTCTCTTTCCTGAGTCTCCTCCTATCTGTCTGATCCTTGCCTGGCTCTTCATGTAGGTCATGCCCATTAATGGTGGGTGACCCCCGAAGATCTGTCCTGGGCTCTTTTCTCTTCTTCCTCTATCTTATTTTGCTTACTGATCTCATCAGCTGCTGTGAATTTGATTCTCATGGCTATGCAGATGATTCTCAATTGTACTAATCCTGCCCTCTCTCTTGGCCTCCAGCCTTCCATCACTGACTCCCTATTGGGCATCTTGAACTACATTCCCTGTAGACACCTCAAGTTCAACATATCCAAGACAAAATTCATTACTTCCCCCCCAAAAAAAAAACTTTTCCCAATTCTCTGTTAATTGGTGAGGGTGCCACCATCTTTCCAAGCACTTAGGCGTACAATCTTGGATTCATCCCCAATTCCTCTCCCTCACTCACCCCACATACCCACTCTGTTGCCATGTCTTCTTGTTTCTATTTTCCCAATATCTCTCACATATGTCTCCTTCCCTCCTTCTCTATCAGGCAACCCCAACCCTCATCACCTCATGCCTGGACTATTATTGCCGTAGCCTTCTGGTTGGGCTCCGTGCCTCAGGTCACTGCAGTACATCCTCCATTCAGCTGCCAAGGTAATCTTACTGGTACACATCACTGACCATATCACACTCAATATCCACCAATGACTCCCTATTTACTCCACAATCAAACAGAAAATGGGCCTTTAAAGCCCATTAAAACCTGCCCTTTCTCAAAATCAGGACACTAATGCATTGCTGGTGGAGTTGTGAATTAATCCAGCCATTCTGGAAAGCAATATGGAGTTATGCACAAAGGGCTCTAAAAGAATGCCTGCCCTTTGATCCAGCCATACCACCACTAGGTTTGTACCCCAAAGAGATAATAAGGAAAAAAAACATCTACAAAAATATTCATAGCCGCACTCTGTGGTAGCAAAAAATTGGAAAATGAGGGGGGTGTCCCTCAATTGAGGAATGGCTGAACAAATTGTGGTATCTGTTGGTGATGGCATATTATTGTGCTGTAAAGATTTCTATATGAACTGGGAGAAATTCAATGAACTGATGCAGAGTGAAATGAGCAGAACCAGAACATTGTACACAGAAAGTAAAACGTTGTGGAAAAATCCAATGCAATGGACTTTGCTACGAGTAGTAATGCAGCAAGCCAGGACACTCCTGAAGGACTTATGGGAAAGAATGCTAAGCTCACGGAGAGAAAGAACTATGGGAAAAGAAATGCAAAAGAAAAACATATGACATCACTTATCATATGTATATATGGGCATGTGATTTGGGGTTTAGGCTTTGAAAGATTACCCTATTACAAAAATGAGTAATATGGAAATAGGGATCAAGTGATAACATTTATACAACCCAGTGGAATTGCTTTTTGGCTCTGGGAGGGGGGAAGGAAAAGGGGAGGGAAAGAAAATGAATCATGGAAACATGGAAACATGGAAAAATATTTTTAAATAAAAATTAACTTGATTAATTAAAAATAAAAATAAAACCTGTCCCTTCTTGGCCTTCCAGTCTTATTACATTTTATTCCTCTCCACATATACATATAATCCAGCTACATTGGCCTTCTTGCTATTTACCTCTCTTAATTTGTGTCTTATCACTAGCTCTTTCCATGCTTAGGATGCTCTCTCCTTTCTTCCAGTCTTCCTTCAAGATTAAATTCAAGTAGAAGCTAACTGGCTCAGTGGATAGAGAGCCAGACCTGAAGATAGGAGGTCCTGGGTTCAAATCTGGCCTCAGACATTTCCTAGCCGTGTGACCCTGGGCAAGTCACTTAACCCCCATTGCCTAGCCTTTACTGGTCTTCTACCTTGGAACCAATACACAGTATTGATTCTAAGACAGAAGGTAACAGTTTAAAAAAAAAAAAAAAAAAGACTAAACTCAAATCCCACCTTCTGCAAAAGGTCTTTCCCAGGCCTCTCCCATTCTCAATTGCTGGGTCTACCCGCTAAGATGACTTCCTACATTTACACGTAGACATCTGGTTTGTACATGGTTCTTTGCATGTCGCATCCCTCATTAGACTGAGAACTCCCTGAGAGAAGGGGCTCTGTTTTTGCCCTCCGTTGAGTCCCCATCGTTTAGCACAGTGTCTGACACATAGTATGTGCTTAATAAAAACATAAAAATAAATAATACATAATAATATAAGATGTAAAAAATAAATAAAAAATAAAAACTTAAGGTGATGACTTAAATCTTGCATCTCTGCCCTGTCCTCTGGCATTTTGTGACACTAATGCATTGCATTGCTTGGAGAATATCAGGCTTTTGCAACTGGGTCATATATAAATGGAGATTTTGAACCTTGGACTTCATCCCCCATAAGTCCCTTAGTTTTCCCAAAATTCCCTTTAATCTCTCCTGCCCCTCCACGTTTGCCTGGTCATGTTATTGTTTTATATTTGGCTGTAACTCCTCCTTCTTTCTCTTTTTTTGTTCCTGGGAGCGGGCTGGTGAGTAACTTTTTAGTTAGGTCTCTGTTAGTTTACTATTAATAAAGTATTCATAAATATAATATTTAGTATTTTGCATATTAATTTTAATCTCCAGTCATAGCTGAACAAATTATGTTACGTGATTATAATGAAATATTAAGGCATCAGAAGAAATAATAACATCAGGAATTCAGAGAAGCATGGAAAGATTTATGGAAACTGATAGTTTGTGAAGTCAGCAGAACCAAGAAAACAGTATATACAATGATTACAAATGGAAGGAGAGCTTTTGTGATTCTAAGCTACTCGTTGCTGCAGAAGCCCATCTCTCTCTCCTCTTCTGCTTTCATTTCCAAGTATCTCTCTTTTATCCCTTTTAAGAAGGATTAAAAATGAATGAGGGGGGAAAAAAGCATTTCATCCAAACCAATTCACACATCCACCATGTCTGATCATACATGCAATATTCCACATCCACAGTCCTCCACTTCTGCAAAGAAGGGAATAAGGTACATTTTCTTTTTTGTTTTGAAATATTTGTTTTGATGAGTAAGCTTATAATAAAAGATAGAGTGATTTGAAAATCTCTCGAGCTTCTAACCAAAGGGACTAGAAGGATGATGGTACTTTCAGCAGAAACGAATCCTTTCCAAGGTCTTTGCCAATTCCGAAGTCCTGTGGGTCTGTGTTTCCCACTTACTAAGAAGGGACAACATTTCTCAGAGTTTGAGGATTTCAATTGAATTGTGGTGGTGTCCGAGTTTTAAACAAACCCTTCAGCCACAGTGGGGAGAATCCCAGAAAATAAACTTCTTCTAAGTAAGTATAAACAGAGTAGCAGCTTCCAACAGCCAGGACCTCCGCATTTATAAACATGAGGCAGGTAGATGCCAAAGGGGAAAGGAAGGACCCATATAAAAATAAACATGGAGCAAAAACTAATTAAAATAGCTGCCCCTTGCTTTTGAATGCTGGGGAAAGGACACTTGAACCCTTTGCTGTCTCCAGGTAGCGACTCTGCCAAACTGTTTCTCCATAGTTGGGGTTTCAAGAAACCTCAGGAAAAGGCTGTCTTCAAAGTCTAAGCTGCAGGACCTACTCTTCATAGTTAAGCCCATTGGGTGAGTGAGGTTCCAAACAATGGCATCCAAGATGAATCTACCTTAGCCTGAACCTCATCTAGGAACTGTGTTCTTATAATAATAATAATAATAACAACAACAACTCACTTTCCATAGAACTTTGTAACATACAGCACAGTTATTCTCAAACTTTTGGGTCCCTTTACAGTCTAAAGAATTATTACATTCTCTCTCTCTCTCTCTCTCTTGCCTCCCTTCTCCTCTCTTCTCTTCTTTCTTTTTCTTTTTCTTTTTCTTTCTCTTTCTCTTTTTTCTTTCTTTTCTCTCTTTCTCTCTCTCTGTTTTCGCTCTTGCTCTCTCTCCTCTCTCTTCTTTCTTTCGCTCTTTCTCTTCTTTCTCTTTCTAAAAAAAACCTGTTTCCTCCCTTGCTCTCTCTCCTCTCCTTTCTTTCCTCTATCTTCCTCTTCTTTCTCATTCTTTTCTCTCTTTTTTCTCTCTTGCTGCCTTTTCTCTCTCTCTTTTCTCTTCTCTCTCTCCTCTCTCTTTCTTTCTCTTTCTCTTTTTCTCTCTTTTTTTCTCTCTTGCTGTCTCTCTCTTTTCTCTCTTCTCTCTTTTTCTCTCTCCTCTCTCTTTCTCTTTCTTTTTTTCTCTTTCACTTTTTTTCTCTCTCTCTTCTCTCCTCCCCTTTCTCTCACTTCCCTTCTTCTCCCCTTCTCTCTTCCTCTATCCACATATATCTACATATGTATGTATGTATCTGTATATAAGAAGCCATCAGCTAGGTGGCTCAGTGTATAGAATGCTGGGCCTGCCAAAAGACCTAAGTTCAAATCTGCCCTCAGACTCTTATTAGCTGTGTGATCCTGGGCAAATCACTTAACCCTGTTTGCCCCAGTTTCCTCACCTATAAAACAAGCTGGAGAAAAAAAATGACAAACAATTCTACTTAGGATTTTTTTGCCAAGAAAATCTCATGCATGACCTGTGTCAGTGTGCTATTTCCATGGGGCCACATGTATGTGTGTGTATATATATATATATGTATATATATATGTAATTGTACATTGTAGTATCTTAAGTTAAATCCATTAAATGTAAACATCTTAGTATTATGAAAATAGTTTTGACCTCATGGATCCACAGGGATCCTCAGAATTCACTTTGAGAACTGTTGCCATAAAGGACTCCAGAATTTAAGCTGGAAGGGACCTTAGGAATCCTCTAGTACAGGAATTCTTAACCATTTGGTGTGTGTTCTGACCTTCTGAAGTCTCTGTCTCTCAGAATAATGTTTTTTCAATAATTGAAGGAAATGCTCAGATTTTGTTGGGGGTTAATGAAAATAAAGACACAGTTTTCTTTTTCCCTCCAACTCACCCGGATGCACAGGATGGTAAGGACCCAGCTGGTGTGTGAATCCGGGTCCTCCATTTACAGAGATATAAAATGAGTCCTTCTGGCATTAATCTCTGTGCTCCATCCCATTTCCTGAGGACCTCACCCTGGGAGGGGATGTGCCTTCTTATGCTTGACCTCCACAAGATGTCCACACCCTGTCAAGAAAAAAAATTGAAAGAGAACCTTTGCTTAGAGAAAGTTGGTCCAGAAATGTCTCTTCAGAATCTTCTATTGGGGTGGGATGGGGTTGGTTGACTGCCTGAGGTTAAGACACTATCCTGAAACTTGCGCTTTTAATTTTATTAGTGAAACAAGGACCCAGGTTTCCCAGCTACAGTTTTATGCCATTGGAGCAAGGAGATACTGGATCATCTTTTATTTCTCAAAAGTTGGTTCAAAAAAATGTTATCATCAAACAAAACCAATGCAGCCAAAATTAGAAGGAATGCAGGGAACTGGGAAAAAAATTTACAGCAAGATTCTCTGATAAAAACTTCATTTTTCAAATAAACAGGAAACTGTGCCAAATTTATAAAAATAAGTGTCATTCCCCAATTGATAAATGGTAAAAGGATATGATCATTGGGTTTTCAGAAGAAATCAAAGCTAGCGGTAGTCATATGAAAAAATGTACTAAATTGAATCTATGACCTCCATAGTAGTGATCATTTAAGGCTGGTCATGAAATAGGAGGGAGCTGGCCAGAGAAGAGGAGAAGCTGATTTTATTGTTGGCCTCTAGGTGTTTGCTGTCTTACAGCCCATACTGACCAACCCCACATCCCAGGACTGACACTAGGCTGGGTAGCTGTCCACTCCTGGTCCTCAAGAAATTATTCCCATGGCCGTTGGGTAGGTGTTTTAGTGGATAGAGAGCCAGGCCTGGATACCAGAAGTCCTGGGTTCAAATGTGACCTCAGACACTTCCTAGCTCTGTGATCCTGGGCAAATCACTTAACTCCCTTGTTTATACCTTTATTGCCCTTCTACCTTGGAACCAATACTTAGTTAAGTAAAGAGTTTTTTAAAAGTTATTTCCTCCTTTCTTTCCAAGGAAGAGGCTAAGGGTAGGAATGGGATAACAGTGATACCATCCAAAAATCAGACATGGGGGTGGGATTTAGACAAATTAAAAAATGATGTAGCTAGTTCTGAAACCTTCTATTTATTAAAAGGAAAAAAAAAGGTTTGATGTAAAGCTAGACATAAGAGGTGCCAACTGCTAGATGAGGCTGGTTCATGGTGAAGTCTGCCTTTTCTGCCCCTGCTACTACCCCCCCACACACTCCAACATGGCAGTGCAAATGCTCCTTCTCAGTTCAGTCTCTAAAAACTTCCAAGAGTTTTTTTTTCCTAATTCCGCTTATTTTTTTTTTTAAGCTTATCACCTCTCCACTCCCAGCCAGCTTCAGGAAGAAACCTCACATTTCTGTTTACAGTTCCCTTGGTTAACTCACCTTCTTTGCCTACACTTAGCTTCATGGAGAGCAAGGTGGGGAAATGAGAAGAAAAGAAGCTGAGACAAGGAAGGCATTGGTTCATAAAAAGAGCCTTCTGGGGTTCGTCCCCATTCAGGCTGATTTCCTCCTGTTCTAGACAAAACCTGCTTTTTATTCGAATCTCCCCAAATCCCCAGTTTCCTTCAAAACTCAGCCAAACATGACCATCTTCTAGCCCAAGTCTTTCCCAGTTCTCCCGGCTGCTGGTGCCTCCATCACTTCCCTCCCCCCAAGTTAACTTGGATTTGTTTGGAAATACTTTGGATTTCCTAGTAATAGTTAACATGTCTGGGAAGCTGGCAACATGGTTTATCTTCCTCTGTTCTCACAAGTCTGGGATACATGTGCTATTCGTTATCTCCATTTTCAAGGAAACTGAGGCAGACAGCAATTAAGGGACTTGCCCAGGGTCATACATCTAGGAAATGTCTGAAGGTAGATTCAAAATCAAGTGGTCCTGACTCCAAGTCCAACAATCTAGCCACTCTATACCTAAGTTGCTAATACATATATATATTTTATATTTTGTACATATTTACATAGATATTTATATAGATAAGTATGTGAATAGATACATATTGTATACATATATATAATCTCTCTGTAGAAAAAAGATTTCTATGTGTTTTATATATTTATATGTACATATATTTGTATATATCTATATGCTATATGTGCATAGATATTATATGCTAATTGGAGAAATAAGATTTATTTGTATGTTTTATATATTTGTACATTTATACATGCTATATATGTATTTATTATATGTTCCAATTGAAGAAATAAGATTTATTTATATATGTTTTATATATTTATACAGACATTTGTACATCGATACATGCTGTATGTGCATATATAATATATTCTAATTAGAGAAATAAGATTTCTTTGTATGTTTTATATATTTATTTATGCATATATTTGCACATCTATACATGCTATATGTACATACATATTATGTATATTCTAATTGGAGAAACAAGACTTATATGGATATATACTGTCAACTTGAAATCTGGAGACCCCAAGTCTGTCTGCTGCCAAGAATTCACCCAGAGGGAAGTCTCAGACTCACCAGATTCAGACTGACAATACTAGATGATCCCAGCTTAGGTGGGGCTAGCAGATCCAAGCAAATGCTAAGTACCCTTTTATTCTTGGAAGTTTCCCCAGTTGTATCAGAAAGAAGACCAAGACCTGTGCAGGAAGCATCCTTTTTAATATCTATCGCATATAGACCCCTCCCCGATAGCCCAGCTTCTGGCTACAGCCTCTTTCCTAAACCTGTTTGCATCCTGTCAGTACAGGCTGGACCTCTCCTTTCCTTGTAGCCATGGTAATGCCAATCCATCATACTTCCCTGTTCTTGGTTCCCCAAATGGTATAGAAGTTCTCCAAGTTCTATTGTTTTTGGGAGGATCCTTTAGCGTCGTGATTCTTTCAGAGATGCTGTTGCCAGAGTCCCAGAGCCTTTGGCTCTGTGTGGTGGCTGAACAGTGGACACTCTCTCTTTCCTGATTAAAGACTGAATTTTTCTGACTACTTTAGTAGTTCTGTGTTTTCCCCAGGTTGACAGTACTATACACACAATTCTAGATTGTCCACAGTATATACATCTATACACACACACAATATACAAATATTAGCATGCATATATGTATGTATAGAAATGGGTACACACACATACATGCACACACACATATGCACACCCAGATAAATTGGGAGCTTCTTGAGGGGCTTTTCAATCCTGCCTTTGTAGCCTGGCACGCGCTAGGCACTGAAATGACTATTTGAGCACAAAGTCTCGGAGGCCTTCTATTATCAGTTATGAACATCATTCAGCTCTATTCAGCACATCTTACTAAGACGACACATAGACATCCGTGCACACATGTCCAAAGAGAATAAAATTCAAGCTGTTTTGAATTGGAAGGGATGTGATAGAAAGATTCTTAACAACAAAGGTCGAACCAAGAAGGGTTTCTGGGTGGCGCTAAGTTAACCAGCAATTTTGATCTGCCACAATGCCCAGTTCTGGAGCAGTCCAGCTAGTTGAGGTGGCTGGTCAGCGTGCCTTGGCTCTATTAACCCACGTTGGAGGAGCTCTAATTAGCCCTCTGGGCCACCTTAAGGGAAAATCAAGCAATGACCCCTAAACCTAAAGCTGAGCCCTTCCAGACTTCCCCAGTTATCTGTCCCTCAAGGATGGCTCTCCTCCACACCTAGTCCCAGGCATGCTCTTATTTTGGCTCAAAAGACCGAGAAAACCTTCTGCCAGGAACAGATCCCTCCCCCTCCCACTTTCCTTTGCTTTCCTTTCCTTAGGAAATTTATATGTGGGCTTGGTTTGTTTTTTCAAGCCCACAAAAGAATGCCACGATGCACTTTTCAGCTTGAGCACAGGACAGAGCCTTGGGCTTGTGGCACAGGGGCGTTATGGCCTCCAAACCACCATTTCTTCTGCCAATGTCTCATGAAAGAATCAGGTCTAATACGCAAATCTACTTAAAGAATCTGCATTCTCAGAGATGTAAATAGGGTGGGTAATGGAGCTTTTCTAGGTGTGCTTTTTCTAGGATATGTATTTAAAAGGTGAGCAAAGAAGGAAAGAAAGAAGGTAGGAAGGAAGGAAGGAAGGAAGGAAGGAAGGAAGGAAGGAAGGAAGGAAGGAAGGAAGGAAGGAAGGAAGGAAGGAAGGGAGGGAGG
>NC_058130.1:20828846-20860144 GCF_016433145.1 Gracilinanus agilis | reverse complement strand
GAAGAAGAAGAAGAAGAAGAAGAAGAAGAAGAAGAAGAAGAAGAAGAAGAAGAAGAAGAAGAAGAAGAAGAAGAAGAAGAAGAAGAAGAAGAAGAAGAAAGAGGAGGAGGAGGAGGGGAAGGAGAAGAAGAAAAAGAAGGAGAAGAAGGAGGAGGAGGAGGAGGAAGGGGAAGGGGAAAGGGAAGAAGGAGAAGAAGGAGCTTCCAATTTGGGGCATTAGGGGAAGGAGGGGAGGGGGCCCCTTCCAAGCTGCCAAGTGACCAGGCCTGTGTGCCCAAGATGTACAAGATGTGAGAGGCCCCCCAGGCATTTCGTACATTGTCATGCCTGGAACATGGCCTGCCAAGTCTCCTCCCTCTGCCTGAAAGATCTAGAACATCGAGCCAATATCTCAACATTTTGGCCCATTTCCCTGCTCAGTGTAATTCGTGGAGGCTTAGGAACTTGGCTCCAATGGAGGTAGGAAAGCTGATTTCATATTGTCATGGTGTCCGCCACACCCTGGGGTTCCCACTGCTGATAGGCATGATCTCATCCATCCTTTTACTGACATGTCAGTAGAATTCGTGTTCCCCAGTAGAGTCCTTGTTCTATAGACGTAGAGGCCGAGGCCCAGGGGTCTCACACAGGGATGGATTGACTAAGCAGACAGACTCCCACATACTGTCATTCATTCAATAATTATTACTCAACAAATGCTTCTCGGGGACCCATCAGAAAGGCTAGAGATGAGCGACACAAGGAGAAGAGGAGTCGTGGCTCTGTTCCGGTGGGTCCTTTTCCAGAACCACAGAATCAGATGATGGGGAAGGACTTCTAATCCAACTGGTATTCAGAAGGAACACAGGACGGGGGATCATCCAAGCTCTTCTCAAGCCCTTCCAAGAGGCAGAAGCTCTCCCCCTCTTTCACCTCTCCAGAAAGCCATGGACGCCAGAGGAAGGGCCAGCTGCCACGAGAAGGGAGTTTGTCGCCTTGATTTCGGCGTGACCTCGAAGGACACATAATCAGCCAATTAGTGTTAGTGTATGAGATGGCAGAGACAGAGCCAAGCGCAATGGAAAGGGCCCGAGCCAACATGGGATGGGCCTTGTCTGGGCCTCATTCATGCCGTGCTGAAGCCACTTGAGTGAGTATCCATGGTCAGACCAATGGGAGCCCACCAGAGAACCCCAAAGTAGGCCACAAGCACCCCACACAGCCACCTGCAGCCATAAAACGTTGCCCAGGCCCCCAGGTCATCTGAGATCATCTTCAGCCCAAAGAGCTCGGTTCTAAAGGAAGACGAACCAAATGGGGAGGAATCGGGGAACCCCCGCCTAGAACTCTCAGCCTTGCTCAGGTATGTTTCCATTTCTGGAAATCCAGCTCTGTCCCTGCCTGCTGGGAGTTAAAGGAAAGAAAGCGAAGGACAAGAACGAGTCACCGAGTCACCGGAATGCGCCCGGCTTCCTTCCCCCCTTCCTTGGGGTGCGGCTTAGGGGAAGGGGGAAGGGAACCTGGGCCAGAATCTGCTGGCTCTGGAGGCTCCTCTCATGCGCCAGGAATGTGATGATGTCATGCTCGGCGGCCCCACACACCCTGCTGCTGCCTCCCCACCGGGGATCCTCCATCCTCAAGGCAGGGAGAGGAGTGGAGCCCCGGAGCATGGCGAGGGGAATCAGCCCTCTGTCTGCCTTGGTGAGGAGCGGTTCTGCCCCAAGGCAGGGGACAGAAATCCCTCCCAGGCTTGGGAGGAGGCCAGCTGGGGCCCCTCTACCCCAGCAGCCACCGCTTCCCTGCCATCTTTACAGCCCAGCCTGGAATCTCCCCATCCGTCCCCTGGAGGAATGGTAGAATGTGGGCTTTGGGCATCCTGGGGCTCCTGGGATCCTCCAGCCCAGATTTGGAGCTGGAAGGAGGTCCCTGGGGTGTGGGGTCCAACGCCCTCGTCTTATAGAGGAGGGAGGGGAAGCCCAGGCACCCAGCTCATCGGTGTCTGAGGTAGGCCCTCTCTCCCCAAAATCGTGCGCTCCCTTCTTCCCAACACCCACATCTCTGTCCCCATTTTACAGAGGAGGAAACGAAGAGCAGCTCCCAGTCACCCAGCTAGCAAGGGTCAAAGGCAGGACTGGAACACGGGCCCTCTTGACTTCGGGCCTGCCCCCTGGCCCTGTAGCCATCATTTAGCTCAGCCCTCTGCCTCCAAACCCATCCCAGACCCACAGAGAAGTGGATTTGAATCCACAGCTGGCTGGGTCCAAAGGTAGGCACGTGGCCACCTTTTAACTTAGCCCAGTGCCTGGCACGTGTCGTTCAGGTATTTCAATCATGTCTCGCTCTGACCCCATTTGGGGTTTTCTTGGCAAAGATACTGGAGTGGTGGGCCATTTCCTTCTCCAGCTCAATTTACAAATGAGGAAACTGAGGCAGACAAGGTTAAGTGACTTGTCCAACATTAAACAACTAGTGAATGTCTGAGGTTTGATTTGAACTCACGTCTTCCTGACTCCAGACCCGACACTCTACCCACTAGGCCACCTCGCTGCCTATTGGCACACAGTGGGCGCTTAATGAATGTTTATTGGTTGATTGAGTGAGTGATTAATCGGCAGGAACTATTTCTTGTTGCCTCACTAACTACATAGAGTCTTAGAACTAGGAGGGAAGGGATAGAGCATCTGGTCTCATTCTTCCATTTTACCAAGGAGGAATCTGAGACCCAGAGAGATCCTCAGTGTTCTGCACGCTTCCTCTCTTTCCTCTCCATCCCTGGAGCTCTCTGGCCTGAGAGACCGGCTGTCACTCCCAAGGGAGTCCATGGAACGGGAATGCTTGATTTAGGAGACTCTCCTTAACCCTTTCACGGACTGCTAACATCGAGGAAGAAAGAAAGCTGCAGGAGATGATCCTGAATCATAGACTCCAAGCCAGAAGGGAGCTTGGAGATCTCCAGTCCAAGACACACATTTTACAGAGGAAGACACTGAGGCCCAGAGAGGTTAAATGCTTTTCCTGTGCTTACACAGGGCATAAAGGAGGCAGCGCTGAGTCAGAGACTGCTTGGAATCTGGACTCTGCCACCGGCTGCTAATGCCTTGCCCTCCACCATTACCTTCCACCTACTCCTGTGTTCATGTCGATGCTGGGCTTGGCATCGATGCCCTCGGAGGCCCCATGAGCTGTCATCCGAGGATCTTGTCTATCTATGTGAAAGCGGCCGAGGAAAACCGACCCCAAATTCAGGTGAGGGTCCTCTTGTCTCCCCTGCCAAGGAGGCTCTCTTCACAGGGGAGACTGGCTATTTCTGTGCCCTCTCAGGCCAGGGAGGCAGAGGGGCGCTGCTTGAGCTGAGCTTCTGGGGGCCCCTGAGGGCTTGAGGGAACAGCTGGAAGACCTGACAACCCTTATCTCCACTCCTAGTAGTCCCAAACCACTGCACTGCCCTGGAAAAGGTTTTGCTCTCAGTTGAGTAAGAGTTGCCTAGATCTGTGCCCAAACACCGCTCTGACAGTGGGCATTGGCTGCCTTCTAGGGCAAGTCAGGAGACACCAGGCTGCTGCTCTTCCATTGGGTTCCATCCTTCCCTTCTCCAGTGACTCACTTGGTTAGCTACATCCCCCTGGGCTGCAGCTTTTGCCCTTCATCCTCCCCTCCAGTCTGAGATTTGGTCATTTCACACAGTTCAATGAGCAGAAGAATCGTTCAATTCGATAAGTGCTCACTGAATTGAATAAAGATGCATAGGCAGATTAAGAGTTAGAGGGGACATTCGAAGGGCATCTAGTCCAAATCTCTCACTCTGCAGAAGAGGAAACTGGGATGCAGAGAAGTAAAGCAAACGCTCCAGAGCTGCACGGCAAGTTGGGGTCACAAGCAGGAGTCAGGGCAACCAGGCAAGGCAATAAGAATTTATTGGGCACAGACACTGAGAATCCAAGGAAGACAAAAATATGGCTGTATGCTGTGCTTCTGTTCTCCTCTGGGTCATCTCAGCCAGGTATTTCTGTTGGTCTCACACTCCCCAAACTATTCTCTGCTAAAATCTGTTGCCCTCAGTTGTTTATTCTCTTTATGTCCATCTGCTACTATCTCCTGGAATGTAGTGACTAGAAAGCCTCTCACTAGTAGGGAGAACTCTAGTTCTCTATAATAAAGGGCTATAAGCCATCAAACTTGGCCAACAAGAAGTGGTCAGCAAAATACCCAAGACCAGGATTAAAATGATTCTTTTGAACACGTTTTTGCTTGTGCAGAATGGCCAAGTTCTTGGTGCCCAAAGTTAAAAGTTCCTTGCCACTTTTCACTAAATCTCTGATGGTAAACCCACCTCCCCAAAAGCCATTCCATTTTACTCCTTCTCTTTCCCCCTAAAAACAAAAACAAAAAAACTCTCATAGGACATGTGAATGGCAGTCTCAAGATCTTTGAATGGCATACAAATGACAACAGAGACAAAAACAAAAGTGAGATAAAGCATAGGAGTCCTTGGTCCACATTTCTGCCTTTATTATTCAAATCTGCCAGCAACAAATATGCTCCCTTCTTTTATATTCAGCCAGTACCAAGGTCATCCTAAGATTCTTTCTCTCTCTCTCCCTCCCTACCTCTCTCTCTCTCTCTCTCTCTCTCTCTCTCTCTCTCTCTCTCTCTCTCTATCTATCTATCTGTCTATGTGAAAGAGGTCAAGGAAAACTGACCCCAAATTCAGGTCAGTGGTCCTCTTAAACAGAATCATAGGATGCCAATCTCTCCAAGATCCTTTTTTTTTTAAAACCTTTACCTTGACTTAGAATCAATATTATGTATTGGTTCCAAGGCAGAAGAGCGGTAAGGGCTAGGCAATGGAGGTTAAGTGACTTGCCCAGGGTCACACAGCCAGGAAGTTCCAAGGTCCTTGATAAATATTTATTGAATTGAATTCTTAAATGGATTGGTAACTGGGGCAAGTGTTGTAGAGAAAACAAATGGAACTTGAGCTTGGCTTTGGATAAAATCGAGGGGAAATAGTAGAAAGATTCTATGAGTCAGAGATGAGGGAGTGCCTTCTAGACAAAGGAGACAGTTTGTTCAAAGGCATAGACACCGAAGATAGATTATTATGGGTGAGGAACAGTCAGAAGGTCAATTTGACTGAACAGTTAGAGGGGTGGAAAGAGATTCATGAATGATAAGGCCGGAAGGGAAGTCCTTAAATTGAAGAAGTAATTTCTTCTTAGAATATCTGCCCCAAAGGGAAAGGCTCATTACACCAAAGCACTAAAGCACTAAGATACTCTAAGATACACTAAAGTGACCTCCCTGCAATCCCAGGCCCCATAAGGGATTGAGTGTTAGTCCAGAATGGAGTAAAGGAAATAAGTTGGGTCACAGCTTAGCCCCCACACCCTTCCTTTAGAGAGTAGCCACACCCCACTTTCTGCAATCCAGCTCCCACCTCCCACCCCGCTCTGGCTAGTCCGTCCATCACTAGACTGCTGACTCCCTGAGGTCAAGGTCCCCGTTTGAATCTTCTCTGAAGCCTTTGGAACACCTGCCCAGAGTGCTTTGCCCAGTGGTCCTCACTGGAAGGAGCTCTTCTCCATGCCATGCCTTCCATCCTTCTCCCGCTCCCAGAGGACCAGGTAGCGAACGCAGCCGTACGTGACTTTGTCCCAGATGTCCCCCTGCTTCCTCATGGAGGTCAGACACCCAAAGGCCTCCCGTCCGTCCAAAGAGTCACAGGAGTGACCAGAAAGAAAGCGGGTGTCCCATCCCCTGGGGAAACGGGCGGACAGAATGGGATATCGAGAGCTTTAAGAAATGGCAAGTGCGGAGACTTCCGAAACGTGGGAAGATTATCCACGAGGGGAGGCAGCAGCGGCCAGCAGACTCAGACCACAGCGAGGGTAATGAGGGAAAAGAAAGTGAATCCTGATGCTGTGGAGCTAACTAAGGACCACCCCTGGCCGTGGGGAAGGGATGAGAAAAGGAATCTCCCTCCTCTCCTTGGAGAGGTCGGGCACAGAATGGGCCACACGCTGTCATTTGGGGGGACCCTGTGGGCTGGTTTTGCTCAACTTTTTTTCTTGGTGAAGCAGAAATGATTTTTAAAAGAAAATCTTCAGAAAGTATTTCAAATGGATGGCAAACGTGGTTGCTTTCCCCATGTCTTTTTTAACCCTTACTTCCTGTCTTAGACTTGATAGTAAGTAATGGTTCCAAGGCAGAAGAGAGGTAAAGGCTAGGCAGTAGGGGTTAAGTGACTTGCCCAGGGTCACCCAGCTAAGAAGCATCACATTTGAACCCAAGACCTCCCATCTCCAGTCCTGGCTCTCTATCCATTAAGCCACCTTGCTGCTCCTTCCCCATGACTTTAAAGGGAAAGAAGAGGGCAGCTGGGTGATTCAGTGGATTTAGAGACCTGAGGTCCTAGGTTCAAATCTGGCCTCAGACACTTCCCAGCTGCGTGACCCTGGGCAAGTCACTTGACCCCCATTGCCTAGCCCTTACCACTCTTCTGCCTTGGAGCCAATACACAGTATTGACTCCAAGATGGAAGGTTAAGGGTTTTTTAAAAATAAAGAAATAAAGGGAAAGAAATGCATCCTGGGAGATCTTCCCTAAGCAGTCCCTCTCCCGAATCTTTTCTCTATGTTTACATTCACTCCTGAGCATTGCTCTGGTTTAACAGAGATGAAAAATAAAAACCCAACCTCAGTTACAAATTGTGAAACAAATAACTACCCGATGTTGTGTTCTTCATGCCAAGTTTCCTGGAGATTCTGAAAGCCCCTTGGGGACCCCAGCCCTAAACAAATAGTTTTTTATTCAAGGCCCCAAACCTGACACCTCGATTCACTTTAACTTAGACTGAATAAAGAGTAAAAGTTACACCAAAAATGTACACAGAAGAATGAAGAGAGAGAGCGAGCTGACAAGCCGTGCATCCTTTAGGGCAGCGATTCCCAAAGTGGGCGCCAACGCCCCCTGGTGGGTGCTGCAGAGATCCAGGGAGGCGGTGATGGCCACCAGTGCATTTATCTTTCCTATTAATTGCTATTAAAATTTAAAAAAATAATTTCCAGGGGGCGAAGTAATATTTTTTCCGGAAAGGGGGCGGGAGGCCAAAAAAGTTTGGGAACCCCTGCTTTAGGGGGAAGGAGACCGCCTCGAGCTGCTGGGACATCGCCTCTGAGCTCTACACTTACTCCCTTCCAATTAGACTTACAGCTGAGCTCTTTGGGACAAGGTAAAGCCCTTGCCAGAGGGATTCTGGGAAGGCATTAGGATAGCAAGAATTCAGTTCAGTTTCATTCAAGAAATATTTATACAATACTTGGTTCAGAGGCACAAATGGAGCATCCCCGACCCTCAAGGAGTTTCTTTCCTACTGGCTGGGGGGGGGGGGGTGTCGAAAACTAGCAAATTGCCTTTGTTGTGTGTCCTCTGGGCCTGCTGTCTCTGAGAATGAAAGGGGGCACCTTCCTCACTCAGAGGGGTTGGCCAGGTTGGACTTCTGGGGAGAGCTAGCCCACTGGAGAAGGGAGCAGGAGGGGAAGCGGGGGGCTTTGAAGGGGATCTACACCTAGCAAAGCCAAATGTTGGGCCACAGAATCCCGAGGGGAGCTGCTGATTAGGGAGCAGCCCTTGCCCAGAGACTGGCATCATCAGATTTTGTGCTTGGCCTTTGCAAAGTTCAGTCCTGATATTAGCGCTCTACCATGATCCTTGAGCCGTGGTGAAGAGCCGCTCAAGTAAGGATGCTTCATTTGCCTTCTAAGTCCTGGATCTTACTGTTGAGGTTCCCTGGGGCGGAGGACGCCTCCACTAAAGGAGAAAAGAGAAGCCAAGTGAAGTCAGTGTCTTGGGCTGCCTTGGTTTCTTTGAAAGAAAGTTTAATATCAAGGAAAGCATAGAGGAGTCCCAGGTTTTCTTACTGCTTATGCTACCTTGGCCAATGGAGTCAATGGCGTTAGCCTCTCTGGTCTCAGTTTCCTCATCTGAAAAAAGAGGGGATTGTACTCTATGTCTTTGAAATTTCCTTCTGGCTCCAAGTCTGTGAGTTGTGTTATATTACCGAAAGTTTCTTCAGTGAAATTCCTTGGGTCCAGAAGGAATGTCTTCCAGTTACTGAAGGACGACTGGTGGCATTTTATTTTACTTTATTATTTTTTTTAGTATCGAATGTTTTTTTTCAACTTTTCCTAGGTTACATTGTTGTTCTATTTAAAATTTTTATTTTTTTAATATTTTTCCATGTTTCCATGATTCATTTTCTTTCCCTCCCCACTTCCTTCCCCGCTCCCACGGCTGACGAGCAATTCCATTGGGTTGTAGAAACATTATCACTTGATACCTATTTCCGTAGTATTCATTTTTATACCAGAGCAATCTTTTAAAGTCAATACCCATATAAACAAGTGATAAGTGACGTCGTATGTTTTTCTTCTGTGTTTCTGCTCCCACAGTTCTTTCTCTCGATGTGGAGAGCATTCTTTCTTATAAGTCCCTTGGGAATGTCCTGAATTATTGAATGGCTACTAGTAGTAAAAATCCATTACATTGGATAGTTCCACAATGTTTTACTTTCTGTGTACAATGTTCTCCTGGTTCTACTCATTTCACTCTGCATCAGTTCGTTGAGGTTCTTCCAATTCATCTAGAATTCCTCCAGTTCATTATTCCTTACAGCACAATAGTATTCCATCACCATCATATACCACAATTTGTTCAGCCATTCCCCAATCGATGGACACTCCCTCATTTTCCAGTTTTTTGCCTCCACAAAGAGCGCAGCTATGAATATTTTTGTACAAACATTTTTTATTATTATCTCTTTGGGGTACAAACCCAATAAATGGTATTGCTGGATCAAAGGACATGCAATCTTTTTTTTTTTTTTTAAACCCTTACCTTCCGTTTTGGGATCAATACTATGTATTGGTTCCAAAGCAGAAGAGTGGTAAGGGCTAGGCAATGAGGGTCAAGTGACTTGCCCAGGGTCATCCAGCTGGGAAGTATCTGAGGCCAGATTTGAACCCAGGACCTCCTAGCTCTAGGCCTGGCTCTCCATCCACTGAGCTACCCAGCTGCTCCCTGGACATGCAATCTTTTAAAGCCCTTTGGGTATCATGATTGATGGCATTTTAGAAAGATACCTCCATGGCTTTGGAACTTCCCAATTGGGGACTGGAATGTCTGGTACTGATCCATCCTCAACTTCCCTACTTTTCCTTTTACTCATATAACATCTAATTGGCAAGAAGATGAACGTGGCTGATTCCCTCTGCCGAGCCTCTCTCAAAGGCAGCTTCACAGCAGACGGCTTACCCAAACTTGTGGTGGTCCTCCATCCCTCAACAAAACTATCTTGGTAATGCGTGCAGATACTAACTGGTTCTTAGTATCCCTTGACTGCTAGGGAACTCTACCTCTTGCCCAGAAAAATCTTAACTTCCTGTTTCGGTGCAAAGGTTAAATACCAGACTCTGTCGCCAAGCTAGCTTTGGTTAAGTCATTATCCAGCAATTTATCCGACGTCCTGGAGGTTTTCAAGACTCTAAGATATTAGCGGAATGCTAGACTTCACCCATCCAGCTCTAGGGAAAGGGAAAAGGCTTATCTTTGGGGGTTTGGAGCTAGGCTGAGCTCCGAGGCCTCTCTCTTCTTCTTTCCGCTAACTCTGGCTCCCAACTCTACTACCCAGAAGCCTTAGCGTGAACCGTTGAGGGACGAAGACAGAATCCCGTATTGTTTAGCAGAGATGGGCTCTTTCTGCATTTTCCCAGTCAGCACTTATATCTCAGAAACTGGCAAGCTCTCCAGATCAAGGCGTGCTTCATTGTTCTAGTGATTGTCTAGACTTTAGAAGGCGATAGAGAAAATGTTAATAATGCAGATTAAAATTTAAAGCGTGTCATGTGTACATTCTTTCCAGTGCTTAAGCATTTACTGGCTTGCCCATGCTGTACAGAGACCTTTGTCTAAGCCCTTCACTTAGGAGATCGGAGAGGGTTGATGGACTATTCCCCTAAGGAGATGTCTGTTGCTTAAGAGAAGGCCTGTCTCTGATCTCAGACACTTCCCAACTGTATGACCCTGGACAAGTCACTTGACCCCCCACTGCCTAGCCCTTACCACTTTTCTGCCTTGGAACCAGTACTTATTATTGACTTAGTATTCTAAGACAAAAGGTAAGAGTTGAGAGAGAGGCAAAGAGACAGAGAGACAGAGACAAAGAGAGAGAGAGAGGAGAGAGAGGGAGGGGGGGAGAGAGAACTGTTCAAAATAATCAGAAAATGCAATGAAGGGGAGGTGGATATTTGAGCCCAAATCTTGCCAGCATTTCTGGATACCATGTTTCATTCTCCTTTGATTTTTTTCAATCACTGAGCATCATTTCCCAGAAATCTATTCCTAGGGGGCAGCTGGGTGGCTCATGGATTGAGAGTCAGGCCTAGAGACTGGAGGTCCTGGGTTCAAATCTGGCCTCAGACACTTCCCAGCTGCGTGACCCTGGGCAAGTCACTTGACCCCCATGGCCCACCCTTAGCACTCTTCCGCCTTGGAACCAATACACAGAAGTTAAGGGTTTAAAAATGTAAAAAAAAAATTTTAAAAAAAAGAATCTAATGAAATGACCCCCACTTTCTTTTTTTTTTTTTAAACCCTTAACTTTTGTGTATTGGCTCCTAGGTGGAAGAGTGGTAAGGGTGGGCCATGGGGGTCAAGTGACTTGCCCAGGGTCACACAGCTGGGAAGTGTCTGAGGCCGGATTTGAACCCAGGACCTCCCGTCTCTAGGCCTGACTCTCCATCCACTGAGCTACCCAGCTGCCCATGACCCCCACTTTAAGGAGCTTCTTGGTGATTTAAAGGAAGGAGGGGTCATAGATTTTAGTCTGGAAGGGACCTCAGAAACCAACTAAATGGTCTAACCTCTTCTTTTTACAGATAAGGAAACTGAGGCAAATGGTGTTACATGACACAGCCAGGAAAAGTATCTGAGGTCAGATTCTAACTCGGGACGATGACTCCAGCTCCGGCACTCTATTCACTGGACCGCCTCACTGACTATGCAGACACCAATGATTATTATTGGTTGGTGGTTCGTTGTCCCACTCAAAGAGGGCCAAATCGATGTCTTTGGGTGATGTCTTCTGAAACGAGCACTAAGTGGATTGAAGCGAGGCAGATTCGCCCAGCGTGGTCCGCCTCACTTTCTCTTCCAAAGTCACCGATCTCCAGCGGCAAGACGAAAATCACGAAGCCGGGCGATGGCCAGGGATGCAGCGGATGACGCTGGTGTCTTCCACGTCTGACCAGGCCCCGAGGGCTCCACAGCACCCGCTTCGGCCGCCCCTGTGGCCGGTGGAAGAGCCTGTTCTCGTCTGCTCGGCGTCTTCACGTGCCCGGCATGGACAGCGCCCTGCAGCCGGGGTTAGCCCACGTGCCACGCTGGCTCCCCACACCGAGGCAGCTGAGCCTACTCTGATTTCTTGGAGCCACCCGTGAGAGCGAGGTGGCAGGTGAGCAGCAAAGGGAGGAAAGCAGCCCTGAAAAGGGCTCCGTGAGCCATCGGAGCCGAGGTGCTGGTCCTCCTTGAACCTCCTGCTGCTGGTATTTGAACCCAGGTCCTCCCCATCAAGCATTCTTCCCAACCCTCCCTCCACACGGGTCGAACTTTCTTTTTTCTCATTTCTAGCTCTCCCGGCTAGTCCTAGATGGCTATTTTTGGTTCAGGGCCTTGCCCTTTTCCTGGGTTCCACACCCCCTTCCCATCCCTCTTTACAGGTCTGGCCATCCTCGGTGAGTCAGGGGAACACAATGCCCTCCCATTCCCGGACCCCATCAATTCCCACAATGTAGCATTTGGGCAGGACCACGAGCCAAGGGAGTCCATGCCAGAGATAAGCCCTGCTCCCGGGGGGGGGGGGGTGTAGGGTGTTGCTAAACTAACTTCCCCTCCGTGGCTCCTACCCCACTAAGTAGAGCTGCCCCACCCAGGCCAGGCCGCTCTGACCTTTCCCCCGTGTACTTCGGAGCTCTCACCGAACCAGATCCTAAAGGATAAACAGTCAATTCCCTCCCGGCCAGGAAGACTTGTTTTCAGATTCTGAAGGGCATCCCCGAGATCCACGAGCCCCATATTCTGGGTTAAGCAGATCAGAGAATCATAGGAGCACTCATGAGAGAGCAAGAAGGGCTTTTGGATCATTTTACACATCGAGTAACTGAGGCCCAGAAAGCAGTCGCTCCCCTTTGGAAGTTGGGCCAGGTGGTTGTCAGGAGTGCAGGTCCTTCTTCCGCCTTATTTGTCTCCCCCAGGACTCCTCTCCTTTCAAGGGATCCAGGATGGCCAAGAGATTACTTACAAGGAAAACTTTCCTATTTCTTTGGTTGACCGGCTCCGTCTGGCCCCTCCAATGGTGAAAATCTTCCCAGGCTCCATGCGGTTAGAGGGAAGCCGAACCCTCCCTCAGTGCCTCTCCTGCTTCATGGATTCCCCTACAATTCCCATTTTCTGGCCCCTAGAATTCCGCATGTCCTCTTAAGATCATTTTCCTGGGGTACCTCTCCCCCATCGCGGCCCCCCGCCATCGTCCGTCCCTCCTTCCCCTCCTTCTGCCCCTCAGCAGATATAATATACCTGCTTGACTCCTTTCTAATGGATTTGTCCCAGAATAGTGTATATTATAATCATTTGTGGTTCGGGACGTGTCCGCATTTGAATGGAAGCAACAGGAAGGCAAATAATACTTGCAATAAACCTGACAGCTTCCGAAGACCTTGGCACATTGTTGTTGCTCAGTCATTTCAGTCATGTCACACTTTTCATTGCCCCATCTGGGATGTTCTTGGCAAAGATACTGGCGTCGTTTGCCATTTCCTTCTCTGGATTATTTTACAGATGAGGAAACTGAGGCAAATAGGGCGAAGTGACTTGCCCCAGTTTGCACAGGTAGTGTCTGAAATGGATTTGAACTCAGGTCTTTCTGACTCTAAGCCTGGCACTCCATCCACTGTGCTACCTGGCTTGCCCTCACTACTTTTTTTGTTGTTTTTTTAAAAAATAAAACCCTCACTTTCTGTCTTAGAATCAATACTGTGTATTGGCTCCAAGGCAGAAGAGTGGTAAGGGTAGCCAATGGGGATCAAGTGACTTGTCCAGGGTCACCCAGCTGGGAAGTATCTGAGGCCAGATTTGAACCCAGGACCTCCCATCTCCAGGCCTGGCTCTCCATCCACTGAGCTACCCAGCTGCCCCCCTCACTACTTTTTAATGGAATCCAACTTCTACAAAAAATCATCATGACTTCACTTATTTTTTAATATCAAAAAACTGGTAACAAAGTAAATGGGCATCAATTCAGGCTAAACAAGTTGTGATACGAGAATATAATGGAAAGCCGCAATGCTGGAAGAACCAACCAAGAATGGGAAGAGTTCAGAGAAGCACGAGAAGTTTTAGGCGAACTGATACAACGAGAAGTAATCAGGAGAGAACAGCAGAGGTGCGAGTAACCCGGGTTGTAATGCCAATAACAAGGAAATGGGGAGACTTTCCTCGGATTCTTTTTTTGGGAGTAATATTTCCTTTTTTCCCATTTTTAACACGCCTTTCCTGACGTTTTGGGTCCTCCCTCCCCTTCTCTCCCCCTTCCCTGAGACATTAAGCAATTTGACACAAGTTATACACGTGCCATCTCGCAACACACATTTCCATCTTTGTCACGTTCTTTCCTAGGATCCTCCCAGCCGCTGACATCCTCATGCAGGTAAGGGGATGGGGAGGAGGGAGGACAGCGGAAGCCAGACAGAGAGGACCAGAATCAGGGCCACCTTCCATGTCTGCACCATTCAGCCTTGGTAGGTTCATCACTTCCTTTCCTCGGCCATCTCCCTTAGGGTGGCCGCAGCTGCATCGAGAGCCCGTGGGCTGGCGTGGGAGCTGCTGGCTCTCTGTGATGGTGCCGTCCGTCCAGCTACAGACCAAATGAGGATTAGGTGAGACGGGCTCAGCCTCCTGTCTTTGCCTCAGGATCCTTGGGAAGGATGCTCGCTCTCAACTGGACCAGTCCTTGGCAATCACTTTACCCTCTTCCCTGAGAGGCTGAAAGATTGAGCAGAAGTTACTCCTCTGACTGCTGCCAGGAGTGTTTTTGCATAATGCAAAACCAATTGTTATTTTTATGCATTCATTATGAAAAGAATTCTTTCCAACAAAAGGCGTGGTCAGTCCTTTCATGCCAACCCTTCTTTCCCCCTTCAATTTTTGTGCTTTCCTTTGCTATTATTTATTCTATTGTTACATAAAGAAATTGGCAGGGGACAGCTAGGTGGTTCAGTAGATAGAAAACCAGGCCTGGAGATGGGACATCCTGGGTTCAAATCTGGCCTCAGAGGCTTCCTAGCTGTGTGACCCTGGGCAAGTCACAAATCTTATTATCTAGCCCCTACCACACTTCTTCCTTGGAATCAATACAGAATTTTGATAAAGGAAAGAAAGAAGGGAAGGGGAAAAGGAAGAAAAGAAGAGATAAAGAAAGAAAAAGAGAGAGAGAGAAAGAGAGGAGAGAAAAAAACAGAGAGAAAAGAAACAAACAGGACAGAGGGAAGGAGAGAGAGAGAGAGAGAGAGACAGAGAGAGAGAGAGACAGAGAGAGAGAGAGACAGAGAGAGAGAGAGAGAAGGGAAGAAGAAAGGAAGGGAGGGAGGAAGGAAGGAATTAGTACCAACAACCCTTGTCTCTTATGCTTTGTGCTAACCAAGGTGAGGGAGGTTGGCAAAATGGGGAATTGAGAAGAAAAGAGAATACACATCCAGCACCAACCCTGAACCACTGGACAAGAGACTCTCCTTAGAAAATCCCAAATATTTTAGCTACTCCTCAGTCCTATTTCTTTCTTTCTTTTTTTTTTTAAACCTTCACCTTCAGTCTTGGAGTCAATACTGTGTATTGGCTCCAAGGCAGAAGAGTGGTGAGGGCTAGGTAATGGGGATCAAGTGACTTGCCCAGGGTCACACAGCTGGGAAGTGTCTAAGGTCAGATTTGAACCCAGGACCTCCCGTCTCTAGGCCTGATTATCTACTGAGCCACCCAGATGCCCCCTGCAGTCCTATTTCTTAACCAACTCAGAGGGGAAGAAATAATAAGTAGAGAGAGGTTGGGGAGTGAGAATTAAAGGAATGACCCCCTAGGCCCCCTCCAGTTTGTGAGTTGGTTGGACAGCAGAGAAGGAAGGGAAACTCTTTCTGTGGGCACCATATTGGTACCTTTTGGTTCCTGGCTGGCACTTCCCAGGGATTTCTATTTCCCCTTGCAGTAGCTTGTCTGTAGTGAAGGCTGTTTACAGGTTTAGAGACTCCTTGCACCTGTCACCAGTATTTACCTTTCTCATCAGTATTTACCCGGTCCCCCCTGGAAGTCACAAGGCCTTTCATTTCTATATTACACATTTTTTTATGTCCAGGTTTTTATTAGGCCCACAATGGACACAACAATGTAAACAGAAAATGAGTCTGGATGCTGTGCAATTATAGTCACCAGGTTTAGCCCTGCCTGGGCAGAGCTATCTTCCTTCTTTGCAGAGGTGGGAGACTATGGAGGTCAGGGGTAGTATTGCCTGTAATTGCATACATGATTGGTGCATTGGTTAATTTCTACTAATCTGCTTTTTTTCTTCTTTCTTTTAAGGGATATTATTGGCAAGGGAATGGGGAGGGCCAAATTAAAAAATGAAAGCAATAAAAGATGCCAAAACACATTTTTATTTATTTTTTTAAACCCTTACCTTCCATCTTGGAGTCAATACTGTGTATTGGCTCCAAGGCAGAAGAGTGGTAAGGGTAGGCAATGGGGGTCAAGTGACTTGCCCAGGGTCACACAGCTAGGAAGTGTCTGAGGTCAGATTTGAACCTAGGACCTCCCATCTCTAGGCCTGGCTCTCAACCCACTGAGCTACCCAGCTGCCCCCAAAACACATTTTTAAAAAGTAATGTTCGTTTCTAGTTATAATAACTGATATTTCAGTACGCTCACTTTCAGGTTTGTAAAATATTTTTATGCAAATTATCCCAATTTGAGCCTGCTGGACTCAAGTCTCTGAGGAGACACCACAGGAATGACCATCCCAGTTTTTGAGAATTAGAAACTGAGGCTGAGAGGCAGCGGGATTTATCTAGTGTCACACGGCTGGTTGGTTATTGTCCTCCCACTCAAAGAGGACCAATGGGGCATCCCAGCTGATGTCTTTTGCCCATAAACTGGATTTAGGTGAAGCAGATTTGAATAGTTATCAACTTCACTCTCTTCCAGTCATTAAAATTCAGAGTTAAGACAAAGTCAAGACCACTGGAGACAGCCAGGATGCTAGTAAGTATCTGGGAATAGTCTTCAAATTCTGCTCACTCTCTGTCACTGCCTGTCTCAGTGATCCTGACAATTTTGTACCGTCTGTTGACCTGCCTTGGTAGAGGGAGGCCCCTTACCAGGTGCTCCCCCCCCCCCGAAGAAATCTTCGATCTAGACCGAAATTTAGAAAACAAAACCAAGCCCTGCCACCTCCTGAACCAG
This sequence comes from Gracilinanus agilis, assembly GCF_016433145.1. Classification (NCBI taxonomy): domain Eukaryota; kingdom Metazoa; phylum Chordata; class Mammalia; order Didelphimorphia; family Didelphidae; genus Gracilinanus; species Gracilinanus agilis. The sequence goes on along the minus strand of NC_058130.1, from coordinate 20,843,608 downwards.
TCATAGCTCACATTTCTTGGGCACTTCAGGCCTTGGAGTCATTCTAGGAGTCTTCCTCTCTTTAGGTGGTTTAGCAGTCAAAAGGAATTGGATCTTGAGCTTGTGGGGCCTCAGAACTTTGAAGAGCACAGCTATGCTTGGAATTCTCTTCCCCAAAGCTGCCCCCCCATTCCTCACCCGAATGGGGAGGTGTGGTCTGGTGCGTTCTCCCAAGCCGGGAAGGCTCGGCGTATTAGCCCTGGGATGGATGGCCCATCTGCTGGCATCCAACTTAGCTAAATTCAGAGAAGTTCAGCCACATCGTGGTGGCTCTCCACCTCTTGGCTTCCTTCAAGTCCCTCTTCAAATCCCACCTTCTCCAGGAGGCCTTTCCAGATCCCTCTTCATTCTAGCTCCTTCCTTCTCCTGATTCTTTCTACTGATCCCACCATTAGCTTGTTTGCACAGAACTGTTGCCTTGGTGGCTCCCCACTTTGGATTTTGAGTTCCTCAAGGGCAGAGTCTGGCTTTTACCTTGACCAGCCTCTTCAGAGCCTGGCCCAGTGGCTGGCACATAGTAGGGAGTTCATCGATGCTTACTGAGAGACTAGAGGCCGGGGAATGAGGTTCGGGGTCACCTGAACAAAGCCTGGCTCGTGAGACTCTGAGGGGTTGCTCTCTGGCTCAGAGTGGGTACAAAGAGTCCTCACGCCCAGGAAATTGCAGATCCTTGAGGTAGGAAAGTATTTGGAAACATCAACTTAAGTGTGCTCTGCTCTGATAACAAAACCAGAAGTGGCTCTGCAGGACGTGGAGGCCATTTTCACTGGGATGTGGGAGGTCAGCAAGGCTGGGAAGGAACCAGGGGAAAGAGCAAGGCTAGAGCTCAGAAAGTCAGTAGCCAGGGGAGTCATTGGCTCAAGGGGCAATCCCAGGGGGGACACACAATGAGGGTTACTTTCCTTTTTTTATAAACCCTTTCTTTCTGTCTTAGAACCAATACTGTGCTATGCCCAAAGAGCGCTACAAGAATGCCTGCCCTTTGATCCAGCCATACCATTGCTGGGTTTGTACCCCAAAGAGATCATAGATAAACAGACTTATACAAAAATATTTATAGCTGCGCTTTTTGTGGTGGCAAAGAACTGGAAAAGGAAGGTATGTCCTTCAATTGTCCTTCAATTGGGGAATGGCTGAACAAACTGTGGTATATGCTGGTGATGGAATACTATTGTGCTCAAAGGAATAATAAACTGGAGGGATTCCATGTGAACTGGAAAGACCTCCAGGAATTGATGCAGAGTGAAGGGAGCAGAACCAGAAGAACATTGTACACAGAGATGGATACACTGTGTTACAATTGAATGTAATGGACTTCTGTACCATCAGCAATGCAATGACCCAGGACAATTCTGAGGGATTTATGGAAAAGACACTACCCACATTCAGAGGAAGAACTGCAGGAGAGGAAACACAGAAGAAAAACAACTGTTTGAACACATGGGTTGATGCAGACATGGTTGAGGATATAGACTCGAAACGACCACCCCAATGCAACTATCAATAATATGGAAATAGGTTTTGATCAATGACACGTTAAAACCAGGGGAAATGCTCGTTGGCTATGGGGGGAGGGTGCAGGGGGAGGTGAAGGGGAAAGTAAGAACATGAATCACATAACCATGGAAAATTCGTCTAAAAAATAAAAAGAAATTAAAAAAAAAAAAAGAATCAATACTGTGTATTGGCTCCAAGGCAGAGGAGTGGTAAGGGCTAGGCAAGGGGGGTCAAGTGACTTGCCCAGGGTCACACAGCTGGGAAGAGTCTGAGTTCATATTTGAACCCAGGACCTCCCATCTCTAGGCCTGGCTCTCCATCCACTGGGCCACCCAGCTGCCCCCCATCTTTCCTTAAATGCTATCAGCTCCGGCCCCCATTCCAGGTCTGCTGTTCACTTCCAGTGGCTATCACTTCCATTTCATCCAACCAGTTCACTTTGATTTGCTTTTTATAAAAGGACATCTATTACTCTTCCTTTCTCCAACACGGTGAGAATAGGCTTTCTCCCATTTTGTCTCCGTGTCTGGGGAGGATGGGCTCAGATTGAATAGCTTAGCCGGGTCAGCATTAGGTCCCAAAGGTCACTCCCTGCTCCTCATGGCATTGCTGTTTGGCTTTAGAACTTGGCGTGGCCCTGACTGACTCCCAGACTCCTGAACCTCAAGCCCAGAGTTCACCCCCAGACTTTCCAAATTCATGAGGTCACAGACTCTAGATGAATCACTTCCATGTTAAAAAAAAAATCCCAGGCAAAGAATTGAGGCCTGGATTTATGGCTCCAATGCCCTGGAGCAGGAGGGCTGAAGGCCTCTGGTCCCATCGCACTGCCTCTCCTCCCTCACCAGACAGGGTCAGCCAGGAAAAAGAGGAAGTGGCCACCTATGTGGACAGACCAAACAAAGCAGCCGACTCGAGCTTTTGGACTCCCCCAGTTCCAGCTACCAGACTGAGGCAAAGAGGCTGTGTTTTACCGTGTGCCCAGCAGACTAGGATTAGATTCAAGATGCAGGTACCTTCCTCCTGTTTCTCCAGAACATCTCACCATGACTTTCTAGCCTCTTCCAGGGGAGGAATTTCATCAGTGGCACTCACTCAAGATCCCAAGGCCCAGGCTAAATGGCCAGCCCCCCCTTATGTAAGTATTACCTTTCTAAGGGCCCTTTAATTGCCCCCAGCTAAAGGAATTAACATCTAACTATAAAATGTCCTGTAAACAGCCAAAGACTACAAGGATGAATTTGGTGAAGAGGCAGGGACTTCTCCTCTCTTCACAATGGGGTTCCATATGCCTGCTTTGCCTCTGTTAAGTCCAACCCTAAAATCAAGCAGAAAAATACAAATGAAATCAGTCAGGTCAAGCTTCAGTCATCAGCAAGATCTTTATTTCTTATTCAAATACCAGCCAGAAGGAGAAACTATGCAAAAGCTTTTATGAAATCTTATCTGAAAAATAGAGGAACTCTACACCCACCGCCTATTGCTTTTGACCATCAGCCCAAGTCAACCACAGAAGGCAAAATGTGAGCTCAGACCAATGTTGGGAGGCCAAGATCTTCCTGATAGAAATACCAACGTTTACCACTCCACTTCCACGTGAATACAGCCTGTCAGAGACTACTTCTACTCCTATGGCTTAGGACAACTCCCTTAACCTCCTGATCCTTAGTTTTCTCCTTTGTAAAAGTGGGGGTTTGGACTAGATCAGTGATTCCCAAAGTGGGCGCCACCGCCCCCTGGTGGGTGCTGCAGCGATCCAGGGGAGCGGTGATGGCCACAGGTGCATTTACCTTTCCTATTAATTGCTATTAAATTTTTAAAAAATTAATTTCCAGGGCGCTAAGTAATATTTTTTCTAGAAAGGGGGCAGCAGGCCAAAAAAGTTTGGGAACCACCGGACTAGATGAAGTCCCTCCAGGTCTAGAGCCACGAGCCTATAAAAACCCAAACTGGATAAACCATCCACCATGTCTGTTTGTGGAAACAACATAACCAGAGTTTATGCATAATTTTGCCACATCCATCAAGTGGAACCAGTTGTTCCTATTGAAAAAACACCAGAGAATGCTATTACATTTTAACAAACAAAATTCAATAATGTAACACACACATGCATACAAACATACAGTGTTCCCTGGTGCTTTTCATATACACACATAGAAATACAACATATAAATATGCGTGTGTGTAGGCTCTGGGGCTTGATTTCCCAACCTTTTTTCTCAGGACAGAGAAGGTCCACACAGAAAGGATGGTTTTTCCCTTGAGTACTTTAGGGCAGTGATGGGCAAACTAAAGCTCAAGTTCTTCTGTTGAAACCTTTGGTCTCAGAGATGGATTTATCGGTGAACGATGGATCGATGGACAAAGGTGGCAAGAGCGTGCCAATGTTTGTAGAGTGACCGATCTTCATTGGGCAACCTTCTGTCATTACAAATGAGAGTGAAACAGCCATATTTGCATTCTCACACCTCAGTCCCCGTGGCCATCGTAAGAAAGTGGTTGGGAAGAAGATAAGCCTGGAGATGAGTGGCCAGTCTGCATCCATAGAGTTCCCCCAACCCCACTTCTTACAAATGTAGAACCTTAGATCTCCAGGCGAGGGAAATGAGAAAATGCTGAACCTCCACACTCTGTACTTGAGAAGAGAAGGGGCTTCATCAGATCATGGGAGAACTTTGAGGAAGGTGGCAGAGGGAGGCAACATTCAAATTTTGGCTGACTGGGAAGCTGTTGGAGCTGCAGAAATATAGTGGGGATCAGCCCCCCAACAGGTCCCTAGACTTCTGGTGTTTGCAACTCTAGAGACTTCTAAGAGAAGTGAAAACCTGCCCAAAGAGATCATTATCTACTTGTTTGAACCGGGGTATTTTTATCTTGCTCCTAGCCAAAGAGGTCATTTACTCTGATGGATTCTTTTGGGTGCTCTAATGTGTATAAATTCTCCAATTTCTGTTGACTACTTACTTTAATAAAGAGGTTTACTCTTTATCATTTGTTAGGGTCATTGGTGTAACTAGCATTTAGTGCAAGAGAATCAGCTAAGGCAGCAGCAATAAGCTAAGTATTATCCTCCCCTTGAGAGCAATCAGAAAAAGTAGTATTAATGCCGGGGCCTCCAAAGTATTATACTTCTAGACTACCGATATTTGTCTTGGAGATCATTGAGGGAAGGAGCAAGTGCCTTCTCATGGCCCTCCTCTTGCTCCCCACAAAGGTGAAAGAGAGGGATGGGCAGATCGGATCCCAGTTCAGATATCTATCCATGGCTCATGAGCGCAAAGCCATCTTTGTTTTTAAACAACTACACACACACACACACACACACACACACACACACACACACACACACAGCTCATATTAAGACAGATTGTCCATTTTATTATTCCTCTGAGGGTTCAGGGGTTTGGATCAGCAGAAAGTTCTGGGCATCACAGTGCTCATGCAGTCCCATAGTTACCCACTGAAGTGGGGAAATACTTATAACTGTGGTCTTGGAGATGCCTTTGGTGACCGCAGCCGACACTATGTGGGGATAATGAATGTTTTGGTTTTGTCCTTGGCATGCAGCAGATGCAAGGGATGGAATGCACATGACTGGCCCTTCTTGACATTCCTATTCCCTCTCGTCTCTCTCTTCTTCATCATCTTACAAATCCAAAGAAGTGGAGGAAATTTCCATCCCCGGACTTTCCCGCCTGAATGAGAGGAGAGGTCAGGACCCGATACTTATTGATGTCCAGTCACAATGGCCCGCCTGCTGCTCCTCGTGTTTCAGCTCCCAATTCCAGGTCTTGGCACTGGCTGTTACTCACACCTGGAATGCTCTTTCTTACCCTCTTGGCTTCCTGGAGGTCTTGCCTTTAGATGTCAGACTGAGGAGCTGACATTTTAACCTAAAGACAATAAGGAGCCACTGAAAGCCTTCAACAGGCAGCTAGGTGGTAGTAAATTGAATGATGGACCTGGAATCAGGAAGACCTGAGTTCAAATCTGGCCTTAGACACTAGTTGTGTGACCCTGGACAGGTCGCTTTACCCTGGGTGCCTCAGTTTCACATCTGTAAAATGAGCTGGAGAAGGGAATGGCAAACCACTCCAGTACCTCTGCCAAGAAATGCCCCCTGCCCAAGAAAAGGGTCATGAAGAGTCGGACATGTCTGAAAACTGACCAAAAAACAAGAAAGTCTTCAAGCAGGGTATTAGCGTGGTCAGGCTAGAGAAAATAATTTTGGCAGCTGGTAGATGGATTAATACCACCTAATAATTTTAGCTAAAGTTCACATACCGTTTACTAAGGGTCAGGAGCTGTGCCAGGCACTTGACAATTATTCTCTGATTTGATCTTTACAACAACCCAGGAGGGCCGGTGCTCCTGTTTTTTTCCTATTTTACAGATAAGGAAACTGAGTCAATAAATGGTTAAGTGACTGGCTCAGGGTCACATAGGAAAGTGTCTGAGGTGAGGTTTTTTTTAACCCTTACCTTCTGTCTTAGAATCAACACCAAGTATTGGTTCTAAGGCAGAAAAACAAGTGTTAATGAATTGATTGTTGTCCCCATTTTAGAGATGAGACTAGGGGAGACCAAGAGATCTGCCCTTGATCTGTAGTGGGTGTCTGAGGCAGGATTCAAACCCAGATCTCTTTGTCTGCAAGTCCAGTATCTTCGGGAGGGGAAGAGGCCACCTAGTCTTACAGGGTAGCTGATGGGTGGTGAGGCAGCAGAGGAAGCTGAGGATGAGCCATCGCATTGATAAGAGAAAAGCCCAGGAGATGCCAAAGGAGGGGCTACAGAGTGGCCAAGGCTGAAGAGCGGAGGAAAGAGCCCAGGCCAGAGCAGGCAGCAGATGGACGGAAGATGGCCTGGCAGGGGGAGGCTCCAGCTGAGTCAGATGAGATTGCAGGCTATGGACAAGCGAATGGGTGGGGAGAAAGTCAGGGAGAGCTCCGGGTGGCTCGCCCGAGGGGCCAGCAGGGGCCAGAGCAGGACTCCGGGCTTCGGATGCCCAGCGGCCTCAGCCCTCATACCCGCCGGGTGTGGCCGCCACACTGCTCGGCCTCTGTTGACAGAGGGCTTGGCCAGGGCGCTGGACCTCCTCCTCCCTGGGGTGAGTCAAGCCTCACCCCAAACCTTTAACCACAGAAAAACCAACAAGTCATTTCCTGGCTGGCCCAACCGATGCCTCCCCATCCCTCCGTTCCGGAAGGGACTCTGTCTCCTCCGTCAGTCCTAGAGATTAGGAGGGAAGGAGGGCATCTGACTCAGTGAGGGAAGCCTGGGCAGCTGCCCAACGGCTTGGGTGCCGGGGCCGGGCCACCGTGGAAGCAGAGGGTGGGACGTCAGAGGCTCCCAGGGGCCCAGAGCACGACCCCATGGAGAGAGCACTGCGTGGGGAGTCAGGAGGACCACAGTGCAAATCTTGCTAGCTCCGAGGTTGTGGCACTCCACGTCCTTATCTGTAGAAGGCGAGGGCTGGACGTGATGGCCTCGAAGATCCTTGACCTGCCCCCCTGGTCAGCTGATGCCATTGCCTCCCCTCCCCCCAATATCTTCCTCCCTGGTTCTGGTCCATTCAGTCTCCTCTTGTGGTTTAAATGGAACCAGCGTCCCTGGGAAGGGCGTCTCATCAACCCAGGAGCCCCCCCAGAACATTAGCATGGACCACTTTATCGCGAGGTCCTGCTGGGAGAGCTGGGCCTGCTTGACCTCTTCCTCATCTCTGGGCACTTTGCTATTTGGTTTGGGCTTTTTAAAGCTCTTACCTTCCACCTTAGAATCAACACGGTGTACAGTAAGGGCTAGGCAACAGGGTTAAGTGACTTGTCTGGGGTCATAGGAAGTGTCTGAGGTCAAATTTGAACCCAGGACTTCCCGTCTCTGGGTCTGGCTTTCAATCCACTGAGTCACCCAGCTGCCCTCTTCTGAGCACTTTATTATTTTATTTTATTTTATTTTATTTTTTAACCCCTCACCTTGTCTTGGAGTCAATACTGTGTATTGGCTCCTTGGAGGAAGAGTGGTCAGGGGTAGGCAATGGGGATCAAGTGACTTGCCCAGGGTCACACAGCTGGGAAGTGTCTGAGGCCAGATTTGAACCTAGGACCTCCTGTCTCTAGGCCTGACTCTCAATCCACTGAGCTACCCAGCTGCCCCCTCTTCTGAGTACTTTAAACCGGTCTACTTGCAGGTCCTCAAAAGGGGTGTCCATCTTCCCACTCCTGACCTGGAATGCTCTGCCCCCCTCATCGTGGCCTCCCTCCCCCCAGGCCGCTGGCCCTTCTGCTCTTAGATGACGGTTCATCCACCCTGTGGACGCCGTGTCTGTGTCTAGTGCCAGATTCCACCCATTCTCATGCTATTTCCCTGATAGAACTTGTGCTCCTGAGCGCTGGGCTGTCTTCGCTCTTTTTCTTGGATCCCCTGCATTGCGCCCATCGGGGAGGTGACGGGAGGGGAATTCACCGTCCAGTCACCATCTTGGACCACGGCAAGGCGGGTCTGCTTGATCTCCTGCCATCCAAAGGCGCCGCCAGCCATCCACGGGTCGGAGGAATGTGGCTTCCTCGGTCTCCGAAGAGGGGCTTCCTCGCCTCCCCCAAACACACAGCTGGGAGAACTCTGGGGGATCCCAGGAGGGACCAAGGCAGAAGGGAGGAGCGAGCAGGGCCTTCCAATTGTTTCTGCTCACAATTCAGTGCGAGCTTCGAGCTTCGAGGAAGGAAAAGCTCTCACAAAAGCAGGAAGGCCTCAACGCTCTGCAGGGCAGCCAAGGGAACCCCGAACACACCCAAAGGGGAGCGTCCGGCCTAGGGTGGCCACCGGGCGGCCTGCTAAGAGCCCCTGCCTGCGGCCTCCCTGGGCTTTGGCTGCCCATCGCCACAAGCTCCCCTGAGAAAGCTGAGAACACCCTCCGCTGGCCCTCGTGTTCTTCCCAGGCAGAGAGCGTATCCGGAGAAGGCTGTGATTTCCATCCACATTCCTGGATGAGTCAGTCAACAAGCATTCATTTTCCAGCATCTACCATCTGCTTCCCTTCTCTTTCCCCTGGGACACCTCGGAAAGAGCCTGCTTTGGAAGGCAAAGTTCTCGGGCTCAAACGCCAGCCCTGATCTCCTTTCTCCTAGAGATTCTCCTAGAGAGGCCACCTCGGCAGTCCTCGGTTTCCAAATCTGTAAACCAAGGCGGAAGTCCTCAGTTTCCTCCTCTGTAAACCAAGGCGGAAGTCCTCAGTTTCCTCCTCTGTAAACCAAGGTGGAAGTCCTCAGTTTCCTCCTCTGTAAACCAAGGCGGACAGACCAGAGAGCTGATGGGGTCTTTTCCATCCCTAGAACTAAGAGCCTGAGCCTTAGGGGGAAACATGACTACAAGAGGGAAAGCTTTTGCAAAGGAATTCTGACCCCTGGGATCCATGAAGAACCACTGGCTTTCTGGACCTGGAACACAGGTGTTCCTCCTCCCCCGAGGAAGGCTGGCATCCGCTGCCCCACCACAGGCCCAGCAGCTAGCCTTTACAGGGCACTTCGTGCCAACCCTCCCACAAACTTTTTTATATAACCCTCACCTTCCATCTTAGAATCCATCCTGTGTGTTGGTTGCAAGGCAGAAGAGAGGTAAGGGCTAGGCAATGAGGGTCAAGGGACTTGCCCAGGGTCACCCAGCCAGGAAGTGTCTGAGGTCAGTTTGGAACCCAGAACCTCCCGTCTCTGGACCTGGCTCTCTGTATGCTGTCAGTGTTCTGTTCTCCTTGTGTTTCAGTGTGAAACAGGCTGCTCTTGGGCAGCTCCCTCTGTTTCCTCTGGCTGGAGCTCCCTGGCGTTGCCTGGAGGGAGCCATTCCTGGCTTAGCATGAGGCGAGTTAGGGTCATTTAGGGACTAAAACCTTCGGCTGCAAGAATTTTATAAGGGCCCGGGAAAATGGCTCGCCCAACATGGAGAGAATGGAGACGGGCACAAAGGAAAGAGGGCCCAAAGCCAGAGAGCCATTTGGGAACGCCTGAGCCACCATGATGGCCCCTCATAGCGGGGCCGGCCTTCCCCTGCCTCCTGGATGTCTCATAGTCACTTAGAAGACTTAGGACGGCTGGCGGCTTCCCATACTACGGGCCCTCCTTCACCCACGCAGGTGGGAACCTCTCCATGGTGCTAGACAGGCTTCAGGAGTGGCCCGTGGCCCAAGCTCTGCCCATGACCATTCTCAAGGCCCTCAGCGAGGCTTGTCTCCGGACCATGGACACGCTGTCCGTCCTTTGGCCATGAAGACGAAGCCTTTCCGAGAGGTCAGGACTCGAACTCATCGGAGCTTGTGTTTCTCTGGCTTGGCTCTCCAGAGCTCAGGGCCACCTTCACGCCGTGGTCTTGGGATAGGAGTTCTGGAGCTAGAAGGAGCCTAAAGGTCATCCCCCCAACCTCCCCTCCCCCCATTTTACAAATGAGGAAATGGAGGCCGAGGGAGGCTAAGTGGACACATGACCACAGGATCCTGAGGATCTAGAGCAGTGATTCCCAAAGTGGGCGCCACCGCCCCCTGGTGGGTGCTGCAGTGATCCAGGAGGGCAGTGATGGCCACAGGGGCATTTATCTTTCCTATTATTTGCTATTAAAATTTTTTTTTAAATTAATTTCCAGGGGGCTAAGTAATATTGTTTTCTGGAAAGGGGGCGATAGGCCAAAAAGGTTTGGGAACCCCTGATGTAGAGCTAGAAGGAACTCAGAGGTCATCCACTCCAACCTCCCCTCCCCCCATTTTACAAATGAGGAAATGGAGGCCGAGTGAGGCTAAGTGGACAAATGACCGTCTCTGGAGTTGAAAGGGAGCCCAGAGGTCATCCACCTTAACCCTCTCATTTTACAAAAGAGGAAACCGAGGCAGAGGGAGGCTAAGTGGACACATGACCTCAGGACCTAGGTCTGGAGTTGGAAGGGAGCTCAGAGGTCATCCACCTTAACCCTCTCATTTTACAAAAGAGGAAACCGAGGCAGAGGGAAGCCAGCTAGAGAGAAAGATCGTAACATTATAGCTTGGAGAGGCCGAGTCCCTCAGGGCCATCCAGTCCAAACCCCTCGTTTTATCACGGCCCAGGAAAGTGAAGGGATTCGGCCAGGCTCAACCAGCTGGGATTTGGACCTCGGACTCCAGAGCCAGTGATGCAGAGTTCTGTGAGAGCTGAGGTTCTCTTTCGCTTTTCTTTGCATACTCAGTGCTCGGCACATAGTAGGTCCTTTATAAATGTTTAATGACGGGCTGACTGAGGGCATCGTCCTAGGACTCCAGCAAGAGAGTGAAAAAGGAGACTAAAGTGGTCATTTTTCCAGCCCGGGATTGGGGAATATTTTGGCCATGTGGGCAAAGGCAATGAAAGGAGTTTATTTTCTTTATTCTATGGTAACCTTCTCTCAAGGCCTTCCAAGAGCCCTCAACAGCAGCTACCTGCCGCCATGGAAACAAGGCCTGGGCCCCGGCCCGACGGGGACGGATGGCTTTACTTGGGTTTTATGAGAAAAGGCACAGCCGCCTCCCTGCCCGGGGAGCCGAGGGCTGGCTGCCATCCCTCTCTTCTAGCTATGCCAACAGGGGCTGGGAGAGAGCCTGGCACGTCCCTACCTGGTGAAAACGGGGCATTAAGGTTTGCCAAGCGCTTTAGAAATTGTACTTTACTTTTTTTATTTTTTTTAACCCTTAACTTCTGTGTATTGGCTCCTTGGTGGAAGAGTGGTAAGGGTGGGCAATGGGGGTCAAGTGACTTGCCCAGGGTCACACAGCTGGGAAGTGTCTGAGGCCGGATTTGAACCTAGGACCTCCTGTCTCTAAGCCTGGCTCTCAATCCACTGAGCTACCCAGCTGCCCCTAGAAATTGTGCTTTAGTTGATCCTCACAATAACTTCCCCGGTGGAGTAGGTACTCCTGCCAACCCATTTAACAGATGAGGAAACTGAGCGTAGAAGGAGCTAAATGATTTACCCAAGGTCACACAGATAGATCACTGGTGAATTTGAATTCAGGGCCTCCGAGTCCAAGTCGCTCTCCACTCTCCCACCTTGAGAGAACCAGATGTCCCAGAGATAGCCTTTTTTTGGACTGCCACAAAACATAACCAGATTCATTTGCCTCTGATCGTTTCTATAACACCGTGGCGTTGGGCTTGGGGTTTTTTTACAATAACATTTGATTTTTTCCCCCCCGTTTCCATGTAAAAACAATTTCTGGCATTCATTTCCCTTTTTTTTTCCCTCTCTTTTTTAACCCTTTCCCTTCCATCTCAGAATCAATACTGTATATTGGTTCTAAGGTAGAAGACCTAGGAAGTGTCTGAGGTCAGATTCGAACCCAGGGCCTGGCTCTCCACCCACTGAGCCACCCAGCTGCCCCGCAGGCGTTCATTTTCTGACATTCTGAGTTCTACGTTCTCTCTCCCTCATTGCACGAGACAGGATTCCGTATTCATCAGAAATCCGCCCCTTGGACATCTTCTTTTTTTAACCCTCACCTTCTGTTTCAGAATCAATACTGTTATTGGCTCCAGGGCCGAAGCAGTGGGGGTTAGGTGACTGGCCCAGGGTCACCCAGCTGGGCAGTGTCTGAGGCCAGATTCGATCCCGGATCTTCTCCACTCCAGGCCTGGCTCTGTATGGAACATCCTACCTCGCTGTCCCTTGTGCTGGGTTTTTCCAGCCCTTCCCCACCTGCCGGGTTCTCGGCTCTCGGGGCTTCCTACAGCTCACCTCCCACCGCCTGCTCTGCCCTCCAGCGCCACCCACTGGCCTCTTTGCTGTGGCTCACCCAAAGCGGGCCATCTCCCCACTCGAGGCTTTGGCTCTGGCTGCCCCGAGGCCTGGCGTGCTCTCTCTCCTCTTCTCTGCCTCCTGGCGTCCCAGCTCAGACGCCACCTCCTCCAGGAAGCCTTCCCTGATCCCCCTTCAGTCTGGCGCCTTCCCTCTGCTTACTAATCAGACCCTTGTTTTTACACACGTTCCCAGAGATCAGGTCTCTCACCGTCCATTGTATCCCCACTACGAGCACATAGTAGGCACTTAACAAACGTGCATTGCCCGACTGAGCGGCTGAGCGAGCTTTTGTTAAGGCAGAGTTGCCCAATGGGAGGATATTAGCCCTGGAGGTAGAGAGATGTAAATTCCAGTCATGTCTGATATTTACTAGCTGTGTGACCCTGAGATGGTCACTTAATGTCTCTGGGCCTCCGTTTCCCCATATGCAAAATAAAGGGGTTGGACTACATAATACAAGGGAAAGAAATTCTGGCTATCGTCAAAAGAGTTGGCTTCAAATACCACTTCTGCAACTTGGGCAAATCACTCCACATTCCTGGGACTCCGTTTTCCCATCTATAAAATAAAGGGTCTGTAGGAGAGTGGGGCAGGTAGGTGACCTGGCTTCAAACATTGACTACCTGTGTGACCCTGGGCTAGTCACTTTACTTTATTTGCCTCAGTTTCCTCAACTGTCAAATGAACTGGAGAACAAAATGGAAAACCACTCCGGGATCTTTGCCAAGAAAAGCCCAAATGGGGCTATGAAGAGTCAGGCATGATTGAAAAATGATTTAACAACAACAAGTAGATGGTCTCTGAAATCACTTTAGGCTCTACAGTTATGAGCTTAGGGGTCTGTAAAATGGGCACAAGAAAACAACAACAACAAAATGAGAAAACGGTTCAGTCCCGGTGGTATGAGTTGACCTGCCATATTGTTCTTGAAATCCTCGGCTCGTTATTGAGAGCTGATGGTGTCTCCCAGGAGGACTTAAAATACATTGACTGGGCCAAATATTTCGTCTTTCTTCTCGGAAAATTACGTGTGAGTAGAATGAGATCTGCCCCTCCCCCTCACTGAAGGCTCACCATCAGTTACTCCTCGCAGCCCTGCCCAGTCAACATACAACAGCTTTCTGACTATTAGGACTGAAAGAGGGCTTGGAGATCATTGAATGAAAACTTTCGTTTTTACTGAAGACCAGGAAGGTTCAGGGATCGGCCCGAAGCCACGTTTGGGACCAGGAGAGGTAGTTGGGGCTTGGGATACAACATGGTTGGGACAGGTGGGGCAGCAGCTCCCATGTCTGGCTGATGGGCATTTTTTTTTAAGATGAAGTATTTTTTAATTTTAATTTTGAATATTTTCCCCTAGTTCCATGTTTCATGTTCCTTCCCTCCCCCAACCCCCCTTAGCCGACACACAATTCCTCTGGGTTTTACACGTATCACTGATCAAGACCTAATTCCATATTATTGACAGTTGGACTAGAGTTATCGTTTAGTGTCTTCATCCCCAATCATATCACCATCAGCCCATGGGTTCAAGCAGTTGTTTTTCTTCTGTGTTTCTCCTCCCACAGTTCTTCCTCTGAGTGTGGCTCGTTTTCTTTCCCATAAGTCTGATGGGCGTTTTTTAATCTTGCTTTTTCTATAAATTCACAGCAGGCGTTGCTTTTGATTTTGTATTTGTATCTTCTGTGCTTGGTAGGATCAAAACTTGTTGGTTGATTGATTTTCAAGAAGTACAGATTTCTAGAGCTGACAAGGATCGTAGTGGCGTTCAGACCCACCCAGAAAGGGAAAGAAATGCCCAGTATAACATCTCTGGCAAGCAGCCATGTGCTCCAGCCATTGCTCGAAGCCCTCCAGTAAGGGGGATCTCCCTCCCTCCTAGGCAGCCCCTTCCACTTTGGGATAGCTCTAAGGATAACGACATCAAATCTAAAATGACCTCTTTGCAACATTCCCCTTTTGCTTCTGGCTCCGTCCCATGGGGCCGCGTGGAACAAGTCCAACCCCTCTTCCACACAAGAGCCCTTCAAAAGCTGGAAAACAACTCTCAGGTCCTCCCTAATGCCTCTTGTCACCAGATCAAACACCCCAGTTGTTTTCTTTAGGTCAGATACAAGGCAAATAGGGCTCTATTTAATAAGGGGCTGGGCCTGTGCGAGGTCAATATTTGGAGCATGCAAAGTATACTCTGCTTGTTGATGGTAGGAGCAGAAGTAGTAAGCCTGTTTTCTGGAGGGTATGTGTAGGATGGAAGAGTCTTTTCTTTTTGTAACTATTTATTTTTTACATAAAAAATTAGTGCCTCCTACTATTCCTTTATATTGAGAAAAAAGAAAAGAAGAAAGGAAAGTAAGAGAAAGAGAGAGGGAAAGAGGGAGGGGAGGAACAGAGAGGGGAAAGAGAGAAAGGAAGGAAGGAAGGAAGGAAGGAAGGAAGGAAGGA
>NC_058130.1:20780060-20819205 GCF_016433145.1 Gracilinanus agilis | reverse complement strand
AGGGAAGGAAGGGAAGGAAGGAAGGAAGGAAGGAAGGAAGGAAGGAAGGAAGGAAGGAAGGAAGGAAGGAAGGAAGGAAGGAAGGAAGGAAGGAAGCTAGATAGATCCTGAGGCTGCAGCCTCTTTGCTCCCTTAGAGAAGCCTTGCTTTTCTAGACACAAAATTTCTAGACTATGCTGAAAAGCTCAGCAGAAGGGTTTGCAGTCTTGATATCAACCACTAGGAGGCAGCAGATGCCAAAAGAACGAGCAGCCACCGAACATCTCAAGAAAGCTGGAGATTTCAGGTTGATCTCCTTGAAACAAATGACGAAACTAAGGCACCAAAAGGGCAGTGACTTTTCAAGGCATGGATTGGTAGAACAGCATTTGCATCTCAGGTTCTTGGACTCCAAACCCTCCTGATTAGGAAGCTGTTTGCACAGGCACCTCCCAAAGACACTCAAGCCTCCCCAAACCATTTTTAGTGGAATTGGGGTCTAGATGAATGGGACCAGGAAAATTGTCTGGAGCCAAAGGGGATGGGGATGAGGATGGGGTGGAGGGAAACTGATTTCAGATCGGAGCACTGAGCTAAACTTCTTGAAAGTTCTCGGTTTGAGAGTTGTCTGTGAAATTTTGAATCCTACCAAGATGGGAGCTCAGAGGCCATCAAGCATGAGGATGGAAGATGTTGAGGGCAGAAAATGTTCCATTTTTGTCTTGGTTCATTTGGTGCCTATCACACTGCTTAACAGGGGTATTATGGGGTGTTCAGGGAGGACCTCTGGAGTGAGAGCTTGCCAAGCCCTTTTCAGGGCTGCTCCTCCACCTTTGGGGTTCCCCCTTCATTAAACTCTCACCGGTGGCTCCAAGAAGCTGTAGGGTGGGCAGCAGTCACAGCCTGGCCAATCCTCTCTTGGTGAGTAAGGAGGGTGTCTACCCCCAGCATGGGAAGACTTCCTCCAGGAGAAGGGGTGGATGATTGTACGAAAATCTCTATGGCTGTTCTTTTTATAGTTGCAAAGAATTGGAAACTGAGGGGGTGTCCCTGATTGGGGAATGGCTGAACAAATTGTGTCATATGATGGTGATGGAACACCATTGTGCTATAAGGAATGATGAACTGGATGATGAACTGGAAAGACCTCCGTGAACTGATGCAGAGTGAAACAAGCAGAACCAGGAGGACATTGATCACAGTTAACTGCAATATTGTGGAATGATCAAATGTGGTAAGACTTTGCTACTAAGAGCAATACAATGATCCAGGACAATTCTGAGGGATTATAAAAAGGAATGCTCTCCACCTCTAGAGAAAGAACTGTTGGAGCAGAACTGTACATAAAAACATGATTTATCGCTTGTTTATTTGGGTATATGATTTGGGGTTTGGGTTTTATAAGATTCGTCACTTATAAAAATGAATATATGGAAATATTTTGCAAGATAATACATGTATAACCCAGACTGAATTGCTTGTCAGCTCTAGGAAGGGGAGGGAAGAAAGGAGGGAGACAATATGGATCATATAGCTTCGGAAACTCACGTGGAAATATGTTAAAATAAAAATTTCTTTAAAAAAAAAAAGGAGGTAGATGAGAATAACTTGGTCCAATAGCATAAAGATGGCTGAAGCAGGTGCTATGGAGTGCTTAGAGCTTGGTCAGGCATGGGAGACACCAAGGCCATCCTGACTCCTATCCTGCCACTGGACTTGGATGACTCTGGAAGAGAGCGAGGCTGACAACTTTGAACAAACTCTGCCTCACTTCAATCCAATTCAGTGTAAGTCAAGCCCACCCCATGGTGCCATCGATCCACTTCTAACAGAGACAAACAACAGCTGCTTGAGTAGAACACAAGCTCTGGTCTGTTTTCGAAACATGCAGAACTGTGTCTGGCGCACGATGGGAGCTTAGTGAATGCTTTCGGAGGAGCATCGCTAATCTTCTCTAGAGCGTTCCAATGTTAGCAGACATGGTGCCACCGCTGCCTCCTTTGGAAGTGAAGATGATCCAGTATCCTTGAAGGCTATGCCGGGCAGACAACCTCTGGCAAGGTCTACCATGATGGAAAGGAAGGCTTTGCGTATGGGCCCCAAGAGTCTGGCCCTTTCCAAAGATCAGCCTAACTCAGAACTGAGAGGCTTATGGCCAATAGGATGTCCTCATCCCAAACCCTCCAAAGCCCAATTGAAATACTCTGTGTAGTTTCCCCAAAATCATCTTTTGCCACTGAACTATTGCACTTTGTATTTGACCTGGCACAGGGCAGGCACTTAAACGTTTGCTCATGAATGGACAATTTGCAAGATGTAGAAGTTATTGATATCAAGTTTGTTTCTTCTGCATTGACCCATAAGGTCTCTCAAAACTCCAAGGGTTAATTATGCTCCTGTCCAGCCCTCCCCAGCTCCCTTGCTGGGCCCGAGCTAAAAGAGCCTCTTTTCATTTTCTTCATTGTCTGGCCCACAGCAAGCAGAGGGAAAGACCAAGCTTTACTTATAGGATCTTAAATCTAGGACTAAAAGGGAAGCCCCTCTAGTCCAAGCCCTTCATTTGCCACGTGAGGAAATGCAAGCCCAGAGACACGAACCATTTGCTGAAGATCACACGGGTTCTAAGTACTAGAATCTGATTTCAACCATCTTTGCATCTCTCCACATTGACCTTCTAGTTAGGAGGAGCTCAATCTGGACTGAATTTGCTAAATGAATATCCCAAGAAAGCTCACGAACTTGGAGGCATCCCGGGCTCTCATTATGCACCAATGAAGGGTGTAGTTCTTGCTCAGGTCCCGAATGGTCAATTTAAAAAATTACTATTTTGTGACTGACTTGCTCTACATTATCCTGTATTGTTCCCTGATCCAAATGTGTTACTCTTTTCCAAGCTACTCTGTCATGATGTCCACAGAGAAAGCAACTGAATGGGTAGGACTTGGGTGATTCCCTCAACCTCAGTTTCCTCTTTCGAAAAATGAAGGGGTGAGCTAATTGACACCCGAAGGCATGCCTTCTAGCTCCTCATTTGGATTAGCTGACTTTGGTGGTCTGTCTGTCTTTCTTTCTTTTAAACCCTTAGCATCAATACAGGGAGGGCTCTAGGCAACAAAAGTGAAGTGACTTGCCCAAGGTCATTTTGTAGTGTGTCTGAAAATGTGTCTGAGGCCCAGGGAGATAGATCTCTTTCCATGCCAAGTCTATCTACGATGAGCTAAAAGCTTTAGCTTCCCTCTAAAGTGAAACAAGTTTCTGAAGGAGCAGAACCTGGCTGTTAACAACCTGATCCAGAACTGTAATCCTAAACATGACTATCCTGGGACTGTAAGCACTGGAGCCGAGGAGTTCAAATCAGTTCACACCATCACGTCACCCTTCCTCGAGGGTTCTCAGGCTAGGGAACATGGGAGCCGTGTAGTCTACGTGGCAATCTGCAAGGAGGCGACGCTTCCCACTGGTTGCTCTAAGCTGATGACAGAAAGGCATTCTCACTTTCACGGATGCTCCTGCCAAACCCCAAAATGATCAGGGAGGATTTGGCAACCACGGCTCCAAGTGTTCGCTGGCTGAGCAGAGCTGTCCTGTGGGGGTCCTGGCCCCGCCTGGCCCCCGGTACAATCAGACACTTCCCAGGGCAGAGAAGGCAGGTGAAAGCAAAGCTTCGAGAGCTCTTGCTAGCACTTAGCTAAACCATCCGGGAAAGGTACCTACAGTAGGGAGCTTTTCCAATGGGAAGAGCGATTCCAGGTCTTTGGCATCCAGCATCCGCTTTGCCAGGCAGATGCTCAGAGTATTTTAGCAGAAATCATGCACTTGGGATACTGCTTCACCTGCAGGCAACTACTTTTGGTCAACAACAACTTTCATGTCTCTGAATATGAACCAACTCTAAGTGAATCAGGATTGTGGGTGTTTTTGGATGGGGACGTTGGATATGTTTACAGTTCCCATATATTTATTTAACGGAACCTTATTAGGCAGTACGATGTCTCACATGAAGTGGCTCTTCTCCTTGCCAAGGCGAACCTCTCAGCGTGCACAAGCGATCCCCTTTCACTCTGTCTTCTCTCTATCATCCTTACTCCCACTTATCTTCAATCTGACCTATTTTTTAAAATAAGAATCCTTCAAATCCAGCCTCAGACACTTCCCAGTTGTGTGACCCTGGACAAGTCACTTGACCCCCATTGCCCACCCTTACCACTCTTCCACCTAAGAGCCAATACACAGAAATTAAGGGTTTAAAAATAAAATAAAATAAAATAAGAATCCTACCATCTGTCTTGGATCGATATTAAACAGAGGTTCAAGGCAGAAGAATCATAAAGGCTAGGCAATTGGGGTTAAAGTGACTTGCTCAGGGTCCCACAGTTAGGAAGTGTCTGAGGCCAGATTTGAACCCAGGACCTCCCATCTGCAGCTATCTGGTGCTCTATCCACTCAGCCATCTAGCTACCCCTTGTCCCAACTATTGGCCACTTCCTTACTGCCTTCAAATATGCCCATGTCTCCCTCATTCTTGAAAAACCATCCCCTATAGCTATCATCCTATGTCCTTCCCCCTTTTGTGGCTAAACAACTTGAGAAGGCAATGTAAGCCTCCACTGCCTCTCCCCTCACTCTCTCCACAGTTGCCAATAGTCTCTTAACTGACAAACCTAATGGTCTTTTCTCCGTTCTCATCCTTCTTGACCTCTCTGCATGCAGCTTTTGATGTCAACCGTACGTTCTCCTTTCCCCCATAAGCTCTTCTCTCTGAGGTTCCATGACACTCTTCTCCCGATTCTCCTCCTACCTGTCTAGAGGTGCCTTCTCAGACCCTTTGACTGGATCTTCATTCATGCAGGTCATGCCCACAAACTGTGGGTGTCCTCAATGTTTTGTCTGGGGCCCTCTTCTCTTCTCCCTTCGTGCAATTTCACTTGATCTCATCAGTTCGCTTGATCTCATCAGATCATTGATTCAATGATCACATCTATGCCGATGATTCACAGATCTACTCATCCAACCCTGATTTCTCTAATGAACTCAGATGCCTATTTGGCATCTGAACTAGATGTTCTGTAGATATCTAAAGCTCAACACGTCTCAAATTGAACTCATTATCTTTTTCTCCAAGGCCTCCCTCCTTTCAAACTTCCATGAAACTATGGACACCATCACCCTCCAAGTCTTACAACCTAGGAGTCACCCTTGACTCCTCACTCTCTTTCATCTGCTCACAGCCAAACAGTTGTCAAGTAGGATCATTTTTATCCTTAAAACTTCTCTCACATAGCTCCACTCCCATCTCGCCACTGAACACCACTTTGGTCACTTCCCACCTAGATGATTGCCAGATAACCTTCTGATTAGTCTCCATGCTTCAAATTTCTCCCCACTCCAATCCATCCAATCATTTGTCAAACTGAGCTTTTTGAAGTTTACTCGATTACTCAATAAACTCCAGTGGCTTCCCATTACCTCCAGAATCAAACGTAAGACACCTCTGGCCCTTTATAAGCTGGCCTCTTCTCACCTTTCATGTCTTATTTTTCTGTTGGTTTCAGCTCCAAAACGTTTTCCACTGCCCATCATCAAGATGAAATTCTATTAATTTTCCCAATTTCAACTTGGGTAAATGGAAAGTCTTTTCTACATATCTTCTAGTGCTATATGGAGTCAGTTTATTGATTAATTTTTTCAGATCATTTGTCTCCCAGATCACGATTTCTATAATTTTTTTTCCTCTTCATATCTGATGGACTTGGTGCTAATCATAAAAGTCTGTTGTGGTTTTTTTTTGGAATATTTTTCCATAATCATATAAGTCTTAAAGATCTGGTGGTTGTACTTCTTGGTAGAACCAACAGCAAAGACAGGAATGAGTTTCCACTGGTGGTTTTGACATCAACATGGGATTCAATCATGGGCTGCCATTTTTTTTTTTTTTACTATGGAGGAAAACTTTGTTATGTAAAGGATGGCAACATGGAATCCCCCTGGAGAACTTTGGGTGAGGCTGACCCTGTATTTTGCAGGGATTCCATGTTGCCATCCTTTACATAACAACTTGCATCCCCTAAGGTCCACTCCATGAAAAAGGGTCAACCAATTTAAACCCGAGCATCTTCAGGAATCAACTTAAACCTAAGAAAAGCAATGTCATCATTATGTAGATTAGTTAGCCACTTTTTTTTTTTTAACCCTTGTACTTCGGTGTATTGTCTCATAGGTGAAAGATTGGTAAGGGTGGGCAATGGGGGTCAAGTGACTGGCCCAGGGTCACACAGCTGGGAAGTGGCTGAGGCCGGGTTTGAACCCAGGACCTCCTGTCTCTAGGCCTGACTCTCACTCCACTGAGCTAACCAGCTGCCCATAGTTAGCCACTTTTGAAAAATATGCTCCTTTGTTGTGGGGGGATTAGAGGTGAACCCCCGGGGTTTGGGAAGGGTACCTTCTGTAAAAATGCAAGACTCCAAAACTTGGCTTAAAAATAAAAAGAGAAATTTATTAATTTAGAAAGTAATATTGAATCAGGCCAGGAAGATAGCAAGATGAAAGGCTGCTCCCAGAATCCATCAATTCTGGGGATTATATGCTTTTTACAACAGTGAGGACGTGATGTTGTGTCATGGTGTGGATGTGATTCTAGAGTGGTAAACACTCAGGCATTCTCGGTGGGGGGGTTGGTCATCTGACCAGGGTATGCCTGGAGACATAGGGGGTGGCTCTCATAGTTTGGGGGACAGATGGATGTCTGAGATACAACCCGACGGCATCAAGGTGTAGCCTGGAGATGCATCTCTCTGTCCATCTCAAATCTAAGGGATGGTCCAAGCTTGATAATCATCTCAGGGTCTTACGGAAGCAATCAGATGTGATTGGGTTAGGAGTCACAAGGACAGAAGGGAGCAAAGGAATTTCCCTGCTTACAGTTTGCCTGAGTTTGGGGGTTACGATGCCCATGCCACCTTGAGACCAGTAGAGGCAATTTTCATTCCTTTAGTTCTGTCTGGTGTCTTGCCAATAAACATAGCTGGTGCCTTCACATTCTACCCATCTTTTTTTTTTTTTTTTTTTTTTTTTTTTTAATAATGGATCAACCACTTTCTTCTTGGTTCCTTTGGTTGGCTGCTTGTGCTCGGTAATTGCCATGATCCTCCTAAAAAAAAACACACACAAGTCATTGAGCATTTTCACTGGCGGTGCCCCATGCCTGGAATTCTCTCCATCTTCTCTGCCTCCTGTTACATTGGTCCCTTCTGCAAGAAGCCCTCATACCTTCCCTTCGTTATCTCCCGTTTATTCTCTACACATTTTGTTTGTCCGGGGTTCCTTGCTTACATGTCTCCCCCTTTAGACGGAGATGGGGCTTTGATTTCACATCAGTTGGTGCTTACCAGTTTGTGGCACAGTCAGTGCTTAGCAACAGCTCGCTGACTGACTGACGTAGGAGACGGAGGGTGGGTCTTGGCCTCTCCAGGAAAACCCAGGTTTTGGACATTTCGCTGATACATGGGGTCAGATTTGGAGCCAGAAGGGTCACAAGAGGTCATCTGGGTCCAGAAGTGTCAAACCCGGATCTCACAGGCCACGTGTGTCCCACAACTCCCTTGAGTACAGCTCAAACAAGATGTAATTTGGAAATATTTAACAAAATAAATAAAAACACAATTAAACATAGATAATATCAACATGTGATTTTTCTAAGTCAATATGCAGCCTTTAGTGGCCCCCAATTTCTATTTGAGTTTAATCTAGTCAAACCTCCTCACCTTAGAGATGAAGAAACAGAGGCCCCGAGAAGCAGGATCCTTTCTACGGCACCAGGCTACGGGGCCATAAGTGGGTCTCCCAGGCTAAGGCATGGAGAAGTTAGATGCTGACCTGCCTGGGCTCCAGAACAATCCACGCGGATGAAATCGTAGGTCCAGACACCAGCTGGCCTGTCCCCAAAGTGCTGTGTGTAGTGTTGGGGTAGGAGGTTGGAGGATATAAAGGCAAGACAGAATATCTTGTCTTGGCAAAGCTTGTGAGGAGGGAGGATTTTAAAAGACCCAAAACAATATATAGAGTAAGATTAAATGTTATCGGTATAAAAAAACCTTCACTTGGTTATTTCAGACACATACACAAGCTGCAAATACAGAATGGGGGAAGCGTGCAGGGCTCTTATTTCATATGAAGAAGGACTTTTAGGACTTTGTTGAATCAAGATTGAGCAGCAGTCGACAATGCCATGGGGCATCTCAAAAGCCCCGTGTGCTTTTAGGGTACGAAAAATGGAGTGCCTGGAAAAAGGAAGATTGAAGGCCGAGTGCCTGAATAAAGAGAACTGATAGCCCTGCTCTAGTCTGGTCTGTGCCAGTGAGAAAGAGCAGCCAGGCTGAGGGGAGCCAGAGTGGTGCCCCATGACGATGGGTGGGTGGAGGCAGCTGGGAATGTTTAACCCGGAGTCATTCTCTTTAAGAGATGCCAGGCAAAATCTTCCACTAATTTGAAGGGTCATCCTAGAGAAGATGAAGTAGGCTCGCTCTGCTTGGCTCGAGGAGATCTGAGACCCACTGGGGGAAAGTTTGAGGAAGGTGGATTTGAGGGTGACGTAAAGAGAAAAAGGAACCCAAGTTTAATCCAGACCTGTAATTGCCCTGGTGAGGAACTTCTGGAATGAAAAATCAGCAACTTCCTCTGCTGACTCTCTTTTTGTTTGGCCTACTGAGTTGCTAAGTGATTCATTTGACCAAATTCAATCAGCCAATAGATTTGGGAGGCAAAACTGGAGCCCATGTTTCCTTGGTTTCCTGCTGGATTGCTTCTCAACAAGAAGACACGGGAAATGAAGCATTCATTTTTAGGAAACTTCAGTAAAATAAAAATAGGACATTTTTAGCAAAGATAATTTTTAAAAAACCCTTCTGTCTTAGAATCAATGCTGTGTATTGGTTCTAAGCCTGAAGGGCTAGGCAACGAGAGTTAAATAACTTGTTCAGGGTCACACAGCTGGGAAGTATCTGAGGCTCCACTGGAACCCAGGACTTCCCCTGGCAAGATAATCTTAAAGAACTTTACTTCTGAGGATTGTCAGGGAGGGGGAAAAAAAATTTCTAAAACTTTTCACATACATGTTACTTACCTTGACAACACCTTCCCTCTCAGTGAGCACCAAAGCTCATGGTCTGCAGATACAAATTTATTGAGCAGAGATATACACACACTCTCTCTGTCTCTCTCTCTCTCCCCAAATGACTGGTTTGAAAAAATGAATTTCATCCATTTTGGCCTAAAATTTCCTTTTAGAAATGATTCATGTTTTTGTTCTTGATGGTTCTCTAGTGTCTTCCTGGCTCTGAAATATCTACCTCATTGCACCAACTCATTCTGGAGGAAAGAACAGCTTGTGAGTTAAGCAAGGGCTTGGAAACTCGAGGCTTCAGAATGAATCGCCTCCAGACACGGCACAGAAGCATAAAGCAACAATTCCTTTTCCCAGCTGTCTACTTCAGGACCCCCTCGGAGGAGAGCAGCCTTCTAGGGCATCTTCACCAAGCGCTGAGGACTCACCTGGAGGGCAAAGGATTGAGGAAACAAGGATGCTCTGAAAGCCATGAAGGTAGAAGTGCTAAGTGAACTGGGCATTGTTACATGTTGTGTGTCACAGATACGTGGTACAGAGGGATAGCATGCTAGATCTGGCATCAGGAAGACCTGGGTTCAAATCTTGCTTCAGATGCCCACTAGCTGGAATACATGACAATTGCATACTTGCTTATCCCAAAGGGAGGTGAAGTGGGAAGCAAAACTATGACCACCTACTCCAAGAAAGAGTGACAAATAAAATGAATACCACCAGCTTCAAGGTGTGAGCTCAAACCTGAGAAGGAAGCATCTAGATAGTCCAGGGGGTACAGAACCGGATTTGGGGGTCACAAAGGGGGAGTTCAAATACAGATTCAGACAGTAGCTGAACTCAGATATAGAGGAAAGGGCACTAAGAGATTCAGGTTCTAGACCCAGCTCTAACGCTAGTTAATATGGAGTAACTAACATTGGACAAGTCATTTCATCATGCCTCAGTTTCCCTATCTGTTATACAAGAATAGCTACTCTCAAGGTTGATGTGAGGATAAAATATTTGCGAAGGATTCTGCAATCTTAAAGCACTATATAAATGCTAGTTGTTACTATTATTGTTCTTATTCCTAGTCACTGATCCTCAAGAGAAGCCATGTCATAGATGGCATCTTAATTTAGATATCTGTATTTAGAATAACCAAATTGCTAGACAAAAAAAATAAATCTAATAAGCATTCTAACACATTTACAAGTGTGACAGAAGAAAAGACATTCTTATAAAAGTAATATGCCCTTCTCGTTTTGATTAAATTTAAAGAGTCAAAAAAAACTGGCAGTGCTTTTTAAAATTACCAGTGGAAGATAGCTTAAGGCCATTCCTAGATGATGTTGCCAGAGAAATAAAAATATTGCGAGTCACAAAAAGATGGCATAAGCAGGTAGAAGGTCACCTTCACTTTAATGATCTCTCAGCACAGTTTTCACTGAAAGAATTGTTGGCCCAAGTAATTAAACTAAAAAGGTCTTTGGCAAAAGTTGAACATAGTCCCTGATAGTCCTCTTATTAGCGATGGGTTAATTTAAGAAAGTTCTTTTTCAGGACAATGAAGTACTAAGCTAACATTGGGGGCAAGATAGGAACTCAGATATAGAGGAAAGGGCTCTGAGGGATCCGGGATCTCGACTCAGCTCTACTACTAGTTATATGACCTTGGGTAAGTCATTCACCCCTATAGACCTCGATTTTCTTCTTCAAACATACATCATGAATTCTTTCTAGATGAATCTTATCCTTTAACCAGACTGTAAGTTCCAGGATGCAGGCCAGTCCAAGCAGAATCCCTTGCCCATAACAGATGCCTGATGTGTGTGTGATTTTGGTTAGTAGCAACGGAAGGTCTATGACTTGGGCAAAATCATTCTACTTAGTTTTCTCACTTGAAAACAAGGGGATTGTTCAAGATAATCTTTCAAGTTCCTCCCAAGAAGCCGCATTGTTACAAAATAATAGGAATTTAAAACTATCTGCCTCAGAGTTTATGTCTGGAAGGGAGGGAGGCCCTCCTTCCAAAAGTTTCCTTGGGATAGTGATTGCTGATTTCAGCACGACTCAAAAGCCCCTCACAGTGCTCGACACCCACCACAGGCTTGTTGGACGGAGGTCCTTTCTGAGGATCGCTTTTGGGGTCGCAAGCATTTTCTTCTGCTTGACTTCAATGGGGGCAAATAGTCATCCTTAGAGGCCAAGCTTAGAAGTAGTATTTTTGTCTCAAAACAAAAAAAGACCAATCTCAACCTTTGCGGTTATATCTGATTAGTTAATGAGGAAGAGGGGTGTGTGTGTGAGTGACCTTGTGTGTGCCCAGGTGTCAGCCTCTAACAACAGTTCTAAGAGCAGTATTCCAATCCGACTTCTAGCAACAATAGCATTGCTTAAATGGAAGTATTGTTCTTGCAGGGGATACCACTAATTTATGGTGTGTTTGCTAAAAAAAAAAAACAAAAAAAAAACAAAAAAAAAAACAACCTCCTACAGGAGAACATTTTGTATCCGTAAGAATAGTTGGCTGTTAACTTCAAATAAATATAACCAGCTTTCAAAACCATAAGTTCAACTCATTTTAGACATGTCAAAACACTTTAAAATATTTTTCCTTTGTTTTAAAAATAGGGGACTTTGACACCTACAGACTTAATAAAAAAGTTACCATGGGAGCATGGAATTGGTATTCAGAAAGTACAGGACGCTTGTGTGTGCCTGTGTATTTGTTGTTCCTAAAACAGCTTTCCCATCTGCTGGTAGAAATGGCTGTCAAGTTATCTAGCCCACTTATGATATCTCAGTATTTGCTGCATGATTTAGGATAAGAATATCCAAATGGTAAATTTAATGGAAACAAGAAAATGGAGGTTTTGCTTCTAAACACTTGGTTCACACCCTGGAGAAAAACCTGTACCATGAAATAACTGGACCATTATTTTATGTTAAGGGACTGGATCTTTCAAATGGGTTACAACACTATCAATTATGAAGAGCAAAGAAATGTTAGGGTGTAGAAGACTCATCAACGGTCTAATTAAACCAGGAGAAGCGGGCGTACAATTTTTGATGAATCTCCAGAAACACCAAACGTGCCAATAGTAGGTGATGGTCACACTGCCATTTTAGGACAGCAGCTTTATAAACTCAGGAGTGATGTTAACCCTAAATTTTTCAAATGACATCCAACTGAAACATGCATAGGGAGAGTAAAGTTATTTTATTAAATCATGCACATCACGTGTGTTAGTGCAAATAGTTTAATCTGTATTCCAGAAATTCTATTGTACTTTATATCTTTACAAAATAGATTTAAAACAATTATTTACTTTAAAAAATGTAATTCTGAAGTTAAGCATTTCAGAACAATATTTGCAATAACCTATATACAAGAGGTACAGAGTACCACTGGCATATGAGCATTCTGTGGGGGAATAGCTTCCTGAAACAGAAAGAAAAAAAAAAAAAACGGTGAAATGAATACGGTGAGATTTTCTACAAGTCATTTGTGGACTAATTCTTCCATAAATCTAATGGTTCTCCCAACAGCAAATCCCCAACAGCTTAAAATATAACCTTTAACATATAGACAATGACCCCCAAAACCTCACAAGGCAAATTGTATGCTAAACTCCTATTTATTTGGCGAGACCTGTAGATTGCCATGGAGAATCCAAGCCAATTCATTGAGATTTTCCTCATCTCCATTTTCTAAAAAACCTTCACTCTGTTAATACTTCAGTATTTCATTGAGACTTCAGTAAACTTTATTGACATAACTGTCGAGCTGTACAAAACCATAGCTCACTCTGACTTGGGTGTTTAATTGAAAATGCAAAACGTGGCTTAAGTGCTCACACACATACTTAGGACCCCACTGAAGTAGTGCTTTTCATGAACAAAACTACTCAGTTAAAAAACAAACAAACCAAAAAATCCAAAGCCATTTGCATTCCTAACTGTAAGATTCCCTGGGTTTACAGAAATTCACCTTGTCCGGGAGACTGATTAGCTAGAGATGCACTCCAAACTCTCCTAACAAAGTTAAGTCAATAAAAATTTATCCAAAGGAGACACATTTTCTTTCTTTAAAGCATGTCTGGAAGAATCAGTGAGGAGAAAACAAAAAATCATGCTTCCTAAAATGCTGTCGATGAGAAAGCAAAGAAAAGGTCTCTCTACTTCGAATGTACAAAGTTGAATAAATTACATTCCAATTGAATAGTTTGGTTTACTGCACTGTAGATGTGAAATGTGAAACTTTTTGCTCCCAGAAATTCTTCAGTTCACTCAAGAAAATACCCACACAAGTTTTTCCAGGTCGTTGCCATCCACATCTTGAAGTCACATTAAGGCAGCACAAAAGCGTGTATATTTCTTGAATAACTGCTAAAACAGAACCTTTTCCAAATGTTTTATCCTTGAAAAATCTATGGAAGTCATAGATGTCTCTAAGTCTTGTTCCCAATAGCTCAGTGGTTTATAGCAAGTAAAAATGGTGTCAATATGTAAAAAAAATATATGTGCATATATTTATTTCAAAATGCTAGGCACTGAGCACACAGTGCCTCTTTTCCCACATATTTATTAGTTGTCTGGTTTGGGAAGGTATCCAATCAGAAAATGAATTATCTGGCAATCAGCATCTAGAGTAAAATAGCCATAAACCTAAATGTTATAAATAATTTGGTACCAAGAAGCCTACTTTAGGCCACCATAATATTTAGAATCTCAATATACTAATTAAAAAATTACATGAAAAATTGCAAGCAAATTATTGCTTACAGTAGAATAAAGTCACAATTTTATTCCCTCTTTATAGACAGATACATTTTATACAATTTAAAGCAATGACCCGACTGTTCTTTTCTTGCACTTTTGTTGTATTGAGAGGTAAAAAGGAAGAAAATGGATCTGTTCTCCCCAGTATGAGTGCGACGCCAGCTTCTAAGAGGAGGGCAGGTATGGAACCAACCAAAGTTCTCATGGTGAAGCTCTGGTTAGGCCTGGTACATACAACACTACGGCTGTCACAGCTACCAGAGCTGCCAACATGGGCATCCAAGGCCAGTGTCTCTGTGTAGAAAGAAACCAAGAGTCAATACCACATTTCCCTCAGCCTTTCATACCAACCAGTTAACTTAGCCCTCAGTCCAATGTGCTGTGAGGGCTCATCACAAAGCACAGTGAATCTTCTGCCTCTCACTGTCAGAAAATCTTGACTTCTTAAAAACTCATTTAAAAAATAAGAGGCAATCTGACCAGCAGGTACAATTCCAGTGGCCAGCTATGCAGGACAATACCTGAAGTCCACTGTAAGTCTTTCCTCCTCGTCAGCTTTCCTTTCATTGTCTCCAGAGTCTTGACCACCCCCTCTCCCGCCCCAAAACCGAAACAAATAAAAAACTGCTTTCACACTAATGTTTCCTCTTTAATAAGTCAGGTATCAGAAAGCTATGGCCAAGGGTATGTTGGAAGAGAAGAGCAGTGCAGTCTTAATTAGAGTCCATTTTTCCAATTTCATCCTTTTTCATCTTCTTCACAGCCACAGTGAAAAGAGAAAAAGTATTAACCAACTGCCACAATATTAAAGGGGTGAGTCAGGGAGGAAAAGTGATCTGGCTTAAACATGGAGAGGCAAACTCTTCATTTCTTGTTCAAACCTGAGAGAACTTATTCTCTTTTGGAAATTCACTGACCGACACCGCAGCATTAGACACGTCAAGTTTACTCTGCTTTTGCGAGAGACAAAGACCCAGCTGAAAGCTGAACATTTAATGACTGAACGTTTAGAATTAATTCATGGTTAGCATCACCACAAAGGAAACAGACAGAACGTTACGGGATTAGTCGATTGTTGAGCTCGGTGGGAGGAGGCACAAATGAAGGGTTTGCTTCAGGAAACAAAACACCTGTGTTGTTCCCCCATGCACTAGTTACAAATATGGCACAAAGAGGTGACAGGGACGGACAGACACGACTCGACAGGGAGCTTGTACCTTTCTCTACCACAATGGACCGTAACACCAAAACAGGAAAGCCAGGAATAGGCCGATGAAAACGGCTGGGACGGGTTGGAATATGGACGGCTAAAGAAGGGAAGGGAATTAAAAATCATTTTGTGCTCTACAAATAAGATCAGATGATTTAGATGGGGGTAAACTAAGGCATAGCATTAATTTTGGCATGAATCAATGTAGGAAAGACATCTAACACAACACAGAATGTCACATTAGCACGTTACTCTCTTCAAACAGACATTTCAAGGAAATTAGTCAGTGTAGTTTTTGCTACACCAAGTGGAATTTAATTTCGGTAAGAAGCCTGGTTCGGCTTCATGGTAACTTGCCATACACTGCCATAAGTGGCTCAGTCAAAGGCATATGCACAAACAACTCTGGACAAAGTGACTCCTGGATATCACTAAGGATTTAGGATCCATCCGGTCACTTCACCCAGGCACCAGGCCGAGTCATTTCTGCATCTCCAGTTCTGAGGATGCCTGTTGGGGTGGCACTGGGCACCCAAGTCACAAAGGAATGATCCTCCCCTTCGAGAAAGGCAGAAAAGAAGTTACCTGTTATTAGAGGGATCATAGGAGACTGGCAAAAAAAAAAAAATACTCTAGTGAATGATTTCTCAAGGAGTTTGTTTGCTAAAACTAAAACAAATTTTATTAGTGTGACAGGCCTGTCTGGCTGCGCGTGTGCATGCGTGTGTGTGGAGAACATGCACTGGAAACATTTTATGTTGTGAAATGGCAAGGTAATTTAGAGCAAGATCAAGAAGTGACAAACATTTATTTTGGAATTTGTGGTTATTTTTAAAAGTCACTGAGAAGTTATTTCTGAAAAGGTTCTGATGATCTGATGACACGGGGGCTACAATTCTGATTATGCTAGATGCCTTTTTAGTGTAAATTTTTTTAAGAAACAGAACTGGATTTCCACAAGCAGGAAGGTATAAATGAAACCTAAAGAAAGGAGTCCTCAAATTTTGTAGATATCTAAATTTAAAAAATGAGCAAAAACTCCACCCAGGGCTTATCGACAATTCAGGAGGCCTCCGCTCCCGAAGCAAGCCTTGATTAGAAGCCAGGACAGAATGCTCCGAGGAAGGACAAACTGAACGTGACCAGTGAATCGCACGACCACGTGTGCGGCGGCGCTGCCACTCAAGCCGTGTGCCAGTGTCCACAAGAAACGTGTTGCTCACAACCACTGCAGTCCCCGAAGCAGTGACAGGAGACTCGGAATAGCCAAAGCTACTAACACTGGCAGAGTCGGTCACACTGACGAACACCCCTGGTGAGAGCTCATGCTGTCAGTCATCGCCCAGAACGCACGACAACATGAAGGGTAACTACTGTTTCTCTTAAAGAGCAAATACGAATCCAAGCTGTTGCTGTTCACAATTTTTATCCTAACATCCCAGATGAAACACCTATTTTCCAGTATTTCTGAGAAAGAGAAAAAGGCAGGAGTCACCTTCCATCTTTCTAACTGTAACTAGAGAGGATTATGGCATCCTGCAACTCCCAGGACGAAGGAGAGACCCCTCCCCCCCCCGCCCCCCAATCTGGGCACTGGTGTCGTGTATATCCAGAAACAAAGAATAAACGTCCCTCAAACATTTCCTAGCCATGTGATCCTGGGCAAGTCATTTAACCCCGTTTGCCTAGCCATTGCCCTTCTGCCTTAAAGCTCTAAGACTGAAAGCGGCTTTAAAAAAAAAAAAAAGAATTAAATATCTTCTGGTGGTCACAGAAGTCACTGGGGGTTGGCAGGGCAAGCTAGATATATAGCTACATATAGTGCACAGAGTCCTGAGCTTGCAGTCAGGAGATCCTGGGTTCAAATCTGGCCTCAGACACTTCCTAGGAGTATGATCTTGGGCAAGTCATTTAACCCCCCCCCCCCTTAACTGGTCCTTACCACTCTCCTGTCTTAAAACTAACACTGAGCCAGAGTAAGGTGTTGGGTTTTTTTAAGTCACTCGTTGGGAAACAGAGATTACGGGGGAAGAAGCGTCAATCCTGGAGGGGGAGGCTCAGAGTAGATGAGGGGCCTCTCCCTTAGGATGAGTGTTCGCCTCCCCAAAGCCCCAGCACTCACCTCTGTGTCCAGAGGGGGACGCTCACTCACCACTCTGGTCCCACAGATGGCATCCCCTCTCTGGGGCTGCTGGGCCCAGGGGTGCCACAGTGAGGACATGGAGGGCTCTAGGAATGTCGTGGGGATTTGGGGCACTGCTGAAGCCCCCCATTTCTGTCCCTTATCCAAAGAGACCCCAAGTTTGTAAAGACTTACGTTGTTTCCTTTTTCTTGTAGCTGCTTCAGGTTTTCTTGACATTGTCTGAGCTCCTTGGTGATGAACTGTTTTTCCTGCTCGGTTATTTCAAGCTTTGCCTTCAGTTCTGTGAGCTGAGTCTGGGTCCTTTCATACTACAGGCAAAGAAAAAACAGGGGCAGGCCCCACTTAGAACAGGCATGGAGCTGGGCTTCTACCTGGGAGGGGGGAAGCACAGTCCTTCCTGGAGGAGGTCGGGACACTCACCACTTTTCTTCTCTGCGGCCCTTTGTGGCCAAGGACTTGGGGTATCAGCCACTGAGTTCTTATGTGTTTCTAAAGCAGGTCCCTCCCCAGCCCTGCCACAGTCCTGAGCGAAGACTGAAGTTTTCAGATGTGGAAAAAGGTCAGAGAACTCCAGAGCATAAGTGGCAAGAGCCAGGAGAGTATATTTGGGTAAGCAACCTCAGCCCTAACATCTCGGAGCCTTACAGAGAAAAAAGCACTGAGATCCCATCGGTATTTCCCCCCACAACAGCATCAAGCCCATCTCTGGCACCTTCTCAGTGCCCCGAGGTAGCCTGACACTCTTCTCATTTCCCCCTTTCCGACTCTCCCAGCCCACGTTGTCCGGTTTCCTCTAGTCTGCTCCATAAAAAGGCCTTCACGTTCATCTCTCCGCTAGCAGGGCCGCAGTCCTAGGCCGGGCCCTCTGCCCTGGACTGTCTACTCGATTCCTAAATGATCTTTCTGTATCCAGCCTCTCCACACAAACTCTTCAGCCTCGCACCGAAGCTTCTACACAATCTAGCTGCAACTACCTTGGCAGCGGTATGTCGCACGAAGCCCCGCCATCCACTGTGCCTTCTGGCTTTCTCCCTGGAGGTGACGTCCTAAGCCCTGTCTCAACGGCTGTGCCCGAGCTCTCTGCCATGCTCAGAACGTAGCCTTTTATTGTCTGCTTCGTAGAATCCATCCTGTTCTTTAAGGCTCGGGTTGAGTATCCTTTCCCAAGTGCCTTCCCAGCTATCCAGCTGTTACTTTCCCTTCTTTAATTTTGTGGGTACGCTTCTATATTTGGGTAACTGCTGCACAGCAGAATGAAAGCTCTTTGCTTCCTTAGCCCTATGCCCTGACTCAATTAAGTCTTAGAGCATGTTTGATAAATTGAATTAACTTGACTTCTATACTGTTCTGAAACAGAATGTAATCGCTAGAGGGTTTAGCTCTCTTATGCAGTGTGTACTAGTAACAAAAAACACAGCAATTCAGTCCAGACAGAAAGATGTGTCTGTGGCTTATGGGAATGTACCTCCTCTTCTAACATATGGTCTTCTCATAGCCTGCTTTTCTTGTCCCCAAGGGAAAGAAACGACAGAACAAAGTTTTCAAGGGGAGAGAAATACTCAAAAGTGGCATATAAATTAAATTTAAAATACTGAGTACAGTTCCCATTCCCCCGTGACTTCCAAGTACTCTCCAATATTGTCTAAGATGGACTTCATTTTGTCAACAATACCTAAAATTTTATTAAGGATTATTATGGTTTTTTTTAAAATGTAAATTACTCTTGGAGCACTGAACTAAATATTCCCTAAAGTCCACTCAATGCTGAGAGTCCATGTTAAGAGTCAGTCTTGGGGTTAAAGACCTTTGAAAACTGATTAGTTCCTACTAAGATCAGCTGTACTGAAGAAAATGTGTCTGGTTGGTTGTGATCATTTTAGAAGAGGAGGAGGAGGGATTGTTTTTTGGCATATGAGCAGAGGTTTTGGGTAGCCACAAGGCAAGAAGGTAATAACAGCATCTGGGCCAGTGAAGAGATCAATAAGGGGAACCCAGAAGGAGACAGAAAGGCCCAAAAGAAATTTTATGGTTGTATTAAAATGCTCCCCAGAGATAAGCTTAAAGGTATACCCAAGAAAGGTCCAATGGCTGTTTTCTTTGGGCCCAGAATCTTTCCAGCAGCAGCTGCAACCAGTCCCTGCCCAGTAAAGAGGCCCTAGCAACACTGAGTACTCTCTAAAGCGGGGCACTGCAATGACAGCTTGGGAGCAGAGACTGTGATGAGCAGACCAGGGGGCTCTCCAGCGACTGTGAAGAAGTTGTGGTTCTGCATCTTGACTGCTCCTCCACGCATGCCTGAGGTTCAACAGGAAGCCTTTTCAACCAAAGCACTCAATTCCATAATCCCAGACTAGGCCAGGAGTGGATCTGTGACAGAGCAGGGCTAAGAGACTAAACTGTCTTAGAGCATTGTCCATCATATGCACTGGAGTCAGAAGACCTTGGTTCAAATTCTGCCTCTGCTACTGGCTATCACCTCAGCTTTTTAAGTCTATGTTTTCTCTTCTATTAAATGATGAGACTGGACTAGAGTGGTCTTCTTCATTGTCCTTCCGTGCTTTAAATCTCATGGTCCCAAGGAGGAGAGATACTCATCCAGGATCCCAAGTCCTGGGAGTTTTAGACTCAGGTAAGCTCCTATTATTTAAGCCAAATATAAACACTTCTGAATTCTCGCCACTGGCTTCTTAGAGCTTCATCCTCACAAGAATAATAACTATGGCAACAATAATAATAGCTAAGTCTGTCTGTAGCCTTTTAAGATTTGTAAGCATTTCCCATATCGAATCAGAGAAATAGAGTGTGTGATGTGGGTGCATTACCAACAGCCCGAATTATTCTTTACAAACCTAACCAGTGTCTAGCTTCCTTAGTTTGAAATATCAGAGTGGAATATATTACCTTAATACTTGAGCACGATACTCTGAGAGAAAGGAAGGTGAAGAGAGAGCGTGGAGAGAAATGCAGACAGATATAAAAAGCAAGACGAGTTAATTTTGAGTGAATTCCACATACACGAAGCTTGACACATTCACAAAACTTTGGACAATAGAATAATATACAACAAGCTGAATTAAATCACAACAAAAGGGGGGAGAAAACACCTTATATTATAAAAATATAATGATTCCACACAATTATGCCATGTTAACATGGAACAGGCAGAGGGGGAAATGCACATGAACTATACTGACAAGATCAGACATAGTCAAATAATTGGCTGCTTTTAATGCAATCCAGTTAACTACCAACACTTGAGAGGTTGGGACAGCATGCTACTGCCATTCACATGGACAGTTAAAGCTTTATTGTATTGACTTACTGTTCAATGACCACAATTTTCATAAAAATAATGGAACAAAATGACTAATGCCTTCATATTCACATACAACTAAATCATCTTCCAGAGGCATAATTCTCCCTGGATTATGGAAGAATTATGAAGTATGGATGACAAGATGACTACAAAGTGCTGAGATTGTTTAAACAATGGCATATGTAATTTGGCACATCATTTGTAATCCAGCAAATGGCAAGTGAAGCCTCTCTCTCATTTAACATATTTAACAAAGACTGGAAGAACATATTACAGAGTAAAAATGCCCACAGAAAACACAAAGAAATTTACAGGTTTTTAGGAACAGACATGAAGACAGAAGAACAATCATTTCCAAGTTTGACACTACAAAGAAAGAAAAGTGAAAATAAAAAATTACACTGAATGAACAAATTATCTTCTAGTAACAATGCTGGAAATACTTTAAGGACTAGAGTTTTTCTTGAATATCTTTCTCATTGCTGTGACTCATTCATTAAAAGTCCCTGGATCTGGGGTCCCTGGTCAGTAGGAAGGCAAGCTCATCCTCCCCTTTCTGGGGACTATCAAGATTCCTTGCTGGAAGAGATATGTAACCGGTAATATTGCTAATTAGGAGTATGTGATGGGTTATTTTCTATCAGCACCTCCAGTCATTTCAAAGATTCAGGAAAAAAGGCTCATCCTCATAAAAGGATTGGGAATCACTGTTTGGATTAACCTAATACCTTGTTACTTTTAAGGAAGAGATTACTGAAAAAAAGGTCCCTTAATCTGATTATTAATCTAAAGTGCACACATTCCTGGGTATAATAAAAATGAGCAGAGTAAATCAAAACAGAACCCTCCTGGGCTACTATATACTTTGGAATGAAATCTGATCTAAGGGAAGTCTTCCCCAGGCATCCAAGAGAGCAGAACAACTGAAGAAAAGGATAAAGCAGCAACAGAGTGAAGATCAAGCAGAAATTGTCAGATTGTAAACTCAGGGACAGATTAAATAATCACTTAGAGAAAAGGCTCCTTGTGGAGCTTAAAAGTGCTGGAGAGTAATTACCTGGTGCCCAAGAATCAGTAAGGAAACATGAACCTTGCAAATTGATAAGAAGATGCTTTGTACTGGGTCCACTTCAATTCTTTCCGCATGCATTACAACACACAAGAACAGACAAATGCTAAGTACTACAGGCATCATCTGAAGTGATATCTAATGCCGCTGCTGCTTCCTTTGGTATTTCTAACTCGGGGAAAGGTCAGCTGCTTTTGCCAGGACGTCCCATCACAATGGGGTTTGCACAACGTCTCTTCCCTTTACCTCTTTCTGAACATCCTTTGCTTCATTCTCGGCTTTACTGAGGAGGGTCTTCCAATGTGCTGAGTCCCTTAGATGCTGGTCCTTCAAGGATCCCACTTTACTCTCCAGCTCTTTCCGGGTCACTTCGAGGCTGCTCAGATCACTAGTGAGTTCCAAGCTCTGCTGCTGAGAGCTGTAACACAAAGGGCAAATCATGATCTGTACTATAACAAACTATCCAGAGACCTACAGGGGTCTATGCATTTTATCTTATTTTTAAAAGATTTTTATTTCTTTAACAATAAGTCAAATAGAATGAGCAGTTCCACATGCACAATAAAATATAAAAAGGAAGATTATACATGAAACTATGAATTTCTATTATATAAAGCTTGATTTTCTTTTAAAATATATAATAAATTCATTACGTAACTCTTAAAGTGATCCTGCTTTTCAATAATTCCATTTAGCTTTCTTTCTGTGCATATTTAAAATTATTTTATTCTGAAACCAAACCCCAAACTAAACAAGCCTTTCCAAAGACTAGGAAAAAATATGTAAAATACAAATGTCTATTATGTACTGTTTGTTCTTCTTATATTCAATACTTAACTCTCAAAATTCTTTTATTTGTCTCTAATACCTTCTGGTCTTCCTTGTGCACAGTGAAAAAAGTGCTTCAGTAAGTTTTTCTTTTTCTTTTCTTTTCTTTGGGAGGGGTGAAGGGTGGGGTACTATCATACCCATTCCAGCTGAAAGTCTCTCTTAATTTCATAGTCAATAAGCAGACAAAATAGATTTTTAACAGCTAAGTATTAAGCAAGTTGCAATATACGACAAATGCTTGTATTTTTGAGGATTCACAATCTTATTTGTTTCTTCTCTCTTCCCATGGCTTGGTGGAATTCCAAAGGTGGGACCTATCATATTCCCTGCACATGCAGTTTGAGGGCGTGTGGGGGAATGTAAGCAGTAGTATGGAGAAGGCAAAAATCATTTGCATTTGAAAGTGAATATGAGATCAAATCTCTGTAGTAGAATCATATTCATAATGACACTTTATTCAGGGAAATATTCCAATGGATTTGCATTTTCTGAGGAAATCTAGAATCACGCTCATGACAGTATGAAAGCAGGTGGGATAATATGTTGGCTACAGATAAACTCAGGACCCAGAAGTATACCTTGCACAAAACAGCTATTTAAGCAATACTACTGAACTCCTCAAGTTATACTGGACATTCCATTATAAAAAGTATATAAGTATAAAAAAAAGTTAACATAAAAATTGAGGAGAGGCTCAGTAGAGAGAGCCAGGCCTGGAGACAGGAGGTCCTGAGATCAAATCTGGCCTCAGACACTTCCTATCTGTATGAGACCCTGGGTAAGACATTTAACCCCCCACTGCCTAATCCTTACTACTTTTCTGCCTTAGAACCAATATGCTGTATTGATTTAAAGACAAAACGTATGGGTGGTTTTTTTTAAGAAAAATTAAGATAAAGAAATATTCTGCTTCTCCCTTTTGAATTACATACCTATGCAATTCTTTCTCTTGTCGCTGAAGTTCTGATGAAAGTGAAACATTTTCCCTTTTTAGAGAAAGGCATTCTGC
Source organism: Gracilinanus agilis (assembly GCF_016433145.1). Lineage (NCBI taxonomy): Eukaryota > Metazoa > Chordata > Mammalia > Didelphimorphia > Didelphidae > Gracilinanus > Gracilinanus agilis. Next base: position 20,795,768 of record NC_058130.1, on the reverse strand, counting down.
TTCTAATACACTCCAGTCTTTCCTCAGCTTCTCCAATTCACCTGTGAAGCAATCAATCAAAGAATATTATTCCATATTGTAGGCAAATATGTAGGCAAATAAATTTTAGGATAACTGAGAAGGGGGAAAATATCCAACTACTTTCTTAAAATTAATCAGAAATGTATTTATTCATACCATTATTTTGAACCTATAGGTGAGACATAAATTCGATGGATATATTTGGAGATTCATTTAGAAGCTAACCTCTTTCCCACCCAAATGTCAGAATTACTACTATCTTTTTTTTTTTTTTTTTTTTAGAATTACTACTATCTTGAAGAAGCAATGAGCTTTCTTGGTTTGTTTGCTTATTGCTGGTTCTATTTAATCTATTTATTATAACAATATAGAAAAAATCATTTTACAAAGTCCCCACATAGTATGTCTCCATTAAAAAATGCTTTCTCTATTTTTATATTCTGGAATAAAGAATATAGAAATAAAGAATAAATAATATTTATTTATAAACATTTATAAAATAAAATAAAAAGAAATAAAGAATAAGGAAACATAAGCCACCAAGTCTTTCCTAAATTACAAAAATATTCATCTAAAAATGAGATTTCTTTTCATATTAAAATCTCCACTAGTAATATTTCATCAAAAGAAAAGCATTATGTACTCAGTTTAATGGATGCTTGATTTTTTCTTTTTGCTGACAATGAAAAGATCTCATTATAAGGACAAATGGGAATAGATTTATGTCCATCCTTTTGGGAAATATAAGGAGATTTATAGAGAGTTCATGGAAATTCTAGGAAGTACAGAAGATGGTCTCCAAGGAACACATCATACGCCTTCCTGAACACATGTCTTCCTGAACACTATTGGCCTGTATGCTGTTTTCATTCTAATTTTTAAAAAAAAATCATTAAAGGATAATTCCTATCCAGAATGGTGGACATGACCAGTACCCAAGTACTGCCATTTTAAAGTTATGCTGTCACTGGCTGTGGGAAGCCAATAAGAGAAACAGATTCTCAAATAGATAAAAATCTAAGGCTCCTCTTTTGACCCCTTTTGTGATCCACACCCTTTCTTGTTGAAAAGTATTGTGGCCTTATTGAAAAGCTTTAAGCTCTTAGCAAACCAGTAGTCAAAAGGTTAACATTCTTCTCCTTTAGTCAGAAATGCGGCCAAGGCCAAAACCTTAGTTTAGCAGGGGCGTTTGCCCCTGAGAAAAATATTCCCAGACTTAGCTTGCTGATAATCACGGCCTGAAGGTCCAACCTGGTTCTTATCTTCACCCTGAAGCTTCTAAGCCTGTTGTATTGTCTATGTTAAAAATGCAGCTCTGGGCAGCTGTGAGAAACTTTCCTTGTGCTTTTGGGTGAAAGGGAGTTTAAATTTTCATATATAATAAACTTGTGACTCAATGGCACGTCGGAGAAGCAGCTATGAGTTAACAGTCAAGATCGTCTCCCATGTCCGGTTATTTTCTTATCAACTAAGCCGTCCTTATCAGATTACGTGGAGATGATAGATCTAGACAACTGGCCTCATGTTCTTGGAGTGGAGCTAAAACACAGATGAGGCATTCATTTCTTCATAGCTTTTATACCTTTTATAGGTAGCATAGTTTAATCTGACATAGAGATCTCCAGCAGGCTCTATATGCAGATGTTAGATGGTCACTTGTAAAGCTTTTGCTAATGAATTCTCATTAGGTCCTCTCAAGAGATGGGTTTTTGCCCTTCTGAAGTTTCCAATATCTCTGCTACAATGCTTCAAACAGCAATTGATTGTGGGCTTACAATATACACAGTTGCCTACTTTCAGACAATTACATTTGTGAAAGTGTATGCTTTTTACTTTCTGTTTTAGAATTAATACTAAGTATTGGTTCCAAGGTAGAAGAGTAGGAGGGCCTAAGCAATGGGGGTTATGGGATTTGCCTAGAGTCACACAGCTAGAAAGTATCTGAGGCTAGATTTGAACTCAGGTCCTTTTGACTCAAGGCCTGGCTCTCCCCCCAGCTATATGCTTTAAACACTGTTGGTTAATTAATTCTCAATTGAAAATGAGAAATAAAGACTCTATGATTGGTATCAATTGATGCTAGAAAACAAAAATAGATGGGGCCATCAAATTTTAAATTCAATTTCTCATTACATAATCTTTTTTTTGCTATCAAACAAGAAAAGCTCTAGAACTTATCTACTTTGTAAACATTAGATGATGAAAAGTTTTATTATTCCCAGTGAACTATGTCTACATTAGATCTTTTATCTAATAGAACTTTATTAAAAAAATCTTTTTCAATTAACAAACATTTATTTCCTCTTCCTCATCTCACTGGGAAAAAATATAAGAAAACAAATCCCTTATCACAAAAAGACATAATAAAGAAAAATATTTTATTGACTATGTCCAAAAATATATGCTGTCTCATTCTGTATCTTGATTCTATTATCCTTCAAGAAGTGAGTAGCAGGCTGCATCAATGGCCCTCAGAACTTATGACTGGACACTGTAGTCAGAATTCCAAAACTTTCCCAAGTTGTTTAACTTTACAATGGCATTGTTATTGTATAACTTGTTCTCCTGGTTCTGCTCACTTCACTCAATCAGTACTGCCAAGGCTCCTTTGCTTGCCATTTAAAAAAAAAATTTTTGTTTTGACACTTTTGACTTTTTGATTTTTTTCTAGCTCCATAATTCTTTAGTAGTTTGGTCAGTATGACAACAAGCAAGTAAATTAATGTGTGTGGTATTGCCACTATTGGCTCAGCCTACTAATAGTTCTCTAATAATTTAGGTCTATCTCTAAAAAATTTCATAGTTGTATTGTGTAGTTCTTATGTGCATCTTGGGAAGCAGAATTCAAAGTATTTTATACATTTATAGTTATTTTAAATGGAATTTTTCTCTCTCTTCCTTTGGTTCCTTTTGGTATTGATAATAAGCCAAAATGGTGATTACTTATGTGGGTTTATAGTATATCCAGCAATACTGATAAAGTTGTTGTTTCAACTAATTTTTACTTAGCTATCTAAGGTTCAGTCTCTAAGTAAGGCATTCTATCATTTGCCAAAACAACGACAACAACAACAAAAAAAAAAAACACACAGAAAAACCCACAATATTTTTGTCTTTTTGCCTATTCTTATTCCTTCCATTTATTTTTCTTCTCTTTTGCACTAGCTCTCATTTCTAGCACTGTATCAAACAGCAGTGGTGAGAATGAACATCCCTGCTTTCACACTTGATTTTATTGGAAAGACATCTAATTTGTCATTACCTATATTACTAGGTCTTAATTTTGATAAATACTACTGCTATTAAAGAAAAGTCTACTTATTCTTATGCTTTCAGTAAAAAAAAGGTATTGTATTTGAAAGAAATAACTTTTAATGAATCTATTAACATAAACATCTAATTTTTGCTATTCCTGTTATTAATATGATCTTTTATGTTCATTGATTTCCTCAAATTGAACAAATTTTCTATAGTTTCTTTGCTTTTACTTTGACTAAAATTTTCTGCTTTGGTTTTTCTTGTATTAAGGCTATATGTGTATCAAAGAAGGAATTTAGAATACCTCTTTCTTGTACTTTTTTGGAAATACTTTATACAATATTTGAAGGGATTATTTTTTAATGTTTTAATAGACTTGTAAATTCAAATATATTTAAGTATACTTCTTTTTCTGCTAATTGGGCATTTTATATTCTTTTCAATTTTCATCCATCATTTTAAAATCAGTGGTCTTATTGTTATAGAATTGGACAAAATAGTTTCTAAAAATTTCCTTGATTCCTTCATTTGTTATAAACTTTTTTCATTTCTGGATAGTGTTAACATTTTTCAACTTTTCTTTTTTAAATTAAATTAGCTAATTGGCTGTTTTACTGTTTTGAAAAATAGCTCTTAATTTTATTAACTTTTTATCTTTTAGTTTGGTTAACCTCTTAGGATTTCCATCTAATAGTTTTAAACTATTTTAATATGATCTTAAATGTCAATAAATATGAAACAAAATATAAATAAAATAAAAGAATATTGTGTGAACTTCTGTTATATGTAGTTTTCAAGCATATGTTTTGTTTGATACAACTGAACAAATTGTCTTATCTATTCCTTCTACTCTATTCATTCTAAAAATATTTCATTCATTCTTTTTCCTTCTTTTCTTCCTTTTTCTTGAATCATTTCAACCTCCTATGAAGTTCTGCCTGCCCCAAATGGAAGCTCTTCTTTGTAACCAGCAAGAAACATCTGGATGATGCCCTCTGCACCTCTGAATCAGAATCCTTCTGATTTATTGTCCGTCTCCTGGAGTAGAATGGACACTGCACTGATCAGAATTTTCAAGTCTTTCAGAATTGTTTCCTTTCCTATTAGTGTCTTTGCTGTTTTGTTTTGCTGCTCAGTTGTTTTCAGTCGTGTGTGATTCTCTGTGACCTCTTTTGGGGTTTTCTTGGCAAAGACACTGCAGAGGTTTGTCATTTCTTCTCCAGCTCATTTTACAGATACAAACAGGATTAAGTGACTTGCCCAAGGTCATATGGCTAGGAAGTGTCTGAGCCCAGATACAAACTCTGGTCTTCCTGACTCTAGGCCGGGCACTCTATTCTGTGCTGGGTAGCTCTGAATCACATGGATCATTTCTTAAAACAATATTATTTCATTACATTTATCTAGCACAATCTGTTTGACCATTCCACAAATGATGATGGCCCGATTGGTTCCATTTTTTTTCCTAAGCCAGAAATGTTGATATACTTTTTTTTGTTTTTTACCTTTTTGGGAAGCATATGCCAAACATATAATAAAAGAACATTACATTTTATAACTGTGTTTTACACATTTTATAACCCTAATAAATGACAATCTTAAAAGGAAACCACCCAGGAGTGAAAACCAGGGAACAAAGTGGAAACAGGAAGAACCCTCTGTGGGTCACCTCTTGAAAGCTCAGACTGAAAACACTAAGAAATATAGTGTTTCTGGATCCAAAAAAAGGAAACACTCCATGAAGCCTAAAGGAATGAGTCCTGGCACAGAGAATCAGAGCAAGAAAATATAGTATTCTGTTGCAACTACAATGAAAAGCCTTCTTTTACCTTCCAAAGTAAGTAAAAGAAAAAGGCTTATGATCCAGAATGACTGATCTTGAAAAGCAGTTAAATGTTATAGGGTAAAATGGGAGCAGTCACTCTTGCCTCCAGTGTCTTCTGTACGATGCCCACCATGCTGGCTTACCTTGCAGCCTTGAGGTTTCTTCTTTTTGCTGATCTTCACACTGCTGACAACGGAGCTGAAAACTGGACTGTAGGCTGACAATCTCCTTCTCATACTCCGAGGCTGCTTTCCGCCACCGCTCCAGCTCCTCCGTGACCTTCTGAAGCTCCACTTGTAAGGAAGCAATATCAATGTCCCGCTCAGACGCAGCCTTGTCTGCTACTTGTCGAAGCAGCAGAATTTCATCCTGGGCACTGAGCAAATCATGCTTTGTGCTTGTGATTTCCTTTTCCTTCTCTTCCCGAAGGTTCTCAATATCAATATGTAACTTCTGCAACTGGGCTAAAAAAGAAATGGAGAGCATCAATTATTTTCTCATACTACTATGATGAAATCCAGAAGCTAAGTTCAGCCACCCTGAGGCAGAGTTCATGGTCCATTTAGTTCAGTATTTCCTCTCTGATCAAGGAACCAAGAGATAGTAGAATGGCATGAGCGAGGCTCTTAAATTTAATTCTTATACAAGGTTATTGTTTTTCAAAGGAGGGAGGGCTGGTAGGGGACAATGCCATCTATCCTAGATACCATCATGGTCCTTCATGAAGCTTTGCATACAAAATTTCAAATTTCTGATAAAGTGCAGCTCAAATGAACAAGATAATCAGTAGCAGGGTATCAAAGAAGTAAAAATCAAAAACTTTAATAATCTCCAAGATAGGAGAGAGCTTAACATGACCATCACCTCTCTTCGGATCCCCCTAGAGGCTGCCCAAGACCAGTCATCAAAGAGCACCAAGAATAGTGGGGCCTTCAGGTCATAAGTCCATGCAGCGTGGGACAAACCTTGTAGATACCTTGCCTATAATTTTGTCTCCTTATCAGACACTGCTAATAAGGACCCCAAAAGAAAATTCTCACTGCCAAAGATTATCAGATGATTCAAGGTCAGAAATATATATGGTATATATGGTTTGACAGATGAAACCAACACTAAAGGAAATGCACAAAAGTCTGTCATACTGCTATACCCTAAAAAACACTAATTCTTTCTTTCCAGTTGTCACTCAACTGAACCCTTCTTGGATGTGCAGTCTCCCCCATGAGAACAATGACTGTCTTTTTAAAGCAAATTTGCTTTGATTTTTTTTTTATATTTATAGTTTTTATTTTAACCAATTACATGTAACGACAAATTTTCACACAAGTTTTCCTAAGTTATATGATCAAACCTCTCTTTCCCTACCTTCCCCCTCCCAGGGCTGGCAGGTGATTCAAACTGGATTATACAGTATTGAACTGATATCTTTTAACATTTCCTAAACTTTCCCCTAGTACCCTTACCCTCCTCCTCCCATTATCCCTTTTCTATCCCTATTCCCAGCACTTAGTACAGTCCTTAGCACATCATTCATACTTTTTCATTCATTCTCCTTCCCTTCAAATCTTCAGTTTCCATACCTACTGGCTCCTTCTTGGCAATCTATAAGTACACTCAAGTCTCTTCATTCCCTGCCCCTCCTTCATCTGAGCCCATCATCCTTCACAAAAGCTTAAACATTTAGAGCTAGAAGGCCTTTCGGGCATCATCTAGTCCAGCCCCCTTATTTTATGGATAAGAAAAGTAAGAAGTGATTTGCTCAAAATTTAACAGACATTAAAGCAGCAGAAGAACTAACTAGATCCTCTGACTCCAAATCCTTCATACTTTCCCCCACAACACATTGAAAGGTCTTGCACCTTTTGCTTCCACTTGATTACTAGTTTATTTAACAACTTTATGTAATCTATATTTTGATCTCTTCTCCAATTAAAATCAGGGTTATTAAAATATTTTAAAATATGCTTATGGCCCCAGATTAAAAACCTCTGAATCAAACTGCTCTCAAATGTTACCAACAATATCTATTATGTCTAATGGTCTTTCCTTACTCATCATCATCCTGGACATCCCTGATGCCTTAACAGTAATATCTGAATCCAAGAGACACTGCTCTCACCTATTATCTGTCTTGATTCCTTTGGTATGGATTATCACCTGTATCTAATTCCCTAAACTTGGGCATCATGCAAAGCTATCTAGGGGTTCTCTTCTATAAACCTCTCCATTTTTAATGATCTTATATTATTTCTTCTTATTTGACTCCCAAATTGATAATCTAGCCCTAATATTTCTACCTATCTCCAAATCCCATTATTTGTAATTGTTTGCTGGAGATTGCATAACAAACTCAAACACAACAGGTTCAAAATACGAACTCATCATTTTTGTCCCCAAATCCTTCCTTCCTCAAAACTACCTGATTTAAAAAATATATATATCATCATCTCTCTTCACAGAGGTTCAGGACCTGAGAGTAACTTGTGACCTTTCTCTCCCTCCCCTTCCCTATACTAAAATCCCACCACTTTCACATTTTTATCCTTCCTCCATTCCTACTGTCACAGGTCTTCATTACCTGGCATAGGATCTAGCTTCCTAACTAGTTTCTGTCACCCTCTCATATCTATCTTCCACAGACCTAAAGAAATGATTTCCCTGTTCAAAAAACTTCACTATGACTCCTCTATGAATCAAAACAAGAATTTTCCCACCTAATTTGGAACGGCCATTTGCTATCCTCTGGCTCTAATCTATTTCTCCAACCTTTTTCACATTTCTACTCAACACATCCTACATTCTATACAAGCTTTTCCTTAAATGTGACTTTCCCTATCTACATCCATGAATTCGCCTGGAATGGACTGTGATCAAGAATCCTTTTCTGCATTCACTTAGCTCAGGTACTAGACTCAAAGTTGCGAGGGCTCCTCCTCTTATAATCACTTACTTTATATGAGTATAACTTGTAGCATCTTTCTCCCTGTCCCCAAGTAACATGTAAGCCCTTTGAGCTCAGGAACTCTTTTGTTTCTGTGTTTATCTCTCTAATAATAATATGGCATGCTGAACTGCTAGTTGGTCATATCCATATCCCCCAACTTATACTTCTGAAGCAGCTTTTATAAACCAAAACTTAAAACTTTATGTTCATTCCAGTTCAATTTCTTATTAGTTTCAGCCCAATGTTCTAGTTTAAGATTTCTGAATTCTGACCCTTTTGGCAGAAAAATTCCATGCATCCCATATGACTATTCCATGCCCCAATATCTACTCCAGATGACCCTTCTCACTTTAGAATCTCAAGGACTCAATGGTCTAGGGATAATTATAAATTATAAAGACTGCCTTCCAATCTTACTGAGGACAACTGCCTTGTAGTTTCTCATTATGTGTGATTTCTGTCCATTTTCAACCCTCAGTATTACTATAGGATCTACTCAACATGCTGATAGGCAACAGGGAGTTTGTCAGTTGTTCTATTATCTTTGGTTCTATGCTACATTTCCTTTTCTTTATTTCCTAGAAGTTTTTTAATTCACCTTTTATGTGCAAGTCATCATTAGTCATATCTTGATGCCTATTAAAATCAATTACATGCCACTCTGTTGCCCTTAGGATTAACCATTAACTTGATAGCCTGAAAACTGTGATGTTCCATGATTCACAGCTACATAGCACCAACAGAAGAATATTGATGATTAAAAAATAGACTTTTTATTTATGTCAAGGACTGGCATATGATCACCAAAACTATTTTAACTTCTACTAAAAAACCTAGCCTTCTTTCTTCTACCTATTCAATTCTGGGCTCAGATCACTGTCCAACAATAGTGTCTTTACTTGTATACTGAATAACTTAGTGAGATGCCAATTCAATTACATAATGGCAGTCTAGCATGAGATATTTTTTATTGATCCAGTTTGTTCATTGTTCCTAATTATAAATATCAAAAAAGAGGCATAAAACAAAGCTGTCCATCACCAGCATAGACAATAACTTGCACAGAATCCAAAGGAAGAGGGATTCCCTGTGAATGGTGTGGAAAAGTAATAATGTATTAGTAATATTTCTATGTGAAAACATTTCCCCCTTAGCTACCCAAGGTCAAGCTGAAACAGCCTACTTTCAAGCTAAGATTACTCCCCCCCACACTATCAAACTGGGCTAAGACCTTTTGTCTTTTGATAAGACCTTGAGAGCACTAAAGGCAGAGCTGATCAGCCATGGTGAACTTGGGTCCCTTTGAAAGTACACTAGGTACAGAAAGTACAAAACAACTCTGAGGTAACACCTCACACCCAGCAGATTGACTAAGCTGCTGACAGCAGGGGAGAGTAATGAATGTTGGAGGGGATGTGGCAAAATTGGGACATTAATGCATTGCTGGTGGAGTTGTGAACTGATCCAACCATTCTGGATGGCAATTTGGAACTATGCCCAAAGAGAGCTAAAGGACTTCCTGCCCTTTGATCTAGCCATACCATTGCTGGGTTTGTACCCCAAAGATATCACAGGGAAAAAGACATGCACAAAAATATTTATTTTTGTTGTGGCAAAAAACTGGAAAACGAGGGTATGTCCTTCAATTGGGGAATGGCTGAACAAATTGTGGTATATGCTGGTGATGGAATACTATTTGCTCAAAGGAATAAAGAACTGGAGGAATTCCATGTGAACTGGAAAGACCTCCAGGAATTGAGATGCAGAGTGAAAGGAGCAGAACCAGGAGAACCTTATACACAGAGATTGATACACTGTGGTAAAATCGAATGTAATGGATTTCTGTACTAGCAGCAATGCAATGACCCAGGACAATTCTGAGGGATTACGATACCCACACTCAGAGGAAGAACTATAGGAGTGGAAACACAGAAGAAAAACAATTGCTTGAACACATGGGTTGATGTGAACACGACTTGGATGTAAACTCTTAATGACCACCCTAGAACAATTATCAATAATATGGAAATAAGTCTTGATCAATGACACAGGAAGAAACCAGTGGAAATGTGCATTGGCTACTGGAGGGGAGAGGAGGGGGGGAGGGAGAGCAAGAACAAGAATCATGTAACCATGGAAAAAATTTTCTAAAAAATAAAAATTAAATAAAAATTAAAAAATGAAAGTACAGTAGGGAAAGGGTGTGCCGGCATTTTCCTTACTCAGACGAGGACTCACTTCTCCTGTGATGAAGTAACAAGGGAAGAGTTGAGGTCTCTAAGGCCACTTCCTCATTAGCTTTTTACCAACCAGAGATATCTTAGGAAGTCCAAGGGAAGGGCTGAATAACGAGCTCCCAAATTTTATATATAGACTTGCCTGAAGGAACTTCCTGGTCTTTGATTTTTGAAAGGATCAGAGACTACCAATTTATTGGTTGAATGCTACCTAATCAATAATGTTATATTCTTTTCCAAAAACGAGTCCTTTGAATATTTTTAATTATAACTATATTATAATTAAGATAATCTCTATTCAGTGAGAGTGACCATGCAAAAACACTCACCTAAACAATACAAATAAAAAGGAAATCCAAATATTTTCTCACAAATATAATTGTTTCATACCTTGTAGGACTTGTATTTGCTTTGTAGATTCCTCAACTTGTGATCGATAAGCTTTTCTTTCTTCTTCCAGAAGTGCTAAAAGTGGAAGCAAAAATATATCTAGTTTAACATATTAATTGACAAAAACAGTCTTGGAGTTGACCAGTTGAACATTTCTAAGTGAAATGTCCTTCAAAAGCTGACTGCAGGAAACCAAAGTTAAGTAACCAATCTCAGTGATTAGACAAGCAATTTAAATATTTTAGTAGCATATGAACAAAGTAGTCAAGAACCACTGGAAATACTCCTTCCTGACATAAAGCCCATCCCAAATCCCATCATTTGCAACAAGTTGACCATTCTTACCCAGGACTCTGTCTATGCCTCTCTACTTGTTATTCATTCATATTTTTACTTTGTGTTCTGGTCTTTCAGATCTCATTCCTCTGTTTTGTTGAACTGGTATAAATTTCATGCCTGGATAACCAGACTGACTCTTAAGTTTATTAATTGACATATTTCAAAGATATATGCTATTTATCATGAATATGATATAAAGAAGTTAAGTACAGAAAACGGGGAACAAAAATATGTATTTATGCATCTCGATAGTGCTGGGTACATAACAAGTGCCATATACTTACTGACTTGTAGAGATGTAAAAGACAGATAGTAAGGCAAAGGGTTTGCCTGCTCAGTGTTAATTTATGATTTGCCCATTAAAAATATCTATGGCCCCTTAAAAGAAACTTTAAGGTGGCTCACAAATCTTTCATTTTAATATAACATTTTGCTTGGGCATTTGAAAGAATAGAGCTCTGGAAACATTAGTAATTACTCAAAGAGAAGGCAGTGATAATAGGAATTCCTCTGTTCCCCTTTAGCAATACATTTCAATTTAGCCTGAAAAGCTATCAAGGAGGTTCAAACTCCCACAGCCTCCTCAATAGGTCTCTTTACTTTATTAGATAGAGAGCTACTCATCAGCAGGGAGGCAAAGTTAGTGATAGGAACATCTGGTCACTTGAAGGGTCATGGCCACAGTATTCTGAAGATAGTAAGAGTCTGGCACCCTCTCTGTCCCAGATGGGACAGGAGGCTTAGCCTGTCTTTTCCTCCTTTCACCATTTCATCGCTAATGCGGCAGCCAGTGAAGAGGCAAATCGATCTCAGTCTCACCTTGAAGTTCAGAGCTTTTTTGTTTACTCGATCTAGCTAGCTCCTGAGCTTCAATCAACTCCTTGTGAAGATGCTGAATGTCTTGCTTTGTCTCAGTTTCAGACTGGGCCCCCTGCAATTCATCTGATAAAGACATGGGGTTTAAAGCCAGAGTTAGCACAATACATTCCTCCTAATGAGAAGCAGCAGCCTCTTTCCGGTTAGGCGTGCAGTTTAGCTGGAGTACTTCTTCACAATGAGTTAATTGCAAGTTAAAAAGTTAACTATCAGTGCAGTCTTTTTTAAGTATTCAGCATAGCACAGAAACAAAAGATAGCAACATCTCCATTATCTGGCTTTTACGTGGTTAGTGCTCTGAATCCTAAAAAGAGTAGCATCAAGTAGGAAAGAATCTAGATAACGAAATGCAATTAGTCAAAGGGGGAGGGCTGCATTTTAAAGCTGGATTTAATGGCAGTTTGTGCCAAGCACCATCAATGTGGAAGCATCAGAAAAATTAAGTTTGAGAAGAAAAACAAGACTAAAAGAACATGGTGGATGGCAGAAAATGGCAACAGAAGTGGGGAGCAGGCCCAAAGGCAAGTAAAGAAGTGGTCATGTACAACAGAAAAATGATCATAATGAAGGAGAGAAGAAGCACAGTAAGAGGGCTAAGCAGTCCTTTATATTCAGAAATCTCTGAAGAGCATAATAAAACAGAAAATAAACATTTTAATGAAAAAAGTTATAAAATTAATAACAAAAATATAATAATTTAAGTGACTTGCCCAATTACAGTTAGTGTCAAAGGTTGGATTTGAACTCAGATCTTTCTTAATTTTTTCAGGTCTTGCTCCATCTACTGAGTTACCCCAATTGCCCAAATGGATTTATTAAACTAGGCAATACGTTTTAGAAAGTTTTCAGTCATAAAACAGTTTTATCTGCAAACTCTATCAAACTGTTTTTCCCTCCTAACCTTTCTGGACAGCACTAGTACAGAAGAGAAACCACTGCAGATGAACAAACACCCAAGAGAATGTTCAGGAGGCACCAGAGTGCAGTGAAGCAAGTCCTGGACTTGAAGGAGATCCTGGTTCAAATTGTGGCTCTGCTCTGGAGCTAATCTCTGAATTCCTGAGTCTTAGTTTCCTCATCTGGAAGAGAGGAGGGTCAGAATGACTGCCCTTCGAGTTCTAAATGCTAAGATACCAGTTGGAAGTTGCTGAGACAGATGGAAGGTGACAAGATAGGAAGCAGACCTGTGACTTCATTGGTATGAGGAACTCCTTGGTGAGGACACTCCTTCCACCAGCAAAGGTAGGCACTCCACTGCAATCCAGTCTGGGAGAAATGCCAAGGGCACTAAGAGGTGAAAAGACTTGCCCAGCATGATGTTCAAGTAGATGGTGGAGATTCAGCTTGATATCAAAATGTATTTCTTTTGATTTAATTACTTACACGGATGGACAGCACAGTGCTCATCATGTGACATTTTTAAAGTTGTCAAATTTGATGCAAGTTACTCAACACCACTCATGCCTTTTCAAAGCAATATAAAAAAGAATGAGCTAGGGGGCAGCTGGGTAGCTCAGTGGAGTGAGAGTTAGGCCTAGAAACAGGAGGTCCTAGGTTCAAACCCGGCCTCAGCCACTACCCAGCTGTGTGACCCTGGGCAAGTCACTTGACCCCCATTGCCCACCCTTACCAATCTTCCACCTATGAGACAATACACCAAAGTACAAGGGTAAAAAAAAAAATTAAAATTAAAATTAAAAAAAAAAAAGAATGAGCTGAGTAAAGGACAAGGACAAAAGGCCTAAGTCAATGTCTGGTGGTTCTCAAGGATTCCTGCAAGAACTGTCTGTGCTTTCTGGTTACATAAAGGACTGGACTAGGTGTCCTCTATGGTTCCTAACTGTTTTAAGTCTTAAGACTCTCAGAACTAAAAAAGAATAGAAACAAGACATAAAACCAGCCTAACGGAGGGGATGTGCACACAGTAGAAGCATGGAAGCACCAAACAGATGATGAAACTTCAAGGAATGCTTTGCAACCTACTTGGACACCAGAGAACTTTGGAAACCTCCTCAGTCACAAGTGAGCATTCACTGTGCATTTAGGTATACTCTGAAATAAATGTTTCTTACAAGTGATCCTCACAATACATGTGGGAACTGCCTTTATGTCCTGGCCTTCCTGTGTTGCATAGGATGTGGCAGTCAGACCCCGGGTCCTGTGTATGTATTCAGTAACCACCTGCCTTACAAACTTCCTTAATACTGCCCACACTGCGCTCATCATCAGTATAGACATTCTCCCCTGATGGAACAACAAAAGCCCCACCAACACCTCCAGAGAATCTCTCCTTCAAAGGCCTTGACCTATCTGTTCATGGACTTCTCTCTGATACCAGCTCATTCACCAGGCCCCATACTTAACATCTTTCTGGTTTGAAATGACCCGTCAAGGCTTGACAGGCAAGAACCAGGGTGGGGTGACATGGACAGATGGACAGACAGACACAGGGCCGGAATGGAGCAGTTAACAGTAAATCAAATCCCTCCCTCCCGCCCTCCCTCCCTTCCTTTCAAAATGGTCTTGGATAAAAAGGTTTTCCAGGGTAATTAGTGGCTCACTAGACAGAAAACCAAAACTAGAAACAGAAGGTAACTGAGTTCAAATGTGGCCCCAGACACTTCCTAGCTCTGCGACCCTGGGCCAATCTCTTAATCCTAATTGCCTAGCCCTTGCTACTCTTCTGTGTTGGAATCAATATCTGTATTGATTCTAAAACAGGAGGTAAAGAGTTTAAAAAAAAAAAAAAAAGCAAGAGGGGCACGTTGTTGATCCTTTTCGTGTTTGCAAGGCCTTCCCCATTTACCAAACTAAATTTGAACCATCTTGTGAGTCTCATCTCCTCTATGAAACGTCCTCTGATGAATCTGAACTATCTCATATCCTTTAACATTGCCAACAGCACAATTCAGTACTTAAATAACCCATAATGCAGTTTGCTCTCCTCAACTAGATACTAAACAAATTTTTTTGATCAGCAAAAATCCATCTCCTTTCCTTCTCATCCCAACACCACCCTTCAACTAAGAAAGAAAGAAAAGCAAAATCCCAATGACAAACATGAAGAATTAAGTAAATTTCTATATTAGCCATGTCTCCCCCAAAATCTATCCCTCATTCTACACTTGAGTCTCTCTCATTGGCATAAGACCCTGAAATTATGGCTGATCATTATGCTAATCAAAGTTCCAGAGTCTTTCAAAGTTGTTTGTCTTGACCCCACTGTTGTCATCGTCTAAGATTCCTGTATTTCACTCTATATCAGAATGAATATATTCACTCTATATTCATCCACACTTTCCCAGGTTTCTCTGAAACCATCCCCTTCATCATTTCCTACTACATAATAGTATTCCATTACTCCTCTATACCATAGCTTATTCAGGCATTTCAAAATTTATGGGCATTCCCTCAGGTTCACATTCTTTGCCACCTCAAAGTGAGTTGCTTATGTGAAACAATTTTCCCTAAACTTCCTTTCTTCCCATCCTTTATTCCCATGTACCTCTCTTTCCAATCTTAAGAACAAGATCAAGCCTTGTATAATTAGATACCCTCTAAGACCCCAATCAAGATAAGATTTGGAGGGACATGTACATCGTTTCCCCATACTAGAATGTAAGCAGTTTATCTTAGTTTAGTCACTTATGAATATTTATTAATAGTTACCTATTTCTGTTTCTTTTAACTATATTTGAACTTCCAAGATTTCTATGCGGCTCTGATCTTTTCAACAGGAATGCTTAAAAGTCCAATTTCACTAAAGGTCTATTCTCCCCTCCCCCCCCCCCCCCCCCCCCCTTCCCCCCGCATTTTTA
>NC_058130.1:20714941-20779737 GCF_016433145.1 Gracilinanus agilis | reverse complement strand
CCATTTCACTAAAGGTCTATTCTCCCCTCCCTCCCCCCGCCCCACTTCCTTCCCTCAGTATTATTACTCACTTTTCTGGGGAAATTATTTTTGGCTATAAGTTTCTATTTTTACTTTTCTGGAATAGCATGTTACAATCTCTTTTCTTTTATATTGATGGCTGCTAAATTGTGCATAATCTTAACTAGGGTTCTTGGTACCTTTTGAATTTCTTCTTACTGGATCCTTGTAATAATTTTCCTTTATCCTGGAAGCTCTGAATTTTAGCCATGATGTTTCTGGAAGTTTTGGTATTTTTGGTCTGAAATTTCTACTTTTCTCTCCTGTATTAAGAGATCTAGGCAATTTTCTTTTGAGATTTCTTAAAATATGATGTCTAGGCTCTTCTTTCAGTCATGGTGTTCAGGCAGTCCAATGACTCCTAAGTCTGTTTTCTAGGCCAGTTGTTTTTTGCTATGAGATACATTTTCTCTCTTTTCAGTCTTCTAACTGTTTTCATTTTTCTTGTTGTCTCATGGAATCAAGCTTCTATTTGGTCCATTCTAATTTTTTAAGAGTTGGCTTTCCAATTTATTCTTCCATACTTCTTATTTCTTTTCTTATTTCTTTTTTATTTAAAAGACTCTTACTCCTATAAAGATATTTTAACTCTATTTTAAAGCTCTTGCTTCATCTCTCCCAGAATTCTAGCTGAATTTATGCCCAAGTTGTGCTTTTATTGAGGCATTCTCTTTTGCATTTTGGAACCATGCTCTTCTTCTGAGCTGCTGGGCTGTTAGCACAGCTCGTCACTGTGGGGTTTCTCTTTTCTACTGGCTCATTCTTTAAAGGAGCACAAACATGAATTTAGGGCTGGGCTATGCACCCCTCTAGAAGGAAGATCTGGGCTGGTTACTTTTTGCTGCTTCCTGGGGGTATTGAGTATTGTGTATTTCCAGGATCTCAGAAACAGCTCAGGTTGGGGAGCTACAAACTTTCAATACTCCTCAAGTGGTCTGATCCAGGAATTCCTCCTTTGGGCTGAGCTCTGCAAGTTCCTGACCTATGTCTGGATCTGAGTAACTAGAGATGTTGCTGGACTCAAGGAGATGTGCTGGTTCTGAGGCACAGAACTGTAGGGCACCATTCTGGTTAGGGATGCCAGCCCTGCTTCTTCCTTGCCAGGCTGCAGACTGGGCTAGAATTTGAAACTGAAAGCCTACTCTTCCTAGGTTAAGAGTCATCCTGCTACACACATGTTTCTAAACAGTCACATGCTTTGCTGCTTCTCTATCCCAGAACACTACCTCTGAGTGCACGTGCCCTTCCTTAATCCATGCTGCATCGTGAACTAGCACTGGACAGTGAACAACAAAGCAGCTAGTGGCACCTGTGCCTGCACCCCGTGGTGCCCAGCATCTCTGGCAGCACCATGGTGTTCCGGGTACCTCCAGTGCTCACAGACTTTCCTAAATCTGTTTGGAGGAGTCTGGGGGAAGCTCATTGCTCATCTCAACCCAACAGTAAACTTCTTGGAGGCAAGGCTGATACAACCTTCAGAATGTCCCCCAGTGCCTCACAGAATGCAGAGCACAGAGGAGAAACTCAAAATCCGACTGTGCTCAGGATAAAACATGTCCCTCAAAGGCTGTGGGGCAACACTGAGGTTTTATAAACTGAATTATTTTTTAAAATATTAAGAGGGGGCAGCTGGGTGCTCAGTGGATTGAGAGCCAGGCCTAGAGATGGGAGGTCCTAGGTTCAAATCTGGCTTCGGACACTTCCCAGCTGTGTGACCCTGGGCAAGTCACTTTATCCCCATTGCCTAGCTCTTACCACTCTTCTGCCTTGGAACCAATACACAGTATTGATTCTAAGATGGAAGGTGAGAGTTTCAGAAAAAAATACTAGGAGAGCTTGCTAAAAGAGTACTGTCATAAATCCTTTTGTAAAAGAAAAGGGGCCTACAGTGAAAAATGACCACTTATTGGTCATAACATATTTTAAAATATAACTAAATTATATTAACATTTACAAGTAGTAATTATAACAATACATTAAATATTATGTTTTTCAAAGAGTTTCTTAAAGCACAGTGCCCATACAGAGTAAGCCCTTGAAGGGCTTACAATAAATACTTCACTTTTAGGTTAACAATAACAGGTTTTTGTTGTATCATGCCTGTCTTAAGACATAGTTTTGCCTATGGTAACTCCAAACTGGAATTATAATGAGTTGTAGGGCACATGCTATTCAAATTACTAAAATGAAGCATATTCAACAACATGTCAGAATTGTATTTGAAATAAATTACCAGATGAATTTATCAAGGAATACAAGCACAAAAATCTTATATAAGAGACATAAAAGATGGAAGTCCCTAACCACAAACATTTGCATAATAATTTAACGACTAACCAATCTAAGAGAATAGCAAGGGTCAAGACTTCTCTAATCACTAATGAGCCCATTTTTATGCACTACTAGAGTTGGACAAGCACTTATCACACTTCAGATGCTGATGTGGGAAAATGCCTCATTAGTTTCTCTCCCACCCCCACCTCCCCATGGCTCACAGGGCTCTAATTGTGGTAGTGAAAGGGCAAGGCAAATACTCTGACCAAAGACTAGTCCAAAATAATATATAAGAGTAAAAGTGACTCACTGAGTGGGCCAAATCCATTTAATTTTTATGTCCATAGATATGGATGAAATTCTTCCAGTCCTGGGGATAAGCCACAGCTGAAAGATTCCCGAGTCACTCATGGAGATCAATGGCCCACACTTAAGAGCTGGTACATGGGGCTTGGGCTATTTACAATTCATAACTAGAGCTCAGTTTTACTCTGTTTAACAGACACGTGAACAGTCTATATTTGAATTCTCACAAGCAATTCTCTGTTATGTTTGAAGTTACCCAGAGCTAAGTTAGTGGCACTCAGTTCAATCCCATCACAAACATTTATTAAGCATCTATCCTGTGGAGAGCACTATGCTACGAGGTCTGCCTCGTACATTATTTTATGTACATCTACATGGGAAAATTCAAATAACATTCTAAGAGTCAAAGCACATTGCATTTCCCAAGGCATTTTATACTCAGTTAAGAACTAAGAATCATTTTCAGGCATTTTAAATGGTCAGCATAATGTCAACAGCTCATGTAATTGAGATTACATTTTTTAAAATAAGAAGCTATATCAAGGAATAACTGACTGATTCTCTTCTCTGGGAATGTCAGACATTCTAGGAAGAAGTTTTTTCACTACTCTATCACCACCACTTAAACTGAGAATTATAGGCCCTGATGAACATAGATATGAATTTTCTGTTTTTGAATCTAAGAGTAACTCCTCAGTAGAAATGATACTTGAGACACATGAACAGTGTCTAGAAAACTAGATCATCCTTTCTGAAGTTTGTGAAATAGATCCAAATGTACACTATTACAAGACTGAGACCTGAAGGCAATGCTAGAGGTATGGTAGGCAATGACAAAGTCACAGATCTGAGAAGAACATATACATGCAGGGGATTTTGTCGACAAGGTAATGTGACTTTCCCCAAAAGTGTTTGGCTCTATTAGGGAAATGGAAAAGCAATAAGAGTCCTTGGGTTGGACTCTGGCAACCAGTGCTAAGTAAAAGGGCCAAGTGCATAGCTGCACTGGATAGTCACAAAAGGAAGACAATGAAGTGAGGCAGGAGAAGCCAGCGGTGATGAAGAGGCAGAGGCAGAGGGGATGAAGACAAGAAACAGAATTGCCATAGCAAGAACTCAACAAAAGTGGGTTGAGAAAATGAAGGCTATAATCTGAAAGCAGAAGTCCATGGAGGTAGCAGAGTTATAGGTGACTGAGATTTAAGATATAACCATCCCTGTGAAAAGCTAAAGTCCACGGTAAAGATATAGATCATAAGAGTTGAAGGTATGGTTGCACCTGGAAATCAGGGCGATTTATAAGTCCCAAAGAATATTGTAAGCCACGTACTCAGGTCCTTGAGAATAGAGACTTTTGTCTAAGACAGCTACCTGAATGGAGGCAGACTGGTCAGGCCATTAAAAATCTGAAATTTATATTAGGTTGAATAATGATCAAGAACTTAATTGAACTCTTCCCTCCCAGAACTGGACCAGGAGTCAATCAGAAACCTGTGGGCAATAGCAAAGGAAATTCTGATTTAGGCAAACAAGCTGGAGCCTTTCAGTGAAAACAGACTTAGAGATCTGTGTATACTACAGAACCTTGAGTCCAAAGACAGTAAGAGTAGAGGCCCCTCCTGCTGGAAAAGCCCCAGAGAAGCCAGAAAGTCTACTCCTCCCACCTCGAGTGGGTACTTTAGAAGTCCTGAAGAATGGCAGCAATATCCTAGCATGATGGCATTCAAAATACTACAGCCAGGGCACCCAAGCCCTCCCAGATCTATAGAAATGTGTGCTGGGATGTCACAGGGGGTCCTGAGGATTCCAAGCTCTGAATCTCAAAGATTTTAAGAGGTAAACAAATAAAAGCTGGGAAGGAAAGAACTGGAAGGAGAATAAATAATTTAGAAGAAAAGGTAGAAAATTTTACCAGAATTATAGCTCTCCTGAAAACAAGAACTGATCAAAAGGAAATCAATGACTATATAAAAAACAGAGTATTTGAATAAAATTAAATAACTGAAAACAGAAAAGAAATAGAATAGAAAAGTAGAGAATGGAGGCTGGCAGATTCCTGAACCAGTGGACCACATAATATAGACAGCTGCTGGAATGAGCCTCAAAGGAAGAAATATTACTGAGAGAAATAAGGCAGATAGAAGTCTGTCTATCTACTGGGACAAGGGGCCCAGGATAAAGAGCATGTAGATAAGACAGGTGAAGAGAGATGCACCAAAAATGATGAGGGAGAGACAGCTAAAAGGAAGATCACATGCTTCACTAAGAGGTCAAGGCCACAACAGACTTCTACATCTCCCCCACCAAGACTGCTCACATTTCTATAGAACTTTTAACAAACCATAGACACTGTGGTAAAAGCTCTGTGAGGGAGGAATGGGATTCTAGTACTCTACCATCTTTAGCTGAGGTCACTTATTAGTGGTTCAAAATTTCTTTTCAGGATAAAATTCATGGTTATATTTTATTTTTTCCTTATAGGTCTCATTGAAGGGAAAATGCCTACCAATTTGGAAACCTGATTGCCAAAAGAATTTTATTCCCACTTGGGAGTATATACTCAACTTTAAATTTTTCAGAATCATAGGAAGAAAACATAAACTTTGAGGTTCTCATAAGAAGGGAGGGGGAAAAAAAGACCATATAGCAAAAGCAGAGTTATATCAATATAATTCTCTTCTGTATCTATAAACTTTTATTTTGGCCTATTATAATTTTACCTTAAGAGAAAAATACTGTCAGCTATTAAAGCTAATTACAAAACCAGGCTACAAAGTATAATCGATCTTTTTTATATATCCAAAATTTAATAAATGCTATTAATTTTTTAAAGTAGCTACCTCATTTTCTTCAATGAATGTAAGTTGAGCCAAAAATTAAAAGCAGCTGATTAAGGGGGGGGGGGTGTGGAATCCCACTCATCAATTACAATTCTACTGAGCATTCCCAGTAGCCATTCATTTTCTAAAATATACCTGCTTCTAATTTTGCAATTTTTTTTAACCACCAGTCACTAAC
Source organism: Gracilinanus agilis (assembly GCF_016433145.1). Taxonomy (NCBI): domain Eukaryota; kingdom Metazoa; phylum Chordata; class Mammalia; order Didelphimorphia; family Didelphidae; genus Gracilinanus; species Gracilinanus agilis. The sequence continues at coordinate 20,774,079 of NC_058130.1, read as the reverse complement.
TAGCTCCAAAGACTATTGTTAAAATCAAGTTACAAAACGTTTTCATAATTGCTGACAAAGCAGAAATTTATTCAGTGAAAGGGAGATAGCTGTATCCAGGGGCAAGACTGTACTTCTCCTCTCCCTTGGCTTTAACCTTGGTGTCAAGTAGGGTGAGGAAAACTGCTCCAGGACTTACTATTAGGATTCCCCACTGTCGTCCCATACCCCCGCTCCCGTTTCCCCTGCCCTCCTTTCTCACTCTCTCTTCTACAATTTTTTCATTATCCCATTCTTTACTTAGACTCCTCAGACTGCCTGTGCCTTCAGCACACAAATGAATGGTGCATTCTTAGTCCTTCTTTAGCTCCCACTGAGACTCAAGGTACTAAAAGGGCAGAATAAAAGAAAAAACTGAGAGACCAACTAAATGTTCTTCCCCTAAATTGACAGGAAGTAGTAACTTACAGGAAATGTGTAATAGAGCAATACTGAAGAGATGACTGCTTTTCTAATATACTACCTAAAAATAACACTCAAAAAGCTTTCATATGTCTTCTCCATTAATTCAAGGACAAGTAGACAGTATTTCTTTTTCTGATGTTAGAAAAATAAGATAGGTAAGAGTAGTGAACCCTCTAGAAAAGAAACAGAAACCCTGGAGCTCGGATACATTGATTTCTTTGTTAAAGCAAAAAATTGAAGGGGGGAATGACATGGACAGGGGGAAAAAAAGAGTGGTTTTCTTTTTACTCATTTGGGGGGTGGCCTGGAGGAGATGGGGCACCCCCTACATGGGAAGGGGTTTCACTCCCTACAAGAAGAGTTGTCAAACTCCAGGGTTTTGTGAAAAGAAAAGGGTCCAATGGTTTGGGATATCTACCAAGTGCAGAAAATGAGCTTCAGTGTCTGTAAGGAAGCCTGCCTCTTCTCCCCATTTTCACTGTAGGGAGACTCAGCTGCCTTATTGTTTCTAAGTATATCACTTGATAAGTATTTCATTTGAGATGCTGCTTTCAAACCTAGCCCTTGCTATTTTGCATAACATTACTGTAACATTTTGACAACTATTTAAAAACCAACACAAAACTTTGCATATTGTGTTTGCACAGTAAATCTAAAATGGTAAGGAAAAACATCAACTACCTTTTAGTAGAGAGACTTTAGCAAGAGGTTCATTTAGATCTTGGTCATCCATTTGGGCGTCTGTGGAGAAAAATGACTATTAACAACAGCATTCAGACCAATAGCAGCCAACCTAACAACATTAAAACAAGTAATAAAGAATAACCAACAAGCAATATGTATACACATATTCTTTTTTTAAAGAGCTGAAATGAACTAGCTGGAAATATCCCAGAATTTTACAGAGGGAATGACTTTTTTTCTGCGCACCATGCTATTTCTCTTTAACATAAAACAAATTTGGATTATCCCATAACCCCAAGTGCTGTATGAGAAAGCCTATTTACAAATAAATGCTCCATCAACACTTACCTGTAGTGTCGTCACTGCTCTTTTCCTTACTGGGGCTAAGAGTATCTGACAAATCTGACTCCTTTTCTTTAGCTTGATTTTCTGCCAAAAAAGAAAACAAAAGGAAAAACCTACTAACATCAAACCACTTAGGCAGAGCTGACTTTATGCTGACAGTCCTCTGAGTCTTTGGCTATCTATAGAACTCATGAAATTGGCAGAGGTTTCTGCGTCTCCTTCCTTTGAAACCCTGTTCCACAATGGAATGTCACAACTAATATTAAACACTAGCATGGCTCAGAGCTAGTGCCCACAGAGCTCAGACTTGTGCTCCAAGCTGTACCCTGGCCAAGTGAAATGCCATGTAAAACAAACTTTGCTAATGTGGTCAGGAAACCATGATAAAAAAACATCCAAATTTGCAGAACAACATGGCTATTGTACCAGGATGAAGAGTTCTTATTACTATTTACGAACTGGAATAATGAAAAATGAAACTCAAAATACTTGCCTTTTAAAGTCAACTTATTTTAGAACAGCCTAAATTAGCATTTAAAAAAAATTTAAGGAGAGCATCATTATTAAGTCATGTTCTCAGTGGAAGCTCATAAAAGGAGATAGCAACTGTTCCTATAAACAATTATAGAAGCCATGATCATGGATTCTCTACCTGGGCTGGGTACTAAAGTGAGAATTCTAAAAACATCAGGAGAGGAAATGACTTCCACACTTCCATTTTCCAAGTACCATTCTAACTGATTCAACCAAGTTAAAGGTATTATGTAGCAGAGGCACTCTTTTTTTCTCACTTTACATCCTTAAAAAAAAAAAAAAAAAAAAAAGCTCCTGCAGTTTGCAAAAATTACTGGTAATGATTTTTATCTTAAATAATTTATTTGATAAATATTTAGCTTCATAGGTATGAGTGAGGTTTTGAAAGAAATTACTTCTTAATGGAATCTCTCAGTTAACACACATTGGTACAACTCAATCAAAAAGGCTACCAGTGAGGCAGCTACATAACTCAGTGGATAGAGAGTCAGACCTGGAAATAGGAGGTCCAGGGTCTAAATCTGGCCTCAGACACTTCCCAGCTGTGTGACCCTGGGCAAATTACTTAACTCCCATTGTCTGGCCCTTTACCACTCTCCTGCCTTAGAATCAACACACAGCATTGATTCCAAGACAAGGTTAAGGGTTTAAAAAAAAAAAAAAAAAAAAAAAGCTAACTAGCTCTCCAGTCATTTGAATAGTTGACTCCTAGATCATTTTAACTATTTTGTTGCTATTTTGAATGAGATATCTCTTTCTCTTAAAGACTGTCAATAATATCCTAAATTAATATAACAATAGCCCTTACTTTCCAGAGGATAAAAATAAGTGTAGCAAGCACTTTGCAAACCAAAAGTGCCATATAAATATAGCTGGCTATTACTGATATTATGGCTACTGGATTTTGTTATGTAGAAAGAACTAAACCTATGGAATCTGCTGAGAACAAGAAAAAATGTAAATACATTTCATTTTCTACTCCCTGCAGATTGTACCTTCAGTGACCTACCTGTTCTTTTTCTTTTTCCCCTGCTACCTTCACACATTCCTAGGTCCCCTCCAATTTAAAAAGACATACCCACAAAGCTATTGTTCTTTATCTCTTTTCATTTCTACAGCCAAATTTTTGGGGAAAGCTACCTTCATACTGCCTTCGCTCTTCTCATCTGACTGACGCCCTAAACCTTTGGAATCCAGTTTCCAACTTCATTTCACAACAGAAACTGTTCTCTCCAAAACTACCATAGTATTTTTTTCCTAAGCAGCTAAAAAAATTTTTTTTGCTATTATGAATGTGAAACACCAACAAACATGCATATTCCCATGTACAAGAATGAAAAAAAAAAAGATTATAAATGAAACTATAACTCTCTAGTCAATAATCTCTTACTTGCCAAATTTAATTTGACTATGCTGTTTTGCGTACTATGTTTTATATTCTCTGAGATTCTTGTGACATTCTTCCCTCTTTGCTTTCTTCCTTCCTATATAACCATTCCTCAGTCTCCTTTGCTGGTTCATCATCTATATCCATGACGGCAAACCTATGCCATGCAGAATCCTCTCTGTGGGCACTCGTGCCAGCCCCGGCAGAGTTAAGTTACTAGAAAGGCAGAGGGACTCTGACAGAGCTGCTCCCTTCCCCTTCTTCACTGCATCTCCCCACCCACCCCTCTGTGCTTACTCTCTCCCAAGTAGGGTGCTCAGGTCTATTCTCCTCCCCTGCCTTTCTCCCTCCCCTGTCTGGGGGCAGGGGTGGGAAAGTGTTAACTCAGTGGGGTGGGGGGTGGAGATGAGGCACAACACATGGTCTCTAAAAGGTTTGCCATCACAGGTCTATATCATGCCTCCTAACTTCTGTTTCACTAAGACTATCCTAGGCCCTCTTCCTTCTCTATCCATTTTCCTTGGTCATTTTATCAATTTCTATGAGTTCAATTACAATGTCTATAAAGATGACTTGGAAATCTATACATCCAACCCTAGCTCTCTTCTGAGTCAATTCCACATTACCAATGGCCTATTGGATATTTTGAGCTAGATGTTCTATAGTCATCTCAAATGTCTTTATATCTAGTTGGACTAATTGATTAACTTCTCCCTCTTCCACTCACCTCACATAGCCATCCAATCAGTAGCCAAACAACTTGCACAACATCTCTGATGTGCAGCTCCTTTCTACTAACATCCAATCACAACCTTAGTTCAGAACTCCATGATCTCTTGCAGACTATTGCAATTGGTACCCCATCATCTTGCAGACTATTCTAATTGGTACCCCATCTCTCCTCAAACAAGTCTCCACATGGCTGCCAAAGTGTTTTTCCTAAATGACCAATCTGACCGTATCACACTCTATAGATTCTAGAATTAAATGATAAATATCTGTTTGGTTTTTAAAGCCTTTTACAACATATTCTTCAGTCCTGCTATCTATTACTCATATCATGGGTATCATGTGGTGAGCCAAAGTAGCCTTTTCTCTATTCCTCAAGTATCACCTCCCTTCTCTCTGCCTTTCTTGCACTGGCCATGCCCCAGGTCTGGCATGTCCTCCCTCCTCATTTCTGCAACAGAGACTCACTCTCTCCCTTTAAGAAGATAAAGACAACATTATCTTCTACATAAAGCCTTTCCAGATCCCCATAAATGTTAGTGAGCTCCCTCTGTTTTATATTTATTCCATATACTAATTTATTAGTATATTCCATATACTAATAAAAATACAGGTTATCCCCTGATAGAATGTATCCTTAAGAATAGGGATGTTTCATTTATTTTTATTTGTATCCCCAGGATCTAAAACAGTCCTTGGCACAAAGTAGGAATTAAAATACTGATTGACATGAAAACATACTCCAAATCACTAATAATAAAAGATATTTAACAGGAAGTTTCACTTCATTCTATACAAATTGGCAATGATAACAGAAGACAGATCATTCAATTTTGGAGGGGCTGTGGGAAGACAGGAACATGGTCTAGATGTGAAGTGGTCTGATCACTTTGGATTTAAAGTAAGAATTCTATGAGAGAAGTTATCTAGTCCGGCCATACTTTTGGATCAATAATCAATAACCAACATAATACTGAGGCATGGGGAACAAAACAAAAAGACTGGAACAAAGGTTTAACACATACCACAATGTTCAGAGAATAGCATAAGAGTTCACTAAGTGGCAGCAAAAACATGACACAAAAAAGATGTGCAGCAATTGGGGAACGGTTGAAAAAGTGACATATCAATATAACTGAATATTATTTTGTACTAAAAATGACAAAAGAGACATTCTGAGAAACATGGGAAGATTTGTATGAAAACCAAAATGCCCAGATATATGATCTGTTCAAATTATATATATATATATGTATGTGTGTATAGATGTATATATGTAAAAATAAAATGATATATTGATGACATGTATACAACATTATATATAAAAGGTCACTAAAAGGATCAGAATTATAGTCCCAGAGAAAAGATAATGAAACATATCTCATTTCTGGAGGACTATAAGGAGAGAATATATAGTATTAGGCCTGATCCTTACTTTAGATTTCACAGGTTGTTTTTTTTTTTTGGTTTTGTTTTGTTTTGTCAAAAGGAAGAGTTCCGTTTGTAAGAGAGGAATGACTGACACAGGGGAGCAAATTTGCATGGAAGGTCAATGAAGGCAAATGGAATTTCAGGTGTTAAATTACCATATTCAATTGAACTAACATTTACTAATTCCTTATTTCGTGCTAATACTATGCTAGGCACTAGGGATACAATGATGAAAATCAGAAGCATTTATGAAGTACTTCATGTATGCCAGTCACTGTATCACATGCTGGGGACATGACAAAAGGCAAAGACATGGTCTCTTCCCACAAAAGGCTCATAGTTTGGCAGAGGCCAGGGATAACACAGAAACAACTAAGTATATTTCTGACATACACAGTGTAAATGGAAGGTAATCACACTAAGAAGGTACTAACAACTGGGGCAGGACCCAGGGCCAAAAAAGTCCTCTTATAAGAGCAAGAAGTATTCTGACTCCCCCTTCCTGTGACCACTGAGTTGAGGGATATGAGTACAGACAATACAGGAAAGGGTGTCTAGGGATGCCTCATCATCATGAGGCTGCCAGGTCTCAATGGGAGCCAGAAAAAGAAAAGAATGAAAAAGGAGAAAGTTTAGATTGAAAACAACTTTGCTATGGCTATGGAACAGTTATCCCAAGGATCAGAGTGGTATGGGGTGGACAGATCTGGAATGGGATATATGGGAGGGAAGGTTGAGTAAGGAAGTAGGCAGTGGCGGGTAGAGTTAAAGTCAGAATAATGGGGTTTGTACAGTAATAGCCAGAGTCTTAGAATTATAGAGATGGGGAGAAAATAACAATCCATAATCACAAAGACTTTGTGACCTACTAGTAACAAAAGTTTGCTTAATTACATCGACTTCTAAATAGAGGTCATAACACTGAAATCTCATCACATGGGTACACTGAGAACAAAGACAAACCTAAAATCCTGGCCATATGCTATCTTGCAATACTGTTACTTGTCACTCCCAAGAATAAAAGAATCTACAGGATACAAGCAGGCACAAATTCATGTATATTTGCTCATTTGGGGTTCTGAACACCAAGTCTCTTCTTGCACTCCATAGTAGATAAACTTTCTTGTTTTAAAAAAGTGAAAGTTTGGGAGTAACCATCAGTCACATATTGTCTCCCCAATTAGACACAGAGCTTTTTGAGAGCAGGGACTATTTTTGTCTAACTAACACCAATGCTAAACACAGTGCCTGGGACATAATAGGCACTTAAGAAAAATGCCTGGTAATTTGGCTTGATTTTTGTACATATACTCAAACTAATTCTTTGAAAATAGAAAGGAATTAACAAAATGCCAATGACACCATGCAGATTAGCACAGGCATTCAAGTTCAAGGTCTAAAAGAGATTGGGGGTCAACAGTATGAGTTCTTAGTCCACTAACTAACACTTTACTTGGAATTTTCCATTTTACTTTCTATTAAATTCATCTTTGCATGCTACTGAAACATATTAGTCAAATTTGAAAGCTGTTAAAAATTTCTACATGCTTTTCATAAACATTCATTTTGAAGGCTGCACTGAATTTTTGGGTAATGAGCCAAAAACATACTTCAAGCCGCTCCATGCTCCATACCCCATACTCACTCAGAAACATTAAGCAGCAGGATATTTTTTCTAAAGACTTATTCTATAAAGTTTATCCTTCCCTTTTTAGAGTGTCAGGCTTGTTTCAAACAAGCTTTATTTCAATCGCTTTTAAGAAGATGAAGTAAAAGCTATTTTAAAATCTGTTCTCATCACCCATCAAGACCATATATGCTAAAAATAGTTCACTATTCTGAAACCCAAGCCTTGTATGCCAGCATGATGCTAGGTACAAGGACCGTATGCATTCTTTTCCCAAATATGGCAGTCCTTGTTTATAAAAGTTAAAAAAATAAAAGGCTACATATTTGAAATAAAAAAATCAACTTTTAGTTATTTATCTCTAAAACAGCATTACCATAAACAAGGTAACATTTAAAAACATGATCTTAAACTGTAACCATTATATCTCTTTTGTTAGCAGTTGATACAGTGAATTTCTTTCTGATTAAGGCTCAAAGAATTGAAAGGATTTATAGTCAAGGGCTAAAAATGAAGGCTCTCATTTGAAGAGAAAGTAAGAATGGAACAAAAGCAGGCCAAAAATAGTAAATGAGATCGAATCAAGAAATTCCAGATCTTTCGTGGCTAATACATATACAATAAGTTACTTTTAAAACAATTAGTTAATAAGGTACAAATACACACATTTTTATGGAAAAAAGAAACAAAACAGACTTGGAAAAAAAAAGATTGTCCTAATGTCTACTGGCACATAAACATAATTTAATGCTTTCATTGGCTTATGTTAATTACTTTAATAATCTGTTTGAAACCATCAGTGGGGTAAGCTAGTACATGAACTTCAGACTAGATACAATTATTTTACAATTCAAAGAACTCTCAAAAAATTAAGTAAAACTAAAACACAAAAAAACTTACCTTTCGAAAGCTTTGTTTCTTCAACCACTTTGGTTAAATGCCCCTCATCTATGAGCTTGTCTGCCAAAGAAAGTAAATGTTAACATCCATGCTCAAATTGAGCAAGTATTTCTCTGCAGCTATGCAGTTCACATTCCATGACCAAATTTAAAGCTGATAATATTACTCATACTTATTACCAAACTCAAACAAAAATTTGGAAGATGGCAGGGCAATTTAGACAATGAGCAAGCAATCACGCTTTTGTTTAAAACATAGAATGTAAAACATTTGAAATACTCTCTTTTTAAAATTCTTTTTGTTAGGCTTTAATTTGACTAAAAGCCTCCAGGGAGATGACTAACAAGTTGTGCCTTTTTTCAAGGTTACTTCTTAAAGAGTTTAAGAATAAATAATAGGTATTAGGTTAATGGAAAGAATATTTCCAAAATATGTCTCAAGTGAAAATGTTCAGTGTCAACAAATTAAGACTAAATAGGATATACAGCTGTGCTCAGGGAGCTGAATGAAAGCCACAACTGTGTAAGTCAAATGAGTTTATAAAGGAAGATAGCTATTTAAAAGGAAATAAGGCAAATCTCCGTTAAGCAAATTTTTGTCTTTTTTTGTAATGGAAATAATCTATTATTTTTAAGATTTAACATTTTTAAGATGATATTTTAACATATTGGCTTCTTTGAAAAGGCATAATTCTTTTTTACACAATCAAAATTATTTCACTAGAAGTTTTGGGGATGACTTTGCACTGTAAGAAGAAACAGGGAGAGAGAATGACTTTTCAAATTCTGGACCTATTTAGAATGTTAGAAATGTTACAATTTTATTAAAAGAATACAACATATGTGAAATTTATCTTTGCTGAGCCCCTAGGAACCATCCCTCATCCAACATTCCTGTTTCTGTTGAGGGTACTGCCCCAGCCCTCTACTCCTCCGACCACTGTCCTACCTCTCATCCTTCACAGCTACTAATCTGCTGCCAAATCTTGTGGATTTCTTCTCCAAGTCTGTCCCCTTCTCTTCTCTCCTACTAACACAACCCTAGTTTAGGCATTCAATATCTGCTGCCAGAGATATGGCACACAGCTGCCCCAAACGTCTTAAAGTATGTATGTAATCAACTCCCTTCTCTGCCCAATAACTAACTCATGATACTATGAACATTCAGTGATTATTGCTGGGCTGCACCAATATAATAAAAATGACATAGTACCTAGACTTATTTACAGACACTGATGAACCAAATGAATCTATACATTTCAGATTCTGATACTTTTAGAGAACTAGACTGAAAAATCATCACCATTAAGAGGAATCACAAGTCTAGTATCCCACTGACTAAAACTTTAAATGCAAGGAGGCCCAGCATCTCCAGATGCCAAATTATATTACAAAACAACAGTAATGAAATAATCTGGAACTGTTTACAACAGAAAAGTAACAAGATGATACTTGGGGTAAACAAGAAATAGAAGCCCTGAGTCTGAGAAACTGAAGACACTCAATCACTTAGGGAAAGATACTTCTTTGGACAAGATACAGTGGGAAAACTAGAAATGAGTTTAGAAGCAATTCAGTTTAGACAAAGGCCTCAGAATGGGTGATAAAATGGGAGTGGGGGATTTGAGGGGGAGAGGGAGAGGAAGTGGTAAAGTTAGTTTCCATAACTATGGTTGGGGCAGAATTTAAAAAAAAAATTTATCTAAATTTTATCGACACGGTTTCTTATAATATGCTTATGTCTGAATATATCTACACAGAAAACTCTTTCCACTCCTACCATCAAGTGATATGGGGAATTCTTAACCAAACATAAATGTGTCAGGACAGGGCACAATGGAGATTAGGAAGGAAAGTGGGATATCCTCACTGCAGAGTCCTGACAACTCCAGCGATGTTGCAGCTCTTCCAGGACCACTTTCTATACTCCTTCAGGTGGGTAGATCTGGGAGCTAAACCCCAGCCCAAGTTAACCTGCAACTCAGGTTGGGATTAATAGTCTCTACCAAAAATCTCCCACAAGTAGATGACAGTCTTTTTTTCTCGATATCAGGAAATCTGGGTGCAAACTCCCCTTCTTCTGAGGTCGCCCAGGATCAGTTACAACTCATCCCAACCACCATGGAGTCTGTCTCAGAGAAAGAGGCCACACTTCCTGCTTCCTCATTCCATTTAGAATTCTCCAGCCCTGCTTGCTAGGTCTCCTAAATAATAATTTAGTAAACTTCCTCACATGGAACAATAGGAAAGGGAAGGATAGAAAAAGAGATCTAATTTTACAAAATTAAAAATTGTTGAAATAATGAAATCAATGAAGATAAATTAAGAACAATTAGAGAGCAGGAAAATATTTTCATCAGGTATCATTAATCCAAAGCTGAAATACAAGATAAATAGGAAACATACAAATATACAACTTCAGGTGTTACCCAAAAGATCCCAGTATATAGTAGCTGATGAATGTTTCAATTTACTATCTGAATAATACCACTACTACTTATCACATATAGTTGATGTAAGCCTCAAAAGAGATAATCTATAAAAGCATTCTGAAAGCTTTAAATGGCATATACCAGTTATTTTCATAACAATTCTACAAAGATGGGAAAATAGAAATGGTGGTAGTTTATTCAGATGCCTTTTGAGGGCAATAAGGTCTGAGACTGTATCATATTTTGGGGTCTCTTCTTCCCCTCAAGACAAGTTGATTAACTCAACACTGTCTGCCTAGTATGCCCTATCTATCCACCATAGAGGTATAATGAGGGGGGCTGTGCTGGTTTTGCCATCTTAGCTTTCTTCATTTTTCTCCATTTCTCAGAAGCACATCTGGGCTCGGATCAGAACCAAAATGTGGAGCTCCCACTGTCTCAGATGATTTAAGATGGTGTGCAAATATTTGCATCTTTTGTCAGAGTGTTGTCTCCCTTCTAAACTCACTAATCAATGACCCTAGGAAACTGGATTTTCTTCCTTTATTTACTCCAAGCCTATAGTTCTCTCTGCCTCTGCTAATGAAGAGGAGAAATAGCAAGAAAAGGGAAAGTAAGGATGGCTGAATTTGTAGTTTAAAAGACAGAAGGAGAACCCAAGGAAGGTAACCTCACCACCAGCCTGAGTCAGCACTTCCTCCAGAAACCCATAGTGGGAGAGTCCCTAGGTTACAAAACTTGTCCAGGGTGGAAAAGCCTAAAGATATCCAAGGGGAGACTTGAACCCAGGATTTCCTGGCTTCAAGGCCAGCTCTCTATCCACTTCATCATGCTGCCTCTCTCCTCAAAAAAGGAAATGGATATTTCTACTAGACAGGAAAAAACTAGCTGCAGACATGGATTCACTCCTCAAACTCCTATCCGTGTACACTGAGGTTACTGATTTATTAGAGCAAAGAGCAAAATGCAAAGTTAAAAGAACAAAAATTAGGGAAAGGGTGTGAAATTAAAATAACTCAAATTTGGCTGACTTACAATAAGTTGATGATGAAGTTAAGCACACATTCAATAGAAAAATTTCACATGGAATTTTTAAAACTATAAATCAGTTCCCTTAACGAGGAGACCTATAGCCTTCCTGTGCTGCATGGCTGTGAGCCAAAGGAAGTCAAGAAGCATTTGTTCAGTACCTATCATGTACTGAGAACACAAAGAGAGCCAAACAGTCCCAGGCCTGGAGGAGCTCACCATCTAATGTAGTAGAGAGAACATGGAAACACAGAAATTTAGCTGGAAATGAAGGGTGGAGAGGGCTATAGGAAAGGTTTTCTTTCTGCTGTCCTTCAAAGAAGGGAAGTTGGACACTTCTAAGGACAATACAGAGGTACAAATAAGTGGATTTGAAAGTGTTATAGATGGCATTGTCAAAGAAATGTGTAATGGGAAAAAAGATGGACTGATCTGGTGCGAGGAAGAGATGATATTCAAGGAATTCTTACAATGAAGGAAGGACCAAAGGCCTCCAAGATCTGAGGACATATTGAGCATACCTGGAGAACTTTGAGGAAAACACAGAAGAGTTGGGCATGATATTTAGGCAGGTCGAGATATGGTATTTTTAAAAATTTACAAATAAAAAAACTAGCTCAAAGGGGCAGGTAGATAGTTTAGTGGCTAGAGAGCCAGGCCTGGAGATGGAAGGTCCTGGATTCCAATCTAACTTCAAGTCACTTCTTAGCTATATAACCCTGGACAAGCTATATAAATAGCTTAATATAAATATAAATTAATATAAATAGCCTAGCCATGACCACTCTTCTGCCTTTTTTCTGATTTTAAATCAGAAGGTAAGGTTTAAAAGAAAGGTTATTACAGCAAGGGTTGCATATTTCCATAGAAAAGGGGTAAAATTAGGAAGTGAGAGCCAGAGCAGCTGAAGGTATCTCATGAGATTTCATGTGCTCAAGATCACAGAACTCCCCGAGCTTGTTTTAGAAAATATTATTTTAATGAGGAAGGGAGAGGTTGAAGCAAGACATTTCACATGGCCAACCTGGAGCCTGGACTTGTAAATTCTCTGATTTGCCAAATGTGACCAATTTAAAGCAACTAGTTGGTAGTTCAAGGTTTTTAAACTGTCCCCCATTGCATGGGCTCTAAAAAGCTCATCTAGAACACAGAGGTTCTTCTGTTTTGTGCAAACCAATCCAGATATTCTGTGCCCCTATGGGCAAGACACTGTACTCAGTGTTCATATTCAAAGAAAGAAAAAAAAAAAGAAAGAAAGAAAAGAGATAGTAGTCCCTGTACTCAGGGGGGTGACATTCCTGGAGATGGCTAGAGAGGGGATAGAAAGACAAGATGATCAACAAAAATTCAGAAAAGAAGGATTACTGGCAAGTGGCCCACGATGAGATGGCTTAATGAGCAGACTCACCCCAAAGTCCTAGCCACTAACTGAGAGTAACATTCAAGGGCCCCGAGGCCTACTCAGAGAGAGGAAGAAATACATCCACAAGAGTTTCATAACCAAGAAAAGAGCAAAGAGCAAAAACATAAAAACCCAAAAGGACAGGAAATATTGGAGAAAAAGGAAAGGACAGGAAATACTGGAGAAATCATCTGAAAAAGATGTCCTTTTCCAAAATGAAGTTTATTCTTAAACAAGGCTAGATGGACAAATATCAACAAATCACCATCTCCACTGCATCCAATCATCCTCTCCCTAAATCAGTTTCCTCAGGCTCTGCAAGGAGTCTGTCCTGCATTCCTGATGTTTCTCAGGGCTCTTCCTCAGAACATGCATATGATAGTCATGAATGACTTCCATTACTGTTCATGATGCTGAACCACTGTAGTCTGTTACCACTACTTTCTTGTAAAGTGCAAGTTATAAGAAAATCATTAACTGCTCCCCTATCTCTATGCAAAGGGAAACCAGCTTATTGTTGAGATGTGTTTTTCTCAAGTCTAAACTGAGAGGTTTGACTTGGACTGTGATATCCCCAGGTGGGGTAGTACAAGTGAATGTGCTGTATTGGGACATTCATGCCTAATGTCTTATGGTCTTAGAGAGTGACCTGTTGGTTTAATAATTAAATATTAGAAAGCCTCCTTATTATCTCATTGTTGTTAAGCACTTAGAATGAAAATGTATATAAAGTACAAAATTCATTTTTTAAATTTTATTTTGAATATTTTCCCTTAATTACCTGTTTCATATTCTTTCCCTCTCCCTGAAATCCCCCTAACCTCTCCCCTTAGCCGACACACAATTCCACTGGGTTTTACATGTATCATTGATTAAGACCTAATTCCATATTATTGATAGTTGGACTAGAGTTATCATTTAGAGTCTACATCCTCAATAATATCCCTATCAGCCCATGTGTTCAAGCAGTTGTTTTTCTTCTGTGTTTCTCCTCCCACGGTTCTTCCTCTGAATATGGGCAAAATTCATTTTTATTAACTTATTAAATTAAAATTATTAACTAATTAAAATTAATAATATGATTATTAATCATGCAGTATTAATCTTTTTCTGTTTTTTAATCTTTCTCTTCTGTCAGAATCACTATCAGTTCCAAGGTAGAAAGGGCTAGGTAATTGGGGTTAAGTGACTTGCCTAGATTCACCCAGCTAGTGTAAGAGCTAAAATTGGTTTTGGTCAAATTAAAAGTTATAAAAAGTTGTTGTGGTCGCCGTTTATAAAAAGTAACTCTCAAATCATGAGGCTATTAGTAGCTTTATTACGGCAAAGAAGAGATAGTAAAGGGGAAAATGTAGGAAGGACGTAGAAAATATTGCCTAAATACCCTAGCTAAATACCCTATAATTGCCAGATCTGGGGGAATCCAGCTCAATTTCAACATAGGCTCCTTTAGGTTCTGATCTCCAACCAGGAGTCGTGGTAGTCTCTTCAGCAAGAGCCACCAATGCAGAATCCAATGAAAAATCCAACATCCACCAGAGTGCAAAGTCCGAATCAGGAAGTTGAAATCAGAAGCTGAATCCAAAATGGGAATGCCTGACTTCCTATTGGGTCTCACCTTATAAGCCCTCTTCTCCACCTAAAAGTTCTCCCACATCACAGCTCAAGAACCAATCATAGTTCCTTAATTTGCCTATCACTGCCCAGAGTGTGAACTTCCTTTTCTAATAAAAGGTTCTTCAAGTACCTGACTAAGTGTGAAAGGAGGGGCACTCCAAAGTACTTGATTGATTAAGTTAAGATAAGCAAAGGGAATTCAAAATTTCCTTTCACACTAGGATGTATATGAGGTCACACTGAAGCCAAGACTTCCCATCTCCGGGCCTGGTTCTTTATCCACTAAGCCACCTAGCTGCCCTTGTGCAGTATTAGTTTTAATAAATTCCTAAAAATCCTAAAAACTTCCTTCATTCTGGTACAACACAGCAAAAATCCCACACTTCCTTCACCAACTCCAAACATTAATAACCATTTCCATTAGCACAGATCCTTGAAAAGAAAGTCATGCAAGCAGTCAATCAGGCACTTTCCACTCTGCCTGTCCGGGAAGCACTGGTCCTTTCCCACACATAGTATTAAGAATTAAATTTTAATAGTTTGGCTAAAATATATGAAGATTATAAATAATAGTGGTGGTTGTTGATTCAATGTATTATTGCTCCAAGTCGAAATTACTTTAATAGCTTTTATTTACAAAAGAGGTGGAAAGAGTGAAGGCAGAGAAATACAAATGGGTAAAAAAGACATTAGCCTATCTAAGTAAATATTGCTCTGGTGCTCAACTTAGTCAGGACTTGTTGACCTTCAACAGGAATTAAACTCTCTCCAGAAGACAGGAAGTGAAAGTCAGCTATCCACTCAAGTTCCCTCCAAGAGGTAGGTCAAGACAATGATTGGAGCTGAAGGTGATTCTTGAGGACTTTCTTCCTCTAGCCAACCTTCTTCCTGAAGCTGACTTCCCTCTTGAAGTCCAACTCCTTCTTGAAGTCGACTTCCTTCACTAGCCCCAGAAATTCAAAGCCTTTTATAGTGGGTTCTTGCCTATTCCCCTTTTCACAGGGGTCAATCACAGCTTCCAAATTGCCCAGGACTGCCCTGAAGGTCAGTGTTTGTGGGAACCAGTTCTCACCTTTTTGAGGGATGCATACTCATCAAAAGGGTTCATAGATTCCTGGTTGATTGAGTTTCTGAGGGTGTGAATTCTCTAGGTGGTTTGTAAACTCTACCTAGTTCAAGCTTTTGTTGATTCAATCAAAAGGTAGACAAAGGAGAGTTAATCCTGTCTCCACAATTCTAGTGAGGAACTAAGTGGGGGTACTTAAGTCATTGTTAGCCAAAGTATTAGCTCCCTATAGGCAAAGAGAATAAAGGATTTCCTTTTACAATAGGAAAAATAAAAACTCTTTCCTATGGTCCCTCCCTGGTTCTTTTACATTTTTTCCCCATTTTACACCATCTCACCCATGTTAAGTCAACATGAAAAACACTCTGTACTCACTTTGACATTCTAGGAACTAATGGATAAAAGTGCAGTTCCCCACTACTCTTTGAGGGAAAAAAAAAAAAAAACCTTTCTAATAAAGAAATACTTTTAAGCATCAGGTTTGTTGTTTTGTTTTGTTTTTTTTTTTACATTTGTACACTGGCTTCATCAGAAACAAAGCTCAATTCTTTTTTCCTTTTTAATTTTAAAAAGTTTTTTTTCAATTACATGCAGAAACAATCTTTGACAGTTGTTTTCTGACATTTTGTAATTTAGATTCTCTCCCTTACTTCCCCCTCCCTCTGTTCCTTCTCCTTATGGGAAAAAAATAATTTAGATTCTCTCCTTTACTTCCCCCTTCCTCTGTTCCTTCTCCTTGAGGCAATAAACCTCTGTTACACCAATACTTTCATGCAATGTGTATTTCCATATTCCTCTTGTCAATGAAGACCCATTACACATACATTAAAAAATAATGAAAGAAATAAAGTGAAAGGCAGCATGCTTTGATCTGCAATCAGAATCTATCATTTTTTTCTTTGATTGTGGATGGCATTTTTGTTGTTGTTTTTTAAATCATGAGTACCTTGAGGTTAATATTTTGGAACCTTGTTTTGCTGATGATAGTTTAGTCCTTCACAATTGATCATCATACAATATTTCTGTTACAGTATAGAACAGTGATGGGCAAACTTTTTAAAGAGGGGGCCAAAGGAAAGGAAATGCTCATCTGTCAGTCTGTTTCTAAGGCAACTCTGTCTGTTTCTAAGGCAAGTCTTTCAAAGTTTCAATGTATTATATCCTACTCATAGTATTTGCCAGATTAGGATGTCACGTGGCCAGGTAAGACATTTCAGGGGGTCGAATCTAGCCCTTGGGCCATAGTTTGCCCATCACTGGTATAGACTGACCTCCTGGCTCTGCTCACTTCACTTGGCATCAATTCATACAAGTCTTTTCAGGCTTTACTGAACTCAAATCTGTTCATCATTTCTTATGGTGCAATACTATTCCATTACAACTATTACCAAAACTTGTTCAGTCATTCGCAATTGATAGACATCCTCTTACTTTCCAATTCTTTGCCACCATAAAAAGAGTTACTACAAATATTTTTGTACAAACAGGTCCTTTGCCTCTATTTCTAGTAGCTTTGGGATACAGAACCAGTAATAGTATCACTGGGTCAAAGGATATGCATAGTTTTATGGCATTTGGGGCATGGCATGGTTCCATATTGCTCTATTAAATGTACCAGTTCATAATTCCACCAACAGTGCATCAATGCCCTATTTTTCCCATAATTTTCTTCAACATTTAACATTTTCCTTTTTAGTCATATTACCCACTCTGATAGGTGAGAGATGGTATCTCAGAATTGCTTTAACTAATTAATAGTGATTTGGAGCATTTTTTCATATGTCTCAAGATAGTTTTAGCTTCTTTCTCTGAGAATTACTTGTTCATACCCTTTGATCACTTACCCACTGAGGAATGCTTTGTATAAGGTTTCTGGCAGAGCCACTTGCTATAAATCCCCCCCCCCAACCCCCATTTGTTGTTTCCTTTCTAATCTTGGTTGTATTGGCTTTGTTTATAAAGCTCAATTCTTTATGATATAAAAAAAAGAAGATCTAGGAAGGAATTTTTCTAACATTGGATCATCCTACCTCATAACCAGCTATATGCTATTTCTACTTTTAACTCATATTTTTATTTGCAGCAGAGCTGGGTATACTCTCTGAAGAAAGTATATGAGAATACAATGCCCAGAGTCACCCAGGATAGTAAGACATGGATGGGGTTCAACCTGTACCAATCAAAAGAATCCCTGATCCAATGATGTTACCTGCCTACCCTAAAGAAATTCAGCAGAGAAGACAGCAGCAGCACTTGGCTAAAGGACCCCTTTTTTCCCCTCCTCTTCCCCAATTCTTTTCTGTAAATGAGCTAAATGAAATGAGAGAACATAGACAGTATATAAATGGAGATTTTGAACTTTGGATTTCATCTTCCATAAGTCCCTTAGTTTCCCCAAAATTCCTTTTAATCTCTCCTGTGCCTCCATGTTTTCATGGTCACGTTGTTTTATATTTGGCTGTAACTCCTCCCTATTTCTCTTTTGCTCTGGCGAGCAGGCTGAATAGCTAGATCTCTTACTTTAGTTATTATTATTAAAACTTTATTAAATATTAATTTTAAAATCCACAACAGCAAATGTGGCATCAAGCCATTTGTTGACTAAATGTCAGGACTTGTCACCAGCTTCCAAGTCTTCCTTTCCAGTAGCCTTGATCTCTGAATAGTCTATCCCTAGCCTCACTTCTGTTACCATGAGCTTTTCCACCAGTATCATCTCTCATCTCTTCTTTGACCTTTCTTTTATTGTTCTAGAGTGCTGCACTGACTTTCTACAGGTCACAGTCCTTCTAGATACAAGACAACAAAAAAGTCGCCAAAAAGATGGCTTGGGAAAGCTAGGTTTTACAGAAGGACCAATGTAGACAAAACAACTTCATTATTTTAATGTATGATACTGCCCTCTAAAGGGGGAAAAATGCTAAACACAACAGGAAAGTAAGCTAAAACTAAAAATTATGTAGCAAGCAATGTCACCCAAGCAGTCATATGTAAAGCTGTAAAATAAACAAAGCATTTGCCTTCATTAACTTGCCTTTCAGACCTTGTGACATATAATGATGTTCCTAAATCTCTAAGAATTCCATTCTGATTTTAACCTAAGAAATAAATGGCCATTGCTTATAATGAACTGGAAAAAAACAGCCTTTGCCTACCCATCTCCTTGTTTGCTTATACTCCCCCAGGCTCCAAGGGGTGGGAGTCCTGATCACCCATATTCTCCCTACAAAATTCACTTTTCAATTAATTCTCATTTTAAAGTGGGCTTACCATAAAAATTCACTATATCACTTATTTGAACTGGGTAAAAACTCTGGTGGTTTAGACAAAGAAACACATGACAATTTAAGAGGGATGGCATGTTCCCAATGTCTGTGAACTTTCACTAGTAAAACCACCACTCAGCACCATATGTCACAGACTTCATCTCTGATGGTTCACAAGTATCAAGTTATCAGCATGTATTAGCATTCCCATTTTACAGAGGAAGAACAAGGCACTGAAAAGTCAAGTGATTTGCACATGGTCATTCAGATAGTGTTAAAAGCAGCTTCCAAACAAAGGGTTTCCTGATTTTAAATCCAGCAATTTATTGATTATAACATGTGATCATTCTTTTTTAAATCCTCATACTTAAATGGAGTCCCTAGAGAGTTTATTGTCAGCCTGGGGACCCTGATTCTAGAAGGTCATGACAGCATGGCAGAATCCAGAATATCTTAGGCATCCAACAACAACTTCTATCTACTTCCCAAAGGCCAGATCAGCTAATACACTCTATAGAGAAGCTACTGGTGATATTTTTAGCCTTAAAAACTCATAGAATATGGATATGGTTAAGTCTTGGTGAAGAGACATACTGTTTATTCATGAATCACTCATGGTGGACAAGCCCTATTCTGAATAAGGTGGCATAAATGCAGCAACAATTTAAAAAACCAAACTAACAATGAACTGAGATCAAACCCTTTTCCCTTAAAATAAGGGAAGAAGACATAAATGGAAAACTTATCTTAACTCTGAAAATGTTTGATATTCCATACTTTGAACAATTAAAGCCAAGATTAAGAATATGTGGTCAAAAGTCAAGAGGATAAGGGATTTTATAGTTAAAAAAACATGCCATGGAATAAAAAAGACATTATCAAAATTATCCAAATAAATTCATTTGGAATTTAAGACCAATAGGCTTTTAAAAAATATATAGATTTAGCCTGGTTTATTAAAAATGATGACTAGTAATTAATGAGTGATGGAAATTTGCACTAAAAAGTACAATTAGTAAAAAAAGATACTTTTAAAAAATAACCAAATTACATCAAGTGAAACCAAAGTCTACCCAAATAATATCAACAAGGACTAATAAAGCCTAAAAGTCTTTATCTTGAGGAGTTTACAATGTTTCTCATATAGACAGTATTTATGTGTTCAACTTCCAATTCTTATTTAACATATTATCTGTGTCTCCCTTACTAATACATGTTAAAAAGCCACTGAATTTCATCAGGGATCAGCTGGTGCTCAATAGGACAAAGAAATTGCCCGACTTTCATTACTATAGCAAAATCCCTTGGCTACAGAGTAATCATGTTTTAGCAACACAGGTTTTTAAAAAAGAGAATGGAGGGGGCAGTTGGGTGGCTCAGTGGATTGAGAGCCAGGCGTAGAGACAGGAGGTCCTACCTTTGAATCTGATCTCAGACACTTCCTAGCCATGTGACCCTGGGCAAGTTATTTAATCCTCGTTGCCTAGCCCTTACAATTCTTCTACCTTAGAACCAATACACAGCATTGATTATAAGGTGGAAGGGGAGGGTTTAAAAAATAAAGAATGGAATCTAGATGGCTGGCAGAAGTCAGTCTTCTGACTTTAGGAAGCAATATTTTGGGGCCTTAAGGCCAGAAGAGGTAATGCTAGCTGCTCAGAGTAGGATCATAGTTCCCAAAACTCACAGTGAGTTTCTAAAATTTAATAATTACTCTCCCTATCTACTTAAACTTCTTAATGAATGAATAAGGGCAGGGAAAGATGATACTTTTCCTGGAAAAGGGGGAAGAGTCACTATAGCCACAGTAACAAAATAAAGCAAATTAGTAGTACAAATATAGGAATTACACAGAAAAATAAAAATTTAACTAAAAACAAATTTAATATGGTTCCAGAAATTTTTCCTTAATTTGTCTGTTACTTTTAAATGAAAATGTGCCAAGTTGTTATGCAACAAGCAGTATCTATATCTAAAACCAAACCAGAACGTAAACCCTTAATCATCACAAACTAAAAGAATGCTTGGTTTTAAAGGCTGGAATTGGCCAAGTTGTAGTTAGAATCTGATAATCTACAAACTTAAAAAGTCTGGACTCATTTTCCAGCTAAAAAGAGGGGGAGAAGGATGTTACAAAGAAAATATTTAATCTTTTTATGGTACTTTTTTTCTATGCCCATATTAATTTTAGGTAAAAGGTCATCAACTTGTCTCCTAGATTTAAAGAAATATATCATTACCTGACCAAAGAGTATTTTTCAAACTAATTTACAATAAGACAAATAACCTAGTTCCATGTACTACTCAAAACAAAATAGCCTAAATTTCTTGTCACATATATGTTAAAAAAAATCATTGCTTTGAATAATGAGAAGCACATGAAATGTGAAACAGACACACAACACCCACCTAGAACTATTTCCCATACAAAGGGCCTTTAAGGATTCCAATCAGAATACATACAATTTCTCTGAGATAGTTCAGAAACTAAACAGTGACTCCCTCTGGTGGTAGCTTCATTTTATTTAGGTCATTGAATTCTAAACTAGGAATCTCTGATAAATCAATCATTTCCTTTTGAAAAGAAGAAAATGAGGTAGGGAGGTGCTTCCAGGCATAGAGAGCCAAGCCTGAAGTCAGGACAACCTGGATTCAAATTTAGCCTCAGACACTTCCCACCTCTGTGGTAAGCCACTTAATTCTAAATGCCTAGCCCTTACCATTCTTTTGCCTTGGAACTGATGCTTATATCAGTTTCATGTGGACAAATGGCAGCCTCAAAACTGTTTTGGAGTGCCCAGGGTGCAGTCACTTGTTTTTGATTTGTCACTAACTATCACATGTGGGCCACAGACCTCCCTCTTCCCCACTTAATTCTAAGTTGGGTAGGGTGACTATTCCTGGTGGCTAAAGTCTAAAGAACGAATGAGGGTGAGCTAATTCCATTTACACAAAGGTAAGGGTTTGGAAAAAGGGAGGGAGAGAAAGATGGAGGGAAGGAGGGAGGATGGGAAGAAAACATTTTGAAATAACCAGGACTAAAAGTTTAATGACAAACACCAGATTGAAACAGGAATCTGGACCACAATGTCAAGCCCTTTATGAGTTTTCACTTGAAGATTTCTAACTGTTCTGTAAACAAAATTCCAAGAAAGAGATTTCACAGAGAAAAGAAGAGAAATGCACCCCTGACCATCTTACCCTGAAGAGCCATTAGCCGCTCATTGGTGAAATCATTGTCAGCTTGCAAGGCTTCAATTTTGGCTTGAAGCTCCTGCTCTTTCTCTTCCATTTCATCAATTTTATGTTGCAATTCCTTTTTTTCAGCTTGTCCCTTTTGCTGGATTTCTTCTTGTCTTCCTTCAGCTGCCTGTTTTTAAAAATCAATAATAAAAATCAAGGACCTAGAAATGTGAAAAATACCTGCATAATCACCTCAAGCTTCTCACTATTCAAAAGCTCCATCTGTTGATCTGAAAGTCTAGGCACTGCTGCTACCAGCCTGCCAGCCAATAGCAAAGCTAAAACAAACAGGCAAAGAGTGAAGCTGCTTGGCACTAGCCTATTGTGTACAGGATGGTTGTACTGAGTCCTGGGACACATGTGGGATAGTCGGGTCATTTGTCTCATGCCTCTCCAAGAACATAGTCCTTGTAGCCCATCTTTTCTGCCAATGCCATTTTCTCATATAGTTATTCTTAAAGTTTCTCTGCCCTAGGTATCTTGCTGTATCATTAAGCAAAACACCCAATTTCCTACTTGCTCAATTCAATTCAAACAAACATTCATTAAGTACCCACTAGTTAATTGGCTTTCATTTATATTTTATAATATTTATTAACATCTTATTTATCAATATTTTATTGATATTCATCATTCATGGGCATTTAGTTATCATTTGTTATCTGCTTCCCACTATTAATGCCTGCTGGTACAACATTTGGCAACAGAGATCTAAAGAAGAAAAATGCCCATAAGGGATTTAGAACCTCATGGTAGGTTAAGACATACAGATAGCTCTGAGAAAAGATAGACAAATGTGGCCAGAGCAAAGAAGAGGAACACAGTGTGTTCCAAGTTTGAAAGGGGGGAGGGGAGTAGTGTGACCTTGGAGAAGGGGAATTAAGGTGGGCAGAAAAGTATCCCACATCATAGTTCTGTCATTAAGAGCCTCATGGCTAGTCATAATCAACAGCCCAAGAACATAAGGACTTCTCTAGTAGTCCAAGACCCAGGATTTAGACCTGAGCCCTCCTAACTCAAGATGTATAAAACAATTTTCAATAAGGCAATCTGCCCAGAAAGCAGAAAAGAGTGAAATCAGTCTGGCAAGGGACTTGTTTTGGCAGTAATTGAAAGAGAAATTAAATAAGAACATAGATGAGGAAGACCAAATAGGAAGATACAAGGTGAGGGGAGAAGACTCTAAATAAAAAGTAACGAGAAAGGAAGATAGACAGAAATATTGTGGTAGTAAATGAGAAAGGATCTGGCATCTGATTTCATGTGGCAAACAAAGGAAAAGAAAGCAGCAAAAATGGCACCCAGGTTTTAAGTCTGGGTAAATGAAGGCACAAAAAAATGATTAACAGCAAGAGGAAGGGGGCAGGAGGGGGCAAGAATGGGGCCACACAGTAGGGCACGGACTGGGGAATCCTGAGAGAAAATAAGTTCCCTTCTAGACATGCTGAGGGGTACCCATCATCATAGACAAAAACACAGTCCCAAGAATTGAAGACTGTCCCGGGCCCTCTGAACCTCAAGACCACTCAGGGTGGAAGGAGTCAGGTGCTTTGTAGGCAACTGGAAAAGCAGGTGTAGAGCTAAAGGGAGAGGCTAGAGCTAGGGAGAAGACCTAGAGACTAATGTGAATGAAGGTAATACAGAAACTGAGAGTCATAAATACTTTCCCACAGTGCTTTTCTCTATCTATAGGATTTCCTCCAACACTATTATAAAATGTCCCTCCAACTCTCAGTGACCTGTGATATGGAAGGTAGAAGTCAAAAGGATAAGTAATTGTCTCTGATATCAACTATGGCTCTTTTTAGCTATAACTGTCAAACCCAGATCAGCATTCAAGAACGGATTACCAGCAGTCTCTCCTATTGGGCCCTTAGGGACAAAGAGGCATATCTCTGGAGTGTAGAACACTTACCTTTAGCTTATCAGAGAGATCTTTAATCTCATTAACCGCTCCATTATATTTATTGGCCAATTCTCTTAATTCTTCCTGAGTCCTTTCATTCATTTCTTTTAGGTGGGTACATTCATCTTCAGTATTACTCAGACTTCGCTGAAATTAAGTAACTCATTTAATATAAATTCCAAATTCAACTTACAAAAAGAGAATTAAAATACATTATCTGGTTTAGTGTTTTTATTGGGGGGTGAGGGGAAAGCCATTTAATAAATGTCAAAACATGGCATACAAAAGCTCATTTTACACAATACCCTGAAGAAACTTAAATGATTTTACATTTAGAAGGAAGTTAAAGGAACTACATTTTTCTAATTACTCTTTTGTTTAAAACTAGATTTTTATTTATTTGAATTCTTCAAAGTAATCACTGGTTGTTGAGAATGAAATATGTCAAGGTAAATTATAAAATGAACTACAATAACCTGAGGAATAAAATTAAAGTAAATTTACAAGCTTATTCTTTTCTCAAGGCAATATGAATAATAAATAATACCTAATTCAATTCTGTGTTCATCATAAATCAGCAAATACCATAAGAAACTCTTATTTGGAGACTGAATGAAATGTTCTGATTTAAATTAGCTAATGCATATTCTTGAAGAGTTTCTTTCTAATGCTGAATCTGAAAACAAATAGCTTAGGGAAGAGACTGTTGCTTTTATACTCTGTATTTTAAAAATAGATATGGTTTTACTCCTAGAAGACATTTTAATGTCAATCTTTAAAAACAGATTAAGTCAAAGAGGTTAGTGGGTTGGGGTTTGGGGAATTGTTTTGCTTTGCTTTGTTTTTACTCTGGTTACAATAAAATTAGGTGCCATTCACTAAGTCAACTTCCCCAGAACAGGTTAATCTTTCAAATGAGATGAAATTTCATGGTAAATGCCTTAGAGCAGTGATGGCAAACCTATGGCAAGGGTGCCAAAAATAGCACAAAGAGAGTTCTCTGTGGGCACTTGGCCATCTCCCACCCCCAGAATTTGTTACTAGAAAGGCAGAGAGCCTTGGGCATAGCTGCTCCCCTCCCCCTCTCCAACCATATCTATCGACATTTTTTCACTTCACACATCTCTCTGCCCAGCAGCCCAAAGGGAGCATAGGGGTGAGGGGTGGCTCACAGGTGGCAGAGTTGGAGGGGAGCAGAGTGCCTGGGCCATCTCCCTCCTCCTCTCTACACTCACTAAGGATATTCACCCACCCCTCTGGCCAGCAGCCCTCCTCTATGTGGGATAAAATGGGGGGAGGCACTCAGGGTTTACATAGCATGGGGAGAGGGGGATACACAGCACTCCATCTCTAAAAGGTTCACCATCACTGCCTTAGAACCACCAAAACGATGATCTTCATTCAGAAACACACTAATGCATTTGCCATTTCTGTGTCATGGTCTCCCTTTGGTAATCAGTTGGGTGAAGCCTACAGACCCTTTTCAGAATGTTTTTAAATAATTGAAGGAAATGCTCAATTCCAGTTAGGGGTGAAGGAAAATAGAGGTCTTGCTCTGAGAGAACCATGATCTTATCTAGGGGAATGTTATATGTCTGAGGATGCAGATCATAAGCCATCCACAAAACAAAAAATAATAGCATTTCTCTATCACACAAAGCCCTTTATATCTTAAGGTGATCTCATGTGACCCACGGATGCCCCCATACAAGGTGCCTCCCTGAACGACAGACATTACAATTAAAGCAGGGAAGCACAGAGGTTGCCCATAAGACTAGCCTATTTCTAGATTCTACAACACAGAACTTCAGTGTCCTTTTGTACCAGATCTAATTCTTGGAAATTTCTTACTTGTTATCTTTCAGTCTTTTCAACCCTACCACATGCCCCTCTAGTAACCTCTTGGTGACACTCATTTTTAATTCTTGGGGATCAGGATTGTGCCAGGGTTTACAATCATACCACGATCATCCACTAAGATACCTCAATAGTTCATCAAAGCATGGAGGTGGCCCTGGGTCTCTGAAGGCTAGGTTAACCCTAGCAGTTCTTCCCAGACTGATAACACTGAGTACCATACTGGCCATAGATGAGTTGGCTTTAGGATTCCAAGCCTAGCTAGGTATGGAGATCCTCATTGCCAGGAGACTGGCCATTTGAATACTTTAGCCTTGACAACCAAAGAAGATCAGCAACCTGACCTCCCTTATCTTTTATTCTCCTATGGACTAGTTTATACTGGAACCAAGATAACTCAGGTCCCAAACATTTCAGTAAATATTTGCTAAGCATCTACTACTATGGGTACAGCACTATGCAAAATGATGGCAGTACAAGATTTAAAAATTTTCATGTGGCAAAAACAAATAAACTTTGTTATAGATGTGCTGGAAAAAACCTCAAAACCTGTTTGATTTCTTCTTCAATCTCTTGAGTCAGAAGTTCAGCAATTCTATAGACTTCCTAAGTGTCTATACCATTACCATCAGGTGAGAGAGAAAAGCACTTTGCAAACTAGGATAATATCAAAAGATTGATCCTGTATCCTAGTTCAAACCTATTCACAGAGTATAAGCCCTAAGAGTCCTTGATTAACTTTCTAGTAGCTTCACACTTTGATTGAAGGAAGATAAGCTCTGGTCCCTTAATATTGTTGGGTTAATTATTCATGATCAATAGAACAGATGAATTTCATTCAACCTTGTCTGTTCCCACAACAAGATAGAAGCTGGTGATTTCAAGCAATGAGATAAAAACCAAATTTGTTAGGTCTTGGTTTTAGCACCTGCCTTATCTTAGGGGAGTTTTGTCAAATGGTAAGCACCAGAGCTCCTTCAAAGCTTAGAGAAAACTGGTGAAGGGAATGGTTTTTATACCATAGACAGATGCCCATGAATCTTTCCGGTTCCTGAGGTAATGCACAAAACTCAACCAAAAAGAAACAAATGAAGACCTCTACCTACCTCAACTTCAGAGAGCTTTCTGACCACTTCGATTTTCTCCTGAAGGACCCGCCTCAGGGACTCTTTGGCTGTCGTCTCATAGTTGTGTTTATCTTCTTGTAATGCTACAAGTTCCTTTCTTAAACTATCTTCTGTTTGATTCTAAGAATGAAAGATTGTTACAAAAATCAGTCAGTCAATAAGCCTTTGTCAAGCACCAGTACTTTGTAGGGACTATGTGTGTGCTGGAGGTCCAAAAAAAGACAAAACAGAGAGTAGCCACTGCTCACAGAGACCAAAGTTTTAAAGAACCAGCTATTGTGCAGGGTCTGGATGCCAGGAGACCATCTGTCTTCAAGCAGTCCACTCCCCAATTAATTACAAAATAGACACCTCTGCACGTGCCTGGTCAGGGGCCTTTAAACGGGAATCTCCTCTCAGCCTCACAAACTATAGGGACATTTGAAGGCTTGATTTGAAACTTAGGCTTCTCAGAGTGAATTCAGTTGGTTGACAGGTTAAAAAACAGAGGTGGGGGAAGGGAGGAGAGGGAGAAGTATCTATAGATAAGAGAGAAAATTCAGTACAAATTCTGAAAGAGCAAAAAAATGAATTGGTATACCTACTTTAGAACACACTTGTAACTGGTTACCCATAACTTCTAACCGTGATAACAGTCTATCTTCATCTATTAAAGCCTACAAAAGAAAAGTTTTTAAATACATTAAAATATTTTACCATGGCTACTAAGCACTACTCTTTTCTGAAACTAAATTTTATGGGGAGATATTTATGTATGAGTGTGTGTATGTGTGTGTATATGATATATATATATATATATATGCGCAAACACACATTATTTACATACATACACCTTTCCATGATCAAGTATAAGATTTGGAATCACAAGGTCAACTAACATTACTCAAATATTTTCTTCCAACTCAGAACATTTTATTCATGAATTATGAAATCCGCTATGCCTTAGATTTTCCACACCAAAGACTCAAATTTATATAGGATTATATATATAATTTATTATAATAATGTATGTAGGAAAAGGCTGTCCTTATTACAGGTAATTCTTGTAGATACCTGCCAACTCGTATCAGAAGCCTCTTGTGTGATGGCTAGCAGCCTCTGAAGAGTGGCCAACTTTTGTTCCAACATTTGCTCCCGATGTAAGGCTTCCTAATATTGAAGGGAAAAAATTATAAAAATTAATTTCAGAATATTCTGGAAAATCAGAATTTGATATTTTATTATATTTATCAAATAGGGAAAGATGCTACATTTTATCTTCTAACATTTTTTAAAACCTGCTTAAACTTTTGCAAAGTTAATTCGGGTCACTTGAAGTTCTTATTTTTAACCTATCTTTACTGAGATTAAAGTACATCTGGTTTTAAATCCACTTACAAAAACACAACATTATGAATAATTGTTTTTTTATAGCTGATATAAAATCTTTGAAAATAACAGGTAAAATTTGTTACTAAATGTCATTCTACATATTAAGAATACAGCTCAGATCCACGTATATTGCTTCAAAAATAATCTAGATTAAAAACATAATAGCATAAATTTTAAAAAATAGTTTACATACTGATAAAAGCTACTTTAAAATGCTGCATCTTTACCTAAATTCATTCACTAAAGGTGGAAATTAGAAATATCAGGAATATGATTTTTCATCTCTCTCCATCTGGACTGAATGACCGAGGCCATCCTTTGAGCATCAGTGGCAAAACTGATACACCTGGCCCCTGTGTAAACAGGTATTCTGCTCAACTCTCACATCCTGGCAGAAGTCACCCTGCCAAAAATGCAAGGGAGGCCAGCCTAAAAACAGCTGCAGTGGAGCATGGAGGGCCAGGGGTGCAGTCAGGGAATAGTATTTAAGTATCCAGCAGGCTTAAAGAAGTAATTTTAAGATGATGATGTGAGGCAGCTACGATGTTGCCCAACATCCAAGGGTTATTGGGAGGGTTCCCTTCAGGCAATAACCAAGCTGATGATGGATAGATAAGAGGCCTTTCATGACTGAGAAGTTCCTTCAGACTTCAACTCCTGTTGTATTTGTTTCTATTACAAAACTATTTTTGTATATTAATGGAAGCATTGTCAACAGAAATTCCAATATAATAAAGAGAAAGTATTTGAATCTAGAAATGGGGATTTCTGCTTTCCACATAACTGATGAATCATGTTTGGGAAAAGTTGATAATCAACACTAGTTAAGATACAGCTTCTATTTTTAGCCCAACTATAAAAAAGAAAACGAAGAACTCTCAAGTGAAATCCATGCCAACTCAGAACTAATATTAAAGAGCATCTTATTCTCAAAAATGAGCCATTTACCTCAAAAAAGAACCATGTTAGTAAATGGAATGTTTGTGGGTGTCTCAAGTTTTTTTAAACACACTTCTAAAAATCTTTAAACTCCTCTCCCACTAGATGGTGGAATGTACTTAACTGAATTCATTTGAGGCACCCAAACACAAACTGCATCTCAACCACAACTTGAGAAAAAAGTTTCCAAGTTCAAGGCAGATAAGAACTACTCTAGTATTATTAAACTATTCTGATATTAACCTAAAAAGCCTACAACAAATATATTCTCTTAATTTTATCTTGACAAAAGACAGATCCAAAATACTCAATTAGACCAGGCTCTGCAATCCATCTATTATTTTACATCAAATTAAGGGTTCTTTGCATTGGCTGACTCTGAGCCTAGAAAGCAGATTCTCCACACTCTTCACTTCTTAAAATCTCTAGTTTCCTTCAAAAATAAGATTGTCTCTTTTTATATTGACAAAGAATTAGAAACTGAGGAAATGTCCATCAATTGGGGAAAAGATGAAGAAATGGTGATGTATGACTGTGATGGAATACTATAAGAAATGTGCTATAAGAAATGGCAAGCAGAATGGTTTCAGAAAAACCTGGGAAGATTTATATGAACTGATGCAAAATGCAAAGAGCAGAAACCTGAGAATATTGAACAGTAACAGCAATATTAAAATGATGATGGACCATTGAAAAAGACTTAGCTACTCTGATCAAGAAAAATATCCAAGACAATTCTAAAAGACCCCTGCTGAAAAATGCTATCTACCTCCAGAGACAACTAATGAACTCTTGGCTGCAGATTGAAATATACTTTTTAAATTTTCCTTGCCTTTTTTTTTATAACATGGCTAACATGGAAATACAATTTGCACAACTTCACATGTATAATGGGTACAATATAATCATATTGTTTGCTTTCTCAGAGGGTTGGAGAGAGAGAACTGGGAAATGAAGATTTTTTTAAAAATCAATGTTAAACAAAAACAAATTGAGCTTGTGTCACCTCCTATCTAAGGTCTTTGCTGATCCCCCAGGGGCTACTATATTAACCTTATAAGTATACATACTGTATATACATACTGTACAATATATACATACTGTATGTCTTATAAGTATACATACTGACATAAATGTTTCCTCCCTTGGTAAAAATATGAACTTCCTGAGGACAAGCCTTTTTCATTTTTGTCTCTGTAAACTCAATACCCAGCAGAATGCCCATCTCAAAATGCTTCCAGTCTTGTATCCAGGAAATCGTTGTTTCTGTGTTCTATGAACCACAGACTTTCACTGAAGAGAAGTTTCTCCATCTCTCATCACCTTTACAAGCTGCCCCCAACCCCTGGAATTCTATCCCCACCCCGTACTTTTTAATTTTCCTGGTTTTCTAAGCCTTTGCTGACTGCCTATCAAGTAGTGACTTCCCCAAGTTGTTCTTATGTAAAAATTATCTTCTCTAGATCAACATACCCACAAGTCTTTCAGTTTTCCTACACTGGGGCTCATATTTATACTTTTGATTATTTTTGCTGATCCTTCTTAACATAGGTCTGGGTCACAGTTGTGCCAACATACTAGGGGTTCCCTATTCTGGATTTGTTAAATGATCTAAAACATTATGTATTTCATTTCATTTTAATTCCCAAAAGTTCGAGTTAAGTTTTTTACCTGTAGATACTGTGAAAGTTGGAACAGTTCCTGAGAGTACATACTTGGAGTGTTAGCAGCAACCTACAGACAAAAGGAGATGCCATTAAAATTTGTTAAAAGGTTTTTTATTAAGGTTTTATACCCATAAAATTCAAATAAATATTTACTTATCTGTGTACATGTTATAACCCTAAATAAAATGTAAGCTCCCTGAGGACAGGGGCTATTTTTTGTTTTCATATTTTAAACCTGAGATAATATAAATATTTGTTAAATTGAATTGTATTCTAGATATATTAATCTGCTCAATCAGTACAGTAAGTAAAAGGAACACTATTGTTACTATCCAGTTTTCAGTCACGATCTAGTCTTTGCGACAACTGTGGGGTTTTCTTATCAGTTATCGTTGTGATTTGCCATTTCCTTTTATAGACAAGGAAACTGAAGCCCACAAAGTTAAGTGACTTGCCCAGTGTTATACTGCTCGTGTCTAAGGTTAGATTCCAGACCTAGCACTCATCCACTGCATTATTTATCTGCCCAAGAAACACTATGGTTATCAGCCCCATACAGTTTTCATTTAAAAGGAAACTGGAAAAAGAAAGCTATTATGGCTATTATGCTAATATACAAATGTCATTAGTTATATTTGGAAGAATTCTTTGTATTGTTGATCTTGATGATTAGACATCTAAAAGAAAGGGTAGAAAAAAATTTACTTTACATAGACATAAAAGTAAACAAAAAATAGAAAGATCTTGAGTTTTCCAAAAACACATATCCTAATGGTGTACCAGTTATCAACCAAAGCAGTATCCATATAAACTGTCGTAAATATTAACTATGAAAAAACTATAAAATTATTTGCATAATAAAGGACAGATTATGAATAAAAATAAAATATTTCTTAGCATGGTTTCATCAAGACAAAAAAATCAAAGAACTATCACATTTAAGTATATTTTAGCTGTAAATGAGATGCAGCAACAGATTAAAATTGATCTTTTAAAACATTTTTAAGTAATATTCCTTCTCTAAGTATATCATAATGTGCTGTAAGGGGTAAATATTAAAGAGTTGTACTAAATTTATAAGAGTATGGTCAAAAGGAATTATTACTCAAGTCAGGATGACTTTTTATGGTAGTTTATTTACAAAAGGAGAAAAAGCAAAAGTAAGGAAATCAGAGGGAGCGTAGATAATTACTCCAGCCTCGTCCAAACAAGGTAGGGCTTCAGAGGCCCCAGCAAAGGGGGCACAGAGGTAAATTAAACAAGGGTTTTAGCCATGAAGCCTTCTCCAATATAAGGAGCCTCTCCAGAGGCTAGTACCTCCAGGAAAAGGAAGTCAGCCTTTTTCACTCACCCACATGGTAGTTCTAAGGGAAAATTCAAGAGTAGTCTGAGGTTCCAAGCAGGAGCTCCTCCAGGGTCAAGTTGAAGGCCAAAGACCTCCTCAAAGGAAGTTCTTGCCACTTTTAAAAGCCATTCCTTTCGTCACTTCCTATGCCTTCCTCCCACTTTACGTGGAACAATTACAGCTAAAGTTTTGCTTAGGACTGCACAGGGGGCAGTCAGTTGATTCTGATTCGTCACCCACTATCACACACATGGGTCACAGACCTCCCCATACTTAAAGATAAGTGGGGTGTATATGCTCCTAGTGGTTAAAAATCTAAAAATGGGCAGGGGAGAGTTAATCCCATCTTCACAGTGCCTCATTCCTATGTAATTTTCATTTGAAACAAATCAGCAAGAAATTATTTAGTGAGATGTCTTACAAATTATGCAATAAGCATTTGTACACAGTATAGCACAGTATAGACAAAAGAAAATTTAATACTTTGAAAATATACTTTATACAGACAAGGATAAAGCTAAAAGAAATGTAATTAGTCAAACATCCTATTTCTAAGGTGAAAAATAACCACTCTGATTAAATAACTGATTTATCAACTTAATGACCATTAAAACAAATAGGAAATCCAAAATAAGGAATAAAACTTCACATAAATCCTACTATTTAACAAACCAAAACCAAATAAATTGATTTTTAAAATACTTTTTTGTTGTTAATTTAAAATTCTACTTTGGGGAAACAAATTTCAAAAAGCAAATCTATAGATCTAGTCAATGTATTAACTGTTTGGGTTCTGCTAATGTGGTTTATTTTGAAAGGGTTTTTTCTACATTTGTTGATAGGTTTAACATTTATCATTTTTATGGAAGCAAAATATTCTAGTAATGTAACATAACCTGTTTGGTCCCTACCATATTCAGAAATGCAAGTCATTTCAAATTGTGGGTTTTCCCCCCTCATACTGGAATTAAGGCAGCTGTGAGTACTGAATACAGCCTGATTCTACCTTTTTTGGTGAAAATTTTTATTTTCAAATTACATGCAAAAGCAATTTTTCAAATTTTGAGGTCCTCTCCCTCCATCTCTCCTTTTGCCCTGTTCTTCCTCAAGTATTTTACCTCTGACCCCCTGCCTAACCCAATCTACCCCCTCTTTTATCAGCGTCTATCTCTTATCCCGCTCTCCATCTATTTCCTTACAAGGCAAGACAGATTTCTTCCCACCCATATCTTGCCCTCCACTGTAAAAGGTCTTCCTTTCATACCTCTTTCACATGAGTTAATTTGCCCCCAATTTACCTCTCCCTTCCCCCAATGCATCCCTCTTTCTCACTCCATTTTATTTTTTTGAAATTAACCCTTCATAGTCAACACACATCCATGCCCTCTACATATACTCCTAACTACATTTTTTTTTTTTTTGGTGCTTAGCACTTACCTTCTGTTTTAAAATCCAAACCAGAAGAATGATAAAGACTAGGCAATGGGGGTAAAGTGACTTGCCCAGGGCCACATAGCTAAGAAGTGTCTGAAGCCAGATTTGAACCCAGGATCTCCTGTCTCTAGGCATGGCTCTCTAACTATTAAACTACCTAACTGCCCCCTCTAAATGCACAAAGAAAAGTTCTTAGTTACAAGTAGCATTTTCCCATGTGCAATATGTATAGTTTAATACTTTTAAATTCTTTATTATTTCTCTTTTGTGTTTAACTTTTTATGCTTCTCTTAATTCTTGTATTTGAAAGTCATATTTTTCCACCCAGCCCTGGTCTTTTCATCAGGAATGCTTGAAAGTTCTCTATTTCATTAAATATTCATTTTTCTCCTTAAGAATTATACTCCATTTTACTGAGGAGGTGATTCTTATTTGAAGTCCTAGCTCCTTTATTCTTCAGAAGATTATATATCCAAGAACTCTGATGCTTTAATGTAGAAGCTGCTAAATCTTATGTTATACTGACTGTGACTCCATGATATATTTGAATTGTTTCTTTCTGGCTGCTTGCAATATTTTCTTCTTGAAATGAGTGCCCTGGAATTTAGTTATAATATTCCTGGGAGCTTTCATTTTGAAATTTCTTTCAGGAGGTAATTGGCAGATTCTTTGTTTCCATTTTACCCTTTGGTTCTATGATATCAGGACAGTTTTCCATGATAATTTCTTGAAATATGTCTAAGCTCTTTTATTTATCATGGCTTTAAGGCAGTCCAATAATTCTTAAATTATCTCTCTTTGATCTATTTTCCTGGTCAGCGATTATTTTTTCCAATGAGATATTTCATGTTTTCTTTTTTTTTCCTTTTTTTTTTTTTAATTTTATTTTTTAAAAATATTTCTTGAGGTCTCATGGAGTCATTTAGCTTTCATCGGCCTAATTCTAAAGAATTATTTTCCTTGGTAAGTTTCTGTACCTCCTTTTCCATTTGGCCAATTCTGCTTTTTAAAAAGTTCTTTTCCTCAATGAATCATAATAACCCTTTTCCCATGAGGCCAATTCTGCCTTTTATGGAGTTCTTCTTTTCAATAAAGGGCTATAACCTGGATATGTAACCCGGTATGGACAATGCAGGCATTCTATACCCGGTGCCAGCAAAGAATTACGGTATTCTCTTTCTTACAAGTTGACTGAATCCCTTACTATCTGTGTGCTAAGGGCTCCAGAAGCACTGCCACTGGTGTACACCTCTCCCTTCAAGACCTGCTTCTAGCTTGCAGGAGTGACCTGGCCTGGCCTGTACTGTACTGCACTCCACTCTTACCCCTAATGAGACAAACTTTTCCTACAAATCTAAATTGACTTGGGATGGAAAATTGTCTCACCTTGACCTTTGCTGTTTCTGCCACTCCAGAATTCATTTTGAGGCAGTATTTTAAAGTTGTTTTGAGGAGAGTTTGGGAAAGCTAGGTGAGACTTTGCCTTTACTCTTCCATCTTCACTTGACCATCTTGGCTGTACCCTCAGACCAGTCATTTTAATGATATTTTACAGACAAAGTCTTAGTAACATAATAATTATATCAAAAAGTATGATCAACTTTATGACTTTCTGTAGTTTAATTGTTTTTCAATGATGTCAAACTCTTTGTGACCACTTTTGGGGTTTTCTTAGCAAAAATACTGGAATGGTTTGCTGTTTCCTTCTCTAGCTCATTTTACAGATCCTCATCTGTAAAAAAAAAGCATGACTTTTTATGATGCCAAAATGTCTGAACCAGTCTACAGTTCCAACAACCATGTCTTAACCTGTTTTCCTGCTAGCACAGAATATTTTTGTCCACTTTCTTGACCAAACTGTCTGTTATACATTAGCATCTGGAAGGAGTTTTAATTTGTTTCTCTAATATTGAGGAAGCTACAAATAATTTCTCATGGTTTGCATTTCTTCCTCCAAGAAATGTTCACCTTCTTTAACTGGTGGAGAATACCAGTTAAAGTCTTTACGTTTCTTTTTGTTTTACTTTTAGAAAACTGTTTTCTGATGTACAAAAGTCTTACACTAAGTATAATCAAACTCAGTACGATTTCCAAATAATATTTTCCATTTGTTTATCAAAAAGTCTTTTTTTTCCAGTTGTTTTGGATTTCTAAAAAATATTCAGACATCACTCCGTCTTTTTCTAAGCCACTCTCTTCCTGTACTATGACACCATTTTCCTCTATCCAAAGCTGACACCTATATACTCTTCTTGCTTTCTTCTCTTGATCCCTTACTTGAGCTAACTCCCATTGTCCTACTGACAGCCATATCTTGCCAAATCTGAATTCTACTTAAATTGTTTGTCTCCTTAGGGCCTATCTACATTCCACTGAACAGAGATAGAGAAAATTATGAAACTATGCAAACTGGATTTATCACAAATTTATGTTCTATAATCTTAGCTGGGCCATCATTGCAGCAAAGCAATCCTTTTACACCATCATAAAGATTCTTATTCGCACTCATCAGAGTAGCTATTCCAGGCATTTTGTACCCTTTTTATACCTCTTCCCCACTAACATCCCTACATTCCCTTCTATTTCAGATCTCCCTATTTATTAGCTCCCATCCACTCAACAGAGGATCACATCATCTCATCTCTTCTTCATCTCATAGTTATTCAAACAACTGCCTCAAGGTAGTCATTCTCTTTATCAGTGCCAAGACAAATGCTCTGGTTTTATCCCCTTCCAAATTCTATAGCATAGTGTACTCACTATCATCTTTACACTACTGAATCCTTCTCTGCTGCCTACAGACACACTCATATCTCTCTCATCCTTAAAAATCTTCATTTGACTCAACTACCTCTACAACTATCATCCTAGATCTTTCCTCCCCTTTTCAGCTAAACTACTTTAAAAAGTCATCTACCTTCAGTGTCTTCACTTTCTTTCCTTTCACATACATCTAAAACCTCTACCACCTGGCTTCTTCCATCCTTAACATTCACACTCCCCACCAGGGCTTCATGACACTAGTATTTCCTAGTCTCTTTCTTGTCTATTTCTACTCAATCTCTTTTGAGAGACAATTATCCATATCATACCTATTCAACATAGATGGCCCACAAAACCCGGTCTTCCTCATCTTAATCTATACTATCTCACTTGGGATTCCATCAACTGCCATGGATTCAATTATCATCTCTAAGTGGATGGTTCCCAGATCTATAGCTAATAGAGAGCTCTATTCAATAGTTCCCAGTCACTAAATGCCTTTTAAATAGCTCAAACTAGATGTTCTTCAGGTACCTCAAATTCAACATATACAAAAGAGAACTCATCTTTCTTTTGTACTGGTGAGGGCAACACTATCTTCCCAGTTATTTAAGGTCACAATTTAAGTGTCACTTGATTTCTCATCACCACTCATTCTAAGTATCTAAACCCTTGCAATTTTTTTTTCTTTTCTACCTGCAAAACATCTCTTATATAATCCTATTCTCCCCGCTCACACAATGACCTCAAGTTTTCCCACTCCAAGCAATCCTCCACTCAGCTGCTAACATAATTGTCCTAAAAGTACAGGTCTGACCATATTACTTCCTCCTTCCCACAATCAATAAAGTCCAGTGGCACTTAATAATAGCAAGATTAAATATTTAAGTTCTCTGTATGATATTTAAAGCCCTTCACAACCTGGTCCCTTCCATTCAATATATAATCTATTAACCTTATCCTATTTGTTGTTCTGCATACATGACACTCTTAGTTCCATGTCTTCCCACTGGCTGACCTACATGCAAGAAACCCTCTCCCTCTACGAGTCAGCCTCCTCTCATCCTCTCAGTCTTTTCTCAAAACCCAGTTCAAAACCCATATTCTGAAGAAATCTCTTCCTGGCCTCTCAGTTACTAGTCTCACTGAGATTACTTTATGCTAGTAAGATCATATATACATCTTATGCATATGGACATTTTTATGTTTGCCTCCTATGTAAAAAAGTGTGAGCTCCATGAAAGCAGGGCACTGCTCTTGCTGTTCTACCACAGAGCCCTAAGCACAGAGCATAACACTTAGAATCCAAAAAACAAAGGAGTGCTACCTGACTTGCTTCTACTACTGGATTCATTTCAGAGGCTCCTCTATTCTTCAGCAATGAGCTAATTCACCCTCCAGAACAAATTTTTCAAAATTCTTGATATTAAGAGATCTTTTTAAAATCTGGTGACAATGATTCCTCTTAGACCTATAGTTTTAACTATTACCAATTACTTTTTTCCCTTTCAAATTTCATTTCTACTGTTCAGCTTTCTAAAGCCATGTCAATAAGAAGTGGTGCATGTGAAAAAAAAATCTACCTTAATACTTGTTTTTAATGGACTCACTTTGTTTTTTTTTCCCTCTTCTGCACTCACTATTAACTCTTAGTATCAAAAATATGCCTTCTAATTATAAAAGGAAGGCTTGTTCTGCCCAGTGGCCAAACTAATGCCTAACCCTCCTAACTAGACAGAGATAATTGCCAGAAGGAACTTAGCCCCCAGCCTTGGAGGTCCTGGACTGGTGGCATACAGTAGGTGTAGGCACTGCAAGAAGCAAGAAAACACAGCCTACTTTATCTAGTCAGACCCCAACCCCCTTCCACAGGTCATCCAAACCACCTTCCTGCCAGGCTGCTAGGCATACCTCACCCTGATGCTCCTTCTCGACTCACTATCTTATACTCAGCCTCAATCACCTCAACATGGAAAGAGTTATAAAATCAATCCTACCATGGATTCAGGAAGGGGCACATCAGTAGACTGCTCTAAGGCTCCTTGGCCATCTCTAGGACTTCCAAATTAAAGCACTCTTCCCTGGACACATCTACTCCATCACCAAACCCACCACCTCACCCCACCCTGCCCAGGTAAAAAGCGGGCACCTGAAGGTCAAAGAATGTCTCTCCCCAGGACTGACCATAATGCTTGGTGCCTAATGAGGCCTTAATAAACATGTTTTAATTTAATACTTTATTCAAGAACATTGGATAATTGATTTAGAGCTGGATCATTTAGTCAGTCTTTCTTTGATGATGTGATAATTAGATTAAATCTACACTACCCATCTTTAGATTTAATCACCAAAGGTGAAAACATCTCCATTTTTGGGTGGTCTGTAACCCATGTGTGCTAGAGTAACAAATCAAAATTTACTGACTGCCTCATGGGCAGTCCTAAGAAAAGCGTCTGTTGTGATTGGACACATAAACTAAGAGGAGGCCACAGAAAATGACACAAAAAGAGGCCCTTTTAAAAAGAGACCTCAGTCAGCTGGGATAGCTCTTCTGGTTTGTGAACAGGACCTGAAGGAGCTCTGCTGGTTCATGACTGGGGCATTCCAACGCTGTGAGTGTAAGGCTGAATCTTCCTGAACTTCTCTTAAGGAACTTCCCTTTTAATAGAGACTTTGTGACTAAAGCTTTTGCTTCATTTGCCTCTGGGGCCCCCTAGCCCTCCAGGCCTCTGGCCCTCTGAGTTTTTCAGCCTTGGGTTAATTTAGATCTAGCTGGATTAACTAGGATACGGGAGCAAATTACCTACTGTGATAGATTCTTATTTCCATATTTCTTCTTCCTCTTCTCATTTGTAAATAAATTTCCATAAGTCATTTTAACTTGAGGTTATTCTTTCTTTGGGGACTGATAATTGTTCAGTAGCCTGGAGACCTAACCTTTTAATATATTCAACCAAAAACCCCTTATACCCATTACGATGAGGAAGCAAAAGGTACAAAGAGAACTTGCCCAAGATCACACAGCAGACCTAGGATTTGAACCTAGATTGTTTGACACTAATTTCAGTGACCTTTCAACTACTCTATTCTTTCCACTGCTAGAGATTTAATATTTGAAAAAGATTAAAATAAATGTTTCTTTTCTCAAGGGTTTTCCCCTACATCTAGTGGTATGATAAAAGAAAAGCTGTATTTTTTCATCAATATAATTTATTACATTGTAACTAATTTATTATTGAGGAAACAAAACTGTCATTTCTAAAGTGAGATGGTCCACTGCTCTAATTGACAAGATATTCACACAACTCACTCTCTCAATCAACATTTATTAAAGTACCTTCTCTGTGTCAGGTCCCTTCCTAAGCACTGCAGAAACAAAGGAAGGAAAAGTTCCCTAACTATTCATCTATGTTTCACTCTATCTACCCTACCACAACCCCTTTCCCACTGCAAGTTCTCACTATCTGACCTACTAATAGAGGATCATCAGTTTGGAGCAGGAAAGACCTTGGAGACCACAGATGTGAATTTCCTCCTTTTATAAGTGAGGAAACTGAGGCACAAAAAGGTTGTGATTTGCCCAGACAAGAAACTAGGAAATGCCTGAGGCAGGATTTGAAACCAAAGCTGAATCCAATTCTAGGGCCTTTTCCCATGACTGCAAACATCCCATCCTCTCCAACTGGAAAGGGTGTGCTAATCTCATCATCTTGGGCTTTCCAAACCAAAAACTCCTCTCTGTGGCAACCCCTTCCTTTTAAGTCTGTTCTGTTTTATGAGAATTTTTAAGTTCCTTGATGATACCTGTGCTTTTTACATAGTAAGCACTTAATAAATGGTTTTTCATTCATTTATATGTTGTGGTAGAAATTCTATACCTAGTGTATTCCCCATGTCCTTGCAAATATTTTATTCATGATTTTTATGTTAATATTTACTATCAGCTTTTAGTTTCCCTTTCCAGATTTGTATTTGTTCCATAATAGAATCAAAACCATATCTGCCTCATATAAAGAACTATTTTAAAACAATCTAAGAAATAGAAAAGTTATGGTTTGGCCAGTCGAATCTGCCTATGGACTTACTAAAGCTTGCCAACTTTTTTTAAGGAAAGCTCCCTAGGGGGCTATCTGATTTCTTCTAAAATTGCTCTAATTTGGTATCCAATCATTTCTTGTTTTGTGAATCATAAATTCTACTCCCATATCCAATCAAATTTTTAAAAATATACTCAAATTTTGGTGATTTGGGTTTATGGTCTTTTCGATAAGTATATTTTGTCAATTTTGTTGGTTTCTTTTTTAAAATTGCTCTTTGATTTATCAGGTCATGTGATTTCTTATTTTTGCCTGCAGTGGCCTACACACCAGGGTGTGTGACGATTGACAAGCTCTGCATTTGGAGGCAGAGACCTGTGTTTAAATACTGGTTCACATTAACTGCATGAACATGAGCAAGGTAACACTTCAAATTTTTCCTAACTCTAGACTCCATTCATTTTTCTCTATTTCTTACTAAAAGAGAAATTTCTTTTTATTTAAAAGCTGCTTTATAAACTAGAGGGAAGGATGGCATAGGGGTCAGGATTACTCTCTTCATGTCCTTTCTCCAACCATCTCCATAAAAGCTGTGTGACCATTAATAAACCAATGCCTTCAGTTTTGAATCTGAGACTATAAAAAACAGATGGAGTCTGATCTGCTTCAGAGAAAAGAATGAATCAAAAGGTATAATCAAAATAAAAAACATCCACTAATAAAAGCCTACAAATTCAAAATAAAAGTACTGTACTACTCTGGCTACATCCTATAGCTTTTGATATAGTCATTCTCATTATGTAATCCAATTCGAAAAAAAAATTCTCTTCTAGTCACTTTTTTTTTAAATTTTACTTGCTACTTGGGCCTACACTTTTAGTCACTTTAAAATATCTTTGACATGTCATATGTCAGTATGATAAATGAATGTAGTGCACATACCATGATTTTTCTATACACATGATATATGAAATGTACATATACTCCTTATTCTCTTCATTAAGTTCTTTACATGTACCAATTAGATGTGATTATTTTTAAGCTGTTTTGAATGACTACATTTTGATATTAAAATATTCTGCTATTATTTTGGTTTTAGCTATTTCTGAAAAACTGAAGTTTTCTTTTCTGACTCTTACTTTAGAATTGTTAGGTACTTTTGTATTCTAAACTGATAAAAACCTCATGAAGAATAGAACGCGTCAATATAATGTGCTGTCTTTGTTGTTCTCACCACCTGGAGTGGAGGGTGGTTGCAACTTGGGCAGATATCATATTCTAACCCTGTATCATCTGGTAGGTGAATGCTAAAATGGGAGGAACCTTCTCATTGTGAAAAGTGCAAGATGCTGCCTATGAACTATTAGATTCCATTTTCATAATGATATTGATTTTCTCAAATCTTAATGAGAAATCTAGTATTCACATTTAGCACCACAGAGGTTAGATTTTTGTCTCTTCTTTAATTACATGTGACGGAAACAGAGCACATACCTTCTGGTTCTGTTACTGAGCCAAACTTATGGTTCTCTTATGGTTCACAACTCTAAGATTCTTCACCTCTGTAGACTTTACCTTAGGACTTTTCCTTTTTCAAAAACAGAATGAGGGGCATTAGCTAGGTGGCTCAGTGGATTGAGAACCAGGCCTAGAGACAGAAGGTCCTGAGTTCAAATTTGAGCTCAGACACTTCATACTTGTGTGACCTTGGACAAGTTACTTAACCCCCATTGCCTAGCCCTTACCACTCTTCTGTCTTGGAATCAATACATAGTATTGATTCCAAGATGAAAGGCAAAGGTTAAAAAAAAAAAAAAAAAAAAAAAAAAAAGTAAGTCTTACTTGGAGATTATTCCTAATGTCGTCCATCCTTGGGGTAGTTCTCCCAACCTACTTTCTTGAAATGTCCTCTGGCTAACACTCTCAGCATTTCATATTTTGTTAACAACTGTTTTATCTTCATTTTTAAAGTGGGAACTGTATTCAATACTTATCTGTTATGGCTAGAAGTTTGGTTGGTGTTCATAAGACTAATTGAAGAAGTGCCTGCTGAACTTCTGGCAAAAGCTAGCCAGGCTTTTCCAATTCCCCTCTCAAGAGAGAGAGAGAGAGAGAGAGAGAGCAAGAGAGAGTGTGAAAGAAAATGCACCTTCAAAGAGCAGAATCTTTCATGCTTTTTAACTGTTGGTGTTGACTTCCAATTTCTCCCTTCATCATCCCTTTGTGTTCTACACAAAGTCAGCTGTGATTCTGACGAATTTTTGCTTCTTCTGAAAGCTTTAAGAATTTGGTCATATCATTATAATGTTGCAGCTCAATTATAATGCATGGATAATTGCTAAATTTAGGCACTTTGTTATCTAAGTCTTATAGAATCGATTTGTATAACTGTCACTTTTGGGGAATACTTCCAGCAAAGTTGGACAATTTCTTGAACTATATTGTTTAGGTGCAGGTAGGTAGCACAGTGGATAGAGTACAAGACCCGGAAATGGTAGGACCTGGGTACAAATCTGACCTCAAGACACTTCTTAGCTACGTGACTCTAGCAAGTCACTTAACCCTAATTGCCTAGCCCTTGCCACTCTTCTTTTTTAGAACTGATACTAAGACAAAAGGTAAGGGTTTTAAAAAAAAGGCATGAGATGTAAATCATGAAATTATTATAATTTGACCTCTCTAAGTCCTATTAAGTATCCTAAATTAAATTGTGTTTTCCAATTTCTCTGGAAAAGAAAAGTGATTTTTTGGGGGGAACCATATTCCCATTGAGGTCATTGTTAAATATTGCTTAATTAGTATAAATGTTGTTATACCAATTTGTTAAGGACTTTAGATTTTTAAATTTCTATTCAGACTGATTTTTATTTTGTAATTTTTTTTGGCCACAACTCTTCACTCGTGTAATTCTAGGCAAGTCACAACCTCCTGGCCCTCAGTTTCCTCATCCGTAAAATGAAAAGGTTGATCTTAATGGATTCTGAGGCCCAAGATCTGGTTCAGTGCTGTCTATTACCCTGTAATTCTTTGGGATGTTTTGGTTTTTTTTAATTAGAGGAAGAAAAAGGATCCTGATTTACTTTCTACTTCTCACTGGAACAGGTCAATACTCAGCTTTAACAGGTCTGTTTCCCCTACAAGAATTTGCATATTATAATAAATGTTTTATCCTACACTTTTAAACAAAAGGTCATTAATTGAAGTGTAGGATTTTTTTTCATTATTAATAAAAATCCCTCCCCCACCCCCAAGAAAAAAGCTATCTCAGTGTGGAAGAAAACACTAAACAGTAGAATAACTTACTTTGTCAACAGGACTTGGTAATGGAGCATGGATGACACTGAAAACAAACAAAAAAAATGAAAAAAAGAGCATTTAAATCTAACAATTTTTCAAAGCAAAGAGTTAAAAAAAATAATTCCTATAAATAGGTAACTCATAAGTTTCAACATTTGACTTTTATATTTACTACTGAAGAAAATAAGAGAACAATTTGTA
The DNA here is from genome assembly GCF_016433145.1 of Gracilinanus agilis. NCBI lineage: Eukaryota > Metazoa > Chordata > Mammalia > Didelphimorphia > Didelphidae > Gracilinanus > Gracilinanus agilis. The sequence continues at coordinate 20,730,000 of NC_058130.1, read as the reverse complement.
CTGAATAGTTTTGACAATGCTGAAATATTTTTAAAGCATAATAAATATGCAAAATTCTCTCAAAATCCAAATGAAAACATGTACATACCTAGCTTTCCACAGTAAAAAAGATATTGTGTCAGGATCAAATCAACTTAATTTTCTTAAATCAAGTTGCATTTGTAATTTACCAGAAGGTCTTCTAATGAAAGCATTCTCTAAAGTGGATCCTCTATTAAACTGAATAACTGCTAAAATACAAGCACTTTTTGGTTTATATCCTCCCTTTTGGAATTCTGTAAATCAAAATTCTTTGTAAAGCTGCTCATAAACTGTATAAGTTGGTTTTTTTTTTTAATGTTGTTTGCTTACTAGAAAAAATTCTTTGTGAATTTAAAGTTTGTATGCTCATGTGAGAGAAACTGAGGTAATCCAAAAGCCAACCTTTTACCACTGCTGATTGGTAAATTCACATCCTTTCAAATGTTAAGAAAATAGTAATTGCTAATAGGAATAGCCTGAAAATGTCAATGTCACATGAGAATGGTACTTTTATCTGAAAATTTTTATTTAATTTAGAATATTTTTCCATGGTTCCATGATTCATGTTCTTTCCCTCCCCTCTTTCCACCCCTCTCCTGTAGCCAATGAGTAATTCCACTGGGTTTTACATGTGTCAATAATTAAGACCTTTTTCCATATTATTAATATTTGCACTAGGGTGATCATTTAGAGTCTACATCCTGATCAACCCATGTGATCAAGCAGTTGTTTTTCTTCTGTGTTTCTGCTCCCACAGTAAGGAGCAGAACCAAGAAGACATCATACACTGTGGCACAATCAAAGATAATGGACTTCTCTACTAGCAGCAATGCAATGATCCAGGACAATTCTGAGGGACTTATGAGAAAGAGCACTATCCACATTCAGAGGAAGAGAATGGTACTTTTGACAGAGTTAGCCAGGGTTCATCCCCATTTGGTCTAAAGCAAGACACTAAGCTTAGCCTAAGCTTTTGCTTGGATTTTCCCAAGTAGCCAAGTGGGCTTGAATTGTACAGGCTCTAGAGAGGAAAGGAGTGACATGTAGGACACAGAGAACAGCACAAGCAAGGTGCATCAGGACCACATGTCCAGTGAATGTCCAATGTGGCTGGAACCTCAAGAGTATAAAAGAAGCTGGCTTTTACTTGATTTTAATGAAGACACACTGAAGGGTTTTGAGCAGCCAAGAGATAGGCCTAATCACAGGTTATTATGATGGCAGTTTGAGGGCAGAGGCAAAGACTAATTAAGAAGGGCACTACAGTGCTCACTTCCGCAATACATATGCTAAAACTGGAATACTACAGGGAAGATAAGCACAGATCCTGTGCAAGGAAGATACATTCCATATTTAAAAAAAAATTTTTAACCTTTTATCTTCCATCTTAGAATCAATACTGTGTATTGGCTCTAAGATAGAAGAGTGGTGAGGGCTAGGCAATGGGGGTTAAATGACTTGTCCCAGGTCACACAGGTATGAAGTGTCTGAGACTAGATTTGAACCCAGGACCTCCCATCTCTGGGCCTGGCTCTCAATTCACTCAGCCATCCAGTTGCCCCCTTAAATATTTTTTAAAAAGGGTGCTGCAATAATTTAGGAAAAGATACTATAGATCTTGACAAACTACGCACAGAACATGAGTGAAGAGTCACAAAGATGACTAGAAGAATGATGGGATCTAGAACAAAAAGAATAATGTCCAGATGGAAAGGTTTTAGGAAAAAGAAGATGCATTTTGTTTGAAACATATTGAGTTTGACCCTCAACTATTCCTACCTTGATAATTCTCCTGTCTAGTTTCACCCTGCGTCAAGTATGGTGCTAGACCAAAGTATAATCCTTCCTTTGACCCTTACCATCCATTGAATTGAAACAAGTAAATCTAGCTAAAACTCCAATTTATAAAGTGGGATAACGATGATATCTGTTTTGTCTACTTCAAAGGACTCTTGTGAAAATCAAAAGAAATAACAGATGTAAAAGGGCTTTATAAACAATAAAGCATAATTTACAGATAGGCCAGAATGGCAGGAGCTTAAGTATGAATGGGAGGCAGGTGCATATACATATCTGTGCACAGCACAAAGGGCATTGCACTCACTGCTGTACCTGAAAAGGCCTTCCATCTATCTAGTGTTTCCCATTTAGATTTAATACAACTGCCCTAATAAAAACAACAAAATATCATGAAAAAGCCTTCTAACTTCTTTCTCATTCCACTTTTTGATGTCTTTCTTTTCTTCTTCTCTTCTTTCCTTGTTCCTTTTAGTTCGACCTCCCTCTCCTTGATTCCCAACATATCCCATCCACAAATCACCATCACTGCTGCTCTAGAAATGATGGTCAAGGAAATGGGACTCTACACTTGGTTAGCTATAAATTTTTCCTGAATGCTAAAATACTTGAAATTCTGAGAGGGAGGGGGGGGGGGGGGGAAGAGACGCTAAATGTTTTAAAATATATAATGGATTAAACTAATCACAGAGTAAACATTAAGAAACATTAGCATAATCAGCACATAACTTGAAATTATTAGATTTTAATATTCATAAAATTGATTAGACATTATCATGTGTAATTAGAAGCTAGTACAAGTGTGTAGTCCACATTTTAAAAGGTGAGAAAATGAGCTCCAAAGTGTATTTAGCTGCCTGATATGAGAAAATGTAATGAAAAGAAAGGAAGAATCAAAAAAGAAGCCAAAAGCAGCCTACAATGCAGTTATTTGCTGAACCATGTGTAAATTTTATCTTATTATATGATTCTGTTAAATAAAGTCTGAACATTCCAGAGTTTGTCAGAAACCAAATTGTTATGAATAGCAAATGAAGAAACTTTCTCTTTGGGAAAAATTTCTACTTGAAGAGAGAAAAATTCCCATCATTTGCTCATAAGAAATATGAGTGACTATTGTTTGTTTGCTTTACACCTTATGGGATAGGTCAACACCAACCATTTCCCAACTAATACAGTGAGAGGAAACACATGCGTTATTGTTGTGTCCAAAGTCAAGGACTGAAGAAAGAAGAAGGCCCTTTAAGTACCATCAATCTTCAAGTTTAATGCAGGGCCTCTATGTCTTCAAAGATTCCAAAAGGTTTATTTCCTGGGACTCCAATCCCAGCTACAGCCAAGCAACTTACTAACCTTATCCTGACAACTACAAAACAAAGCACTTGCCAAGACAAGAAGAGTCCTCTACCCTTTGCTTTCACCCACTTATTTTTTTCTTTTCACTATTCTAATGACCCTTATCTTTCTCAATTCTCCATCCTACCTCTCCTTTCTTCTCTTCACTCACAACACAAAATTACAGAAGTAGAAAAGAACTCAAAAGCCATCTGGACTAAATCCACTCTAAATATCCCTCTACAGCTAATATGCCAAGGAGGCATTGAGCTCTCCTTGAGGACTTCTGGGGAGGGAGGGGCACTTCCTCTCCTGGGAGCCCCATATCACTGTGATCTAACTGTAAGGCAGGTGTGCTACCCTGTACCTTCCCTCACTGCTCCTAGTTCAGCCAGGAGAGGTCAAGCACAACAGGACAGCCTCTTCCTAAGTAACAGCCATTCCTATAGACAGAGACAGCTCTAATAAGGTTCTCCTCTGGGCTAAACATTCCAAGTCAGGCAGTCTGGGCCCGAGTCCTTGAGTCAACCAAGCTATTTAGTCTCATACAGTCCCAGTTTCCTCATGGGTACTTCTGAGGGTTGTTATGGGGAAAGCACTTTGTAATGACCTAAATATCAGTACGAACAATTAACATCAACATCATTAGTGAACTATACTTACTCAGATCGTAGTCGAGCTTCCATACCATCTGGCAGAAAAAGTTTTATTGTGGAAACAATACATCCGTGGGTAACTAGAAATAATAAAAATAAAAATTTTTAAAGTAGAATGAGTACATTGAAAATAAGAAAAACTTCAGATTATTAAAAAAACAACAGCAATCCAGTGCTCTTTGGAATCAGTTACTTGAGGAGAAGTGATGAAATGTGATATTTTAAATATCAGCATTCCACCACATGCTGACCTCTCAAGAATCAAAGGGGATAGAATGAACCAAGGTCCTATGTTCTAGGAGCTTACTGTCCAAGAAGAACGCTTAAGTTCCACATATAAATAATAATAACAACACAAATTACTGGATGATAAGTTCTGAAGAGGTATAAAATGCTAAGAAAACTCAGGAGCAAAGGAGAAAAAGAACCTGGCTCTCAATGAAATGTCTGAATATTAGGAACCAAGGAAAGGGGTAGTATGTGAAAAATCTATACTGGACAAATTCAATAACTGCATCCAGGATAATGGACAGTTAGATGTAAGGCAAATTAAGGGCATTATTTTCTGTTCTTTAATCACTAGCACTAAATCCAAACCTTTTCAAGCTTAAACCATCCCACCACAACCAAAACATAACAATGACCAACACCAATGTCACACCCTCCACTAAAGAGAATTTCCCAATGCCTCAGCTTGCCTTGGAGAAGACTCTGGGCCTCCTACGGTATTTCAATGTAACTCAATAACTGACAGGTGCTACCCAGCTAGAAAGGCTTCAAATTACAGGCCTCTCTACAAACTATAAAACTATATGCCTGCTGTCTGAGGATCAGCCTTGTTTGGTGGGAAAGCTAATTGCCAGAATTAAATGAGGAATTCTTTTGGCCATGACAACTCTCGTGTAAGATAGGCAGCATCATTCACTCGGCACTTTACAAACATCCACAGAGGCTATGAGAATACTTTGCTAGTCATACTATCTTTTATTTTTTAGTCCAATATGCACAATTTATGGTCTGCAAGATAATACTAGAATTAATTATGGCAGATCTCATCACCTTCCTGGGGAGAATTCAAGGCTGCATTACAATCCCTGGACTTTATTAATGAAGTTTTATTACTAACTCTCATGCCACAGAGTTGTAAAAACAAGCACATCTGGTTATCTTTGGCAATTTCTGGCCATTTTAACTCCCAGAATATTCTGTCACTTTGAAAGATACATAAGAAAGGTAAGTAAGTTTTAAACTCCAAGAGATGAATGCTATACATACAAAAAATGTTAACTATAAAGTCAAGAAATACACATAAGTAAAAAATAGTTTAACTAAAGGTACCAAGAGAGGGTAGCTAGCTACAAAAATTATTCAGCTTAACTATACTTTTTTGGTCAAGTTGTTTCAAATGGACAAAATGAAACTAACTCATTTTAAAACTTAGCTATACAAAACATACTTGTACAATTCAAATGTATTCCAAAGTTTCATTTTTTTTTTAAATAACCCTTACCTTCTGTCTTAAAAATCAATACTAGGTATTGGTTCCAAGCAGTATGTCAGTTAAATGACTTGCCCCAGGGTCACCCAGCTAGGAAGCATCTGAGCCCACAGATGAACCCAAGACCTTTTGTCTATAGGCCTGGCTCCCAATTCACTGAGCCATCTAGCCGTCCCCAAAGCTTTTATTTTTATAAAGCTTCACAGTAAGAACATTTGTCCACCTTTATTTCCATAGCTTTTATTTTTCCCCAAATTATATTATTTATTGAATAAAATGTCACCTTAATTAACATTTGTGAAAGCAATGATCGATTTACAAGGTGCTTGCCCAATTAATCTCACATAAGATATTACTGTTTTCAGACTTGAAGAATTTTATAATTATTTCATTAAATTCTTCTCTTTAGGTTTTTAAGACACCATTCTCTCCTGATTCTCCTACCTACATGACCACTCCTTCCCAAAACTGCCTTCACTGTATCTTCATCCAGATCACAGTCTCTAAACATAGGTGTCCCACAGGGCTCTGTCCTAGACATTCTTCTCTTCTCCCTCTATACTACATCACTTGGTGAGCTCAGCAGTTCCCAGGGATTTAATTATCATCTCAATACTGATAGTTCTCATCTCTACCTATCTTGCCCAAACTACTCTGCTGACCTCCAAATCTTGTAGCATCAACTTAGATTTCTCAAAAGGGACAGTTTTTATTAAACTTAACCCAAAGGACTCTGAATGCCAAACCAACCCATTCTCTTTCCCTCTTACCACCTCCCTAAACATCTTCCCTATTACAGAAAGAAAATATCTTTTTTTCTTAACTAATTATCTATATTGACTAAAGTCCTGTCCATTTTGTTCATGCTCAAATCTAACTTGGACCCCAATGCCAATATTCAGGAGTAGTGGCAGAAGGAATGATTCATGGTTGAAGACATCTTGGGATTTAGAGAGGGAAGAGCTGTGAGCTATCAAGGCCACACTCTCACTTTGCAAATGAAGAAGCTGAAGCCCAAAGAGGTTCAAATGCTTTGCCTAACATTCCCCATGTAGGTTGGGGCAATTAGAATTCCAAACTAGATTCTTGGACACCAAATCTCACAGTTCTTTTTACTACATTTCCTTCTTCCCCTTGGGCTGACTGACTGTCTACTTAACTAAGTTGATTATCTACTTAACAAGTAAAACAACTCACAGCAGAAAACAGGGGCTACCTGCTTTAACATCTAAAGGGTTATAGGGGCAGCCAGGAGGCTCAGTGCATTGAGAGGTAGGCCTTGAGACAAGAGGTCCTGGGTTCAAATGTGGCCTCAGATACCTCCTACCTGTGTGCCTAGCCCTTACCACTCTTCTGCCTTGGAACTAACACATAGTATTGATTCCAAGATAGAAGATATGGGTTTAAAAAAAATTTAAGGGTTATAGTGACATCCAGACGTAAGAAAACACCTAAGTCTTGATTGAATGTTTGTCAAATGATCAATAATGAAAGTTCACAACAACACTAAAGCTGGTTAGTATTTCATAGTCAGAAAACATAGGATTAAAGAGTTGAGGAAAAAGGGACTTTAGAAAGTATCTAGTCTGTAGAAGGCAAAACCTGAAAAACCCCATTGAGCAAAGTTCTGGGGGACAAAAACCCTCAGTAAAACTGAAGCCACAGATCAGCTGAAATTAGGCACATAGCTCACTCCTCACCTGTGACCTCAAACCCCTCCTTTTCACCCCTCCTGGTTGTACCTACAAAATCAGTGGTGTATGCATTCTCTGGGAATCTGGGTTAAATGGTTACATATTGATTTATTATCCTATAGCAGTGATGGGCAAACTATTCACCTCAGGCCAGATCCAGGCCATAGTTTGCCCATCACTGCCTTAAGCAATTCCCTAATCACTACGCCCCCACATCCACATCCATAACTATGGCCTGGATCTGGCCCGAGGTGAATAGTTTGCCCATCACAGTCCTATAGAAAATTCTGTCTAGATTCAATGAGATAAACCAATGCATTGTACCACCTTGTAAATCATTTACTTTTACTGTATATTTGAAAATCTTGTGCTGGAACCCCAACTTGTATTCCCCCTCATAAAAACAGATGTAATGTTCAATATATTTGCCTTGGCAGTGATCAGCTTACTTGGTCTGCCTGACCCCCACTTTGTTCTCTCTTATTTTCCTCCATTTCCCTTGCCCCTCCCTGGGGACCCTCAAATAATGTCAGGAAAGGCTTGACTCTAGTCTAAACCCATCATCTTACAAATAAAGGAACCAAGACTCAGCAAGGTGAGAGGTGACTTGCCCAAAGCCAAAAAAAAAACATTTTAAGAGCTGGGATTCCAAAATTAGACCCTCGGACTCCATATTCTATATTCTCTCCATTACACTACTGATTAGAATATTGAATATCCATTTATTTAGCATTCTACTAAGATCATTGTCAAAAATCATAAGAGACTAATAATGGATAATCATCATTTTATAAATTTTTTAAATTATTAAGATCTATAAGGTCTTTAACTTATAAACAGATTTATATTTCCAAAGTCTACAAATCAGAATACATTTACCTATAGAAACAACACCATAGTAAATTGTGGATGGAAAAGTACCCCCCAAAATAGGAAAAGACTAAATGACCTGCTGTACTGAATCACCAACTAGAGCAATGTTTCTAAGGGAAAATTTTCCAAATGGAGTGCCAAGAGTACCTCTTCTAATTCCTATCTGTGGATCAGCTGGCATGAGAAAATCCCCCAGAACCAGACTAGTGTTGGCCCTTTGGCTTGAGGAAGGAATTGGGGGAAGGAGAAAGTAAGTAAAAGGTTGCTGAATTCAGAGGACAAGAGGGAAATAACTCCAGACCAAGAGTTTTGCTCTTTTCTAATATGTTGATGGCCATTTCCACATAACTGTTTCCTTTATAAATAATGTATTTAGTATAAGACATTTAAAAAACATTCTCAGAAGGGGGTGCTAGGCTTCACCAGACTGCTAGAGGAATGAGGAGACAAGAAACAAAAGAAAAGATAAGAAGCTCTCCAGGCTCTAGGTCAAGGGGGAGGAGTACAGGGAAGTATTGTGAAATTGAGGTCTCCTGCTAGTAAAAATTCCCAGGCAGATTTTCAGGGTGCCTGCTCACTCTATTATCTTCTGGGAGCCCCAAGGGCTAAACCACATGCTTTCCTTTCAATTTGTTCTTGCAGTCACTTGCAACACAAATGTTCTGTACTCTGCTACAGAAGAGAGGAATCTTCTAACTTCTCCCCTTAAGTAATAACATTGTCTGAGGTTTTCAAAGTTTATTATTAAAAGGAAGAATAAGAAATAGAGGTTGGGTTTTAAAAACACTTCCTCCTAGCATCTCTCCTTTTCACCTAAACCAAACCTAGTTGGGAAAGATGAAAGTGTACATAGATGTTAATGGTGTCTCTGTGTAAACAATGGATTCAGGTAATATTCATTTCTGACCTTTTTTTTTTTTTTTAAAGAAATCTCACATTTGAGATCTGAGCAGTGTAAAGGAACCTTTAAAAGGAGACAGACTAAGAAACAGAGTGAGTGGGCCTTCTAGAGGAGGGTGGTAAGGAGATCAAACAAAGGATATCCAAAGAGACCTAAATCTAGGAGACCTAGTGGTTTGAGGTTTGAGGATGAGGTTTGGGAAGAGGAAAAAATGCTTGCCAAGGTTTCCTCTCTTCTGCCCTTACCTTTTTCCCTGTTAGTGCTTTTATATCAAACCCACTCACAATGTTCCAAAATTATTTGGGCAGTTTTATGCAGTGATGGGAATCAGGAGTTCCAAAGAGAGAAAGAGAGGAATTTTAACACTGGAGTTCTTGTGGCTTCCAGACAAATTCAAAATTTATTTTTCAAGAGAAATAATTTTTATTTATAATAGGTTCCCAGCTAGCCCAGACTACTGAATTAGTACATCACATAGCTAAAATGGAACTGAAACAGTATCAACAAAATAGCATTGGGGAAGGGACTGGAGAAAATGACACCACCTCATGTTTCTCATTAAAAAACACTATACATATTTCCTTTAATTAATGCTGCTTAGTTTGCTCTGAAATAGTCAATGGAATTTGGCTTAAGTGATGAACATTCATTCTGGAGATCAAATAAAACTAAGGGAAGCCTCTACATTCCTTTTTAAAATACCATTGCTATCCTTTACCACTCTGTAAGAATTCAAATGCCAACCAATTGCTTTATCAACCCCTATATCAGGCATTCTTAATCAATTCCTCAATCAGGATTTCCTAGTTATTCAGATTTCCACACAGCCACTTAGCACCAGATCCCCCTCATCCCAGAAGCTAGAAAATTGATCAAGAAATCAGAAGAAAAATGCAGTTCTATGGGACAAAATATAATGGTAGAATGCATCAGATGGTCACCTCAACTGACCCATACTCTTACCTTTCCGTGTGTTTTCAGTCACATCTACACCAAACTGGATAATGTCACCAGAAAGAATTTCACAAGGCGGACTTTCTTCAGATCCTCGACTCAATCTCTGGCTATTTATAAAGGTACCGTTACTACTTTTAGTGTCTTGAAGATAAAACTGCAAAAACAAAACAAAAAAGTAACTTAACTGTATGTATCTATTGTAACTGAACTGTAATAGCTATAGAACTGAAAGTGGGAGAGAGATATTTTTTGTTGTTCAGTCATTTCAGCTGAGTCCAACTCTTTATGACCACATTTGGGGTTTTCTTGGCAAAGATACTGAAATGTTTTCCCATTTTCTTCTCCAGTTTATTTTATAGGTGAGGAAATTGAGACAAACAGATGAAGTGCCTAGGAGTCTGTCATAAATTAATGTCATAAAATGCTTGCCATTTTGTCATAAAATTAATCTGGTGAATTCTCGTCTTTTTGTATTTTTACAGTTTATGTAATCAGAATTGTTTGAATATTTGCTCGGACACACACACACCTTTTTAAAAAGTAGTAATAAGCCAGGACATTTGATGGTTTTGTCAATTCTCAGTCCTAAAGTACAAGTCTGATGAATATAATATTGATCTAAAAACCAGATAGGAAAAGACTCTGGCCTTCATGAATGCTGGCTATTCTTTATTTGGCATTATCAGTTCAAACTTGCTACTTTCAGATTTTAGGGTTTATAGTTGTCTCAGGATGCCAAAAGGAGATACCAACTAATAATGAATTCCCACAGCTGAAAGAAACATTCAGGAACACTGATTCCAATTATCTTACAAAAGAAAAAAATAGGCTTAATCTGAGATACTGGAATCAAGTTTGAAAGCCAGACACAAATATTTTTATCTTTTTACCTCATTCTAAGATAACTTTTCTTATATGTTATCTTTGTTAAATCAAAGTAATGTTTTATTCTTGATACTAGGGACATTTTTTGTAGTTTAAAAGGGTAATTTTAACAAGCTTTCAATATCAAAAACTACTGTTACCTAGCTAACCTTCTGGGTACAGAAATTCAATATAATCCTCTAATTCGCTCCTGAAAAAAAAAAAAATTGCCTCTTTAAAAAGAGAGGGATTCTCATGCTTCCCATCTTTTGGCAGAGAGGTGATAGACCCTAGGTGCAAATGATAAGCATGGCAGTGCTAGAACTACCCTGCTCAATTTTAAAAATCTTGAGCTATACAAAAGTGATTCATGGGTCTCTATATGAGACTTTTTTCCTCTTATTCTTAATATAGGATAAGTTGAAGTTGTGATATTCAAAATAATAAAGATTTGAAAAGAGAGAGAAAGCTTCCCATAGGCAGCACTGCAGAGCTAAAAAAGGAATCTCACAGTCAGTACTGTTCAGACTCAAACCCCACTTCTGAAATACCCTATGGAACTCTGAACAAGCCACTTTAACCCCCCGCCAAGGCCCAAAGGAGATGGCCAAGCTAGTCATTGTCTTAACTTAATTCCAAACTGCATTCTAAAATGGTTGGATCAGTTGAAAACTAACACAGGAGTATATTAAAGTGCCCCCTTTCAACAATTTCTCTGACACTGACTATTCCAATTTCTGTCAGTTGTTTTCACTTACATGTCTTTTTTTGTAATATAGAGTAATAGTTTACAATTCCTCTTTTGAGAACTGTTTCTTCCTATATTTGGATTAATTATACACCATAAAAGGGTTTTCTGGTTTTTTTTTTGTATGATAGATTTGTATTAGTTCCCTATAGTCAAGTCAATCAATAATTACTAATAGTTGGATATCAGACTTATTAGGATACCTAATGGAAGGATTTTTTTTCTCAACCAACCATTTCTCTTCTTACCCAAGTTGCTGTCCGAGTTTATGTAAAAGCTTTTAAATTTCATGTTTAAATGACCTACTGTAATTGCCTCTCTCCCCTGCTGGGTCAAGAATTTTTTTTCATGCTATCTCCCCCAATTAGACCATAAACTCACATGAAAGACCATAAGCTCCTTGAAAGCAAGACTGCCCCATCTTCTGCTTTTCTTTGTAAGCCCAGTGTTTAGCACAGGATCTACCAGATAGTAGGTACTGAATAAAGGTCAGCTGTTGACTCCTTTTCCCTATACAGCCATTATCTGTGTCTGGGATCTGATCAGGTTCTCTAATCTTTTATAAGTATGATCTTCAGTGTTTAGTTTCTCTATCTATTTTAAAGCTTATCAAATTACATTGTTTAAGACATTGGTACAATTCTAATTGCCACCAAATTGCTATCCAGTTCTTCACAAATAGCAAATTCTTCCCCAAGTAATTATGGTGTTGGGTTTTGTCTGATTTATTGAATTTAGCTCTTTCTGATTCAACCTTAATCTATCTAGTCTGTTCTACTGGTTTACTTTTTTGTTTGGAGTTTTTGTTGTTGTTGTTTTTAAGCAGTACTAAGAAGATTTAATGATTATTGTTTTGTAGACCTGAGGTCTAACCATGCTGTCCCCTTTCACTCTTAGTTTTAAAAATCATTTCCTTTGAAATTCTTGACATTTGTTCCTCCAAATGAAATGTTATTATTTTGTTTTTCCTTGGAGATCAAAGATAGATTCAATACACAGAAAAACATTAATAGCAGCAATTTTATTGGCAGCAAAGAACTGAGAATAAAATAGATAGATGCCCAACAATTGGAGAATGGCTAGATTAACTGTGATGACAAAATATTACAATGCTAAAAAACAACTATTATAAAGAATTTATTTAAAAAATTCTATACTTGAGAAGTTTAATCATTGTACTGGTTAAAGGAGGGAAAAAGGATTGCTCATCCCATGGCTGACTTTGGTCCAGTTTCTACCTAGAAATATGGGTACTAGTTTATTGTTCCTTGCTAAGAGAAGAGGGACCACCCCATTTGGTCCCACAAGACTGGCAACAAATGGGAGGTAGGGAGAATGGCAATGGAGAGATAAACTCTCTTACATTAATTCTCAACCAAAAAAGATAACCAATTCCTGAATGTCTTTGCTAAATAATGTTGAAGTTATAGCTTCATTTGTATATTTAGCCTTGATGTTTTTTGTACTAAGATTTAAATATGACATATCAACTCTGAGCATACAAGGAGATAGGAAGAGATGCAAATGGAGTGATGCAAAGGGAACCACATGAAACAAGGAAATTATGTGCACAGTGATTGCAGCACTGTGTAAACAGGAATAACAAGAAAAAACAAAAGTGAACATAGAAATGATAATGCCCCAGCTTGGTCTTCAAGAAGAGATTTGGGAAGGTACCTCCTTTTCCCTCTCTTCAGTCACTAAACTACCGGCCATCACTGATGACTTATTAACATTTTTTAATAGTGCAATCTTAAATATCCAGGCCATCTATCTGCCTTGAGTCTAGTATGGTAAATGACACAGAATGCTGGTCTAATTCAAATTTCTGCCAAACTGCCTTCCAGTTTCTCAGGAGCTCTTGTCAAACAGGGAGTTCCTTTCCATATAATTTATGCTCACAGGTTAATCAAACATTGAATTGTTGCATTTGATTACTTTTGTTTCATCTTTAAATCTAGTCTGTTTCACTAATAAAGTTTTTTTAAACCAGAACCAAATAATTATTATTACTTGATATTAAAATCTGAGGTCTTATTATCATTATATTCCCTAATTCTTTTCTTTGACACAAACAAAAAGCAACCACCACCAAAACAAACAAACAACAAACCTTTACCAAGGGCAGGTAGGTGGTTCAGTGGATAGAGCCAGGCCTGGAAAGGAAAATTCTGGATTCAAATCTGCCTTCAGATACTTCCTAGCTATGGACAAGTCACTTAACTCCAATTTGCCTAGCCTTTACTGCTTTTATACCCTGGAAACTCAATATTGATTCTAAGACAGGAGGTAAGTGCTTAAAAAAAAATTTTTTCCCCTTCTGTCTTAGTCTCAATTCTAAGACAGAACAGCATCAAGGGCTAGGCAATCTAGGTTAAATGACTTGTCCCGGGTCATATGGCTAGAAGTGTCTGGAAAGAAAAAAAAAATTTTAATTCTTTGTAATAAAGAATGTGTCTCTGGGAGGGGAAGGATACACTGGGAAATTATGGTGATTTAAAAAAAAAAAAGATTGATACAATTGTGGAACAGTGATCCCTATCTATACTGGTGAAAGGAGTCTCTTCACCTGGAACAAGAGACAATCAGACAGAGATAAAAGGAAGAGGCTATTGAGATACACAGAAAGTCCAGCAATGTATTCACTGCAACACAGTCTAAAACTCTTCAACCAGAAAGTCAGGAAATGAATGTTCTAGAATGACTTCTTGGTATGTGAAGAAAGAAGATAAAGAAACAGGTGATATAGAATCTCTTCTGAGCTCTAAATCAAACTTATATTTGACTTTGGCTGCATGAAGTAATCCCAACCTGTAGCCACCTAGCTCTATCAATCAATGAACATTTATTAAGCACCAACTACTTACTAGGTCCTAGAGACACAAAGACAAAACTAAGACATAATACTTGTTCTTGAGCAGACATTTTCTTGAAGGAGAAAATAGGGACATATAAGGATATACAAAACATATTGAAAATAAAGACAAAGTAATTTCAAAGGGTCACTGATAGCTGAGGGGATCAGAAAAGGCCTCATATAGGAAGTGGAATCTGAGCTCAGGTAGAAGGAAAATTTGGGATTCGAGGAGAAGCTGGTAAAGATGGAGCAAACTACAATCCAGATCTATTCTAGAGAGGGTGAAAAAGCCCAGCATAATGGGAAGTGTGTAGACTTAAGACTCAAAAGGAGGGCCAGCTAAGTGGCTCGGTAGAGAGCCAGAACTTAACCCCAATTGCCTGATCCTTAACACTCTTCTACCTTGAAATCAATATTTAGGATTCATTCTAAAACAGAAGGAGAGGGAGGGAGGGAGGGAGGGAAGGGAAAGAAGGAAGGAAGAAAGGGAGGGAGGGAAGGGAAAGAAGGAAGGAAGAAAGGGAGGGAGGGAAGGGAAAGAAGGAAGGAAGAAAGGGAGGGAGGGAAGGGAAAGAAGGAAGGAAGAAAGGGAGGGAGGGAAGGGAAAGAAGGAAGGAAGAAAGGGAGGGAGGGAAGGGAAAGAAGGAAGGAAGAAAGGGAGGGAGGGAAGGGAAAGAAGGAAGGAAGAAAGGGAGGGAGGGAAGGGAAAGAAGGAAGGAAGAAAGGGAGGGAGGGAAGGGAAAGAAGGAAGGAAGAAAGGGAGGGAGGGAAGGGAAAGAAGGAAGGAAGAAAGGGAGGGAGGGAAGGGAAAGAAGGAAGGAAGAAAGGGAGGGAGGGAAGGGAAAGAAGGAAGGAAGA